>NW_021703782.1:99721765-99968950 GCF_005190385.1 Monodon monoceros
GCCGCCCCCGCGCCGCGCCCCGGCCTCCGCCTCCGCCCCCGCCCCCGCCCCCGCCCCCGCGGGCGCGCATCCTCCGCTGCCACCGCGCGCCGGACGCAGACAAGCGGCGCGAGCGCACACGGACGCGGAGCCTGCGCCCCGGCACGACCGCCCGGCGGAGGCGCAGGCACAACGCGGGCACACGAGGAGGCGCGCGCGGCCCTCCGAGCCGGCACACACTTGTTGAGGAAACACAACTCTGCGCGCAGGGCACAGACGTCAGCTGGCACAGACACACAGCGGGGAGGTGCGGATACACACGGACTCCCTGCGTAGACACAGACCTAGAACAACCCAAGCGGGATTCGCACAACAGAACAAACATCCTGCACTTGCGGTGTAGAGAGCACACACAGAAACAGATCCACAATGCGCACGGCACAAACACAAATTCACAACACATGATACACACGACACGACACACAATAAAGAGGCGATTACAGAGTATGGACATAGATACATAGGAGAGACACACCGTGTACACAGCATGGACACACAACAAAACATACACACAAAGTAGACAAACAGGCATAGAGCCACAACACAGTAACACAGGCGCACAAGAGAAAGAGTACACCGACAGCAAATTGCACACAAACGTAATGCACCGAAACACAACACAAAGATACAGTTGCAAATACATACCACACACACAAACACAACATTTAAATAAGTGGCACACAGTGAAAGACAGCATACAGAGTCATAGGAACAGCAGATTGAGGAAAGGGGCGTGGCTCCAGTCATATCCAGTCCTTGCCCTGGGGAGAATGGGCAGCAATGTCCCCATCCAGACTTACTCTTTGGGGGTTGGGGGCTGGAGAATACTTGCCAACCCCTCTCCTTATCCGTCAGCCCTCTTCTCACCTGCTACCATCACACTGCACAGACACCCGTGAGGCTGTGGAGTGTGGACATCATGGGTGTAGCGGGTGGACCATACTCCCCCAGCCCCCAGTCCCTCCTGTTGACGGTCAAGTTACCCACCCTTGGCCCCCTGCCTCTGGGCCTTGGGGTGTGATCTCTCTGGCTGGCTGGGTCTACCTTTAGGATGCACAGGGCAGAGATTACAGTTGGAAGCACTTACCTCTGGGTCTCATAGGCCAACTGCACTGATTACCGGCCGTGGGACCCTGAGCATAGCACTTCAACTCTTAAACCCCAGTCTCCTCATAGGAAGAGGAAGGTTAGGGTGAATGTATGCAAAGCCCCCGTCAGCCAGTGGGTATGCAGTAAGTGATTATCGTACTTTGTCAAGAAATTATATATTCATTGAGTGCCCCCCTGGGTAGGACTAGAACTGGGAGCTATGGGGCCCACAGTCTCATGGGGGAGTCAGGTGTTGGCTCAAGCAGCAACAGCATGCATATATAAATATGAGGGGCGTGGTGCAGCGAGCTGGGCATGGAATTGGAGGAGTCCTGGCTTCAAGTCCACCTCTGCCTCTGAGCCAGAGTAAGATGTTGGGTGAACTATTCCCCCTGTAGGCCACGTTCCCTACCTGTTCAAAGAGGGTAGTGGTACTACCCCAATTCACAGGGCCATTGCAGAGATGAGGACAAAATAGCATAATGCAGGGGCGGGTGTTTTTGTCAATGAAAAAGTGATGGGCAAGATGAGGAGTGGTTAAAATACTACAAAAGGAGAAATGATAAATGCCACTAGAAAGGTATAGTTTCACCTGACCGTTTAGAGGCAAATCCAGCTTTGAATTGAGAACGGTCACAGAAAAGGTGGCATTCAGAGGAAATGTGGAGATAGGAGGGAGGCATTCCAGGCCTAGGGCATGGTGTGTGCAGTAGGCCTGGGACGGAGTGAGTTGTGTCCGCTGGACCGGAGTTCAGGGTGCCGACGGTAAGGCTGGAGGAGAAGGTGGAGCTGAGTGTCCTGGGCTGAGCTTGGTTTCCCACGGCAAATCAGGACCACTGAGCAAGGTTGTAAGTTATGTGTATCCTAGAGAGCCTCGGGGAGTTTAGAAATGAGAAGGGCCATGATCCGAGTTTGCTTTGCGATCTGGCAGAAGTAGGTTGAAAGCATGGACAAACCAGAGAAAGACAAACAATCATTTTTTTAAAAAATGGGTTAAGACCATCAACAGGCAATTCACAAAAGAGGAAACCTAGGTGGCCAAAAATGTAAAGAGATGTTCAACCTCACGGGTCATGGGAGAGATGCAAATGAAAAGAGCTGTGAGACGCCATTTCACATCCTCCAGACTGGCAAGGAGTAAGCATTCTATCAGTGTTGGGAGAAGGGTGGAGGGGGTGAAGAGGTGGCACCCTTGGAACCCTTGTACAGTCTTGATGGAGGTGTAAATTGGTACAACTTCTCTGAAGAAGAGGTTTGGCAACATCTAATAAAGTTGAAGATGCTCGTGCCTACAATTCAGTGACTTCACTCACTCAGCACACAATTATGAAAAATGAGGAATTGATTAATTGTCCAACAGCAGTGCAGATAGATAAATTGTGATCTATCTGTGCAATGGAATAATATACTGGGAGGGAAAATAAAACGAGGCTGTAGCCTCAACATAGATACAGTCCAGAAAAAAAAAAAAAAAAAGAAAAAGTCCAAAAAAAAAAAAAAAAAAAGAAAAGAACATCAAGGGGTAGAATAGTGTGATACCAAAAGTTTTTTTTTTTTAATTCAAAACTATGGTATATATGTAGTTTTAGGGATACAGTCAGATAGTGAAAGTGTTAAAACATGCCTAAGAAATCAAAGACACTAAATTTAGAATAGTAGTTACCTCTGGGAAGGGAGGGATGGGAATGAGGTCAGAAAGAGGAACACAGGGGATTTAATTTTATCTGTAATGTCCTATTTTTCAGAAAAAAAAATCTGAAGCATATATGGCAAGGTGTCAAGATTTGGCAAAGCTGGGTGTCTTGTCTGTAATTCTTCGCAATGATCCTTCTCCTTCTCAAGTCCAAAACTTTTTCTCTATTCTCTGTACGTTTGAAATATTTGGTAATTTTAAAGATGGGGGCGGGGGCTGGGAGATTACAGCGGAGGAGGTTTAGTCACAGCACTAACCTGTCACATATGCAGGGCCATCAGACCTCACAGTGTCCTAACATGTCTGTTCCCTGAGACTTGTCACAGCATGGTGAACCAGGCATGGCAGGCATCAGATCTGTTCACAGGGGAAAGAACAAAAGCTTGGAGAGGTGGAGTGACTTCCCCAAGGCCACACAAAGTAGGGGGAAGCACTCTTACTCTCAGCTGTGTCTCAGGGGAGACCAGCAAAGGCCAAGGAACGTCGAGAGAAGGTCTCCCACCTCGCAAGAATCCATCTTCTTCCATCTGCGGCCCTCTTCTATTTTTGCTTTCAATTAAGGACACCATGGAAAATATAGAAAAGCACAAGGAAGAAAATAAAAGTCACTTGTGGTTTTCACTGTCTTACTTTTTAAGTCAGCTTTATTGAGGTATAGGTAATTCACATTAAAAAATTCACCTATTTCAAACGTGCAACAGTACCTTAATTCTAGAGGACATATTTGTTTGAGTCCTAGACCGGTTAGTATATATGAAAGTGCTCTACAAAGAAGAAAACACTTTTCACAAATCTGAATAGTTATGATTATAATAAAGGTTTTGGAAATCACTGACAATAATTATTTGGAAATAATTAAGATTTCATCCATGAAAGCAGATGGCCGGTAGGCAGGCCTGTGTTTTGTTGCCTGAATTTGGGGGTCAGTTTATTATGGCCTCAGCATGGAGGTGCTGAGAGCTTTCAAATTATAGTAGAAAGGATGACTTTTAACACCATTTAAAAATTAAAAAAAAAAAAAGAAATAGTTGACAGGGTCAGACTGTGGCCTATTGAAGTGCTTGTGGCCTTTGTTGGCTGCTAAGCCATAAACACCTTTACCTGTGGCTTTTGTGGGGAAAGGAGAGACATCAAGTGCCTGTCCTCTTTGGGAGCCCAGGAGCGCCTCCATTGGGATGTAGGACATCCTGTTGACCCTCCCCACAAGCTTGCTATGGAACCAGGGGTGGGTCCCTTCTCTTCTCTGATTTGCTCTCCCCATCTGTTAAAAATAAAGTACGGCTTTATTCACACTTGCAACATTCAGCAGGCAGTTAGGGCAATGTGCTGTGGGCAGGTACCCCTAGGAGTAAGGGTCAGGGCAGAGGGAGATGTGCCATAAAGATAAATAAATCCCAGTCGTTGGCATCAAGAAGCCCATATCCAGCAGTAGGGTTGGCGGACAGACACATCAACAGGTCACTGTGATAGTCTGTTAAGAGATGGGATCAACCAACACTCAGGATTGTCAGAAAGTTTATTTTTTTGCCAATACAAACTTTGTATTTCTCATTGTGTTTCAATTTTTATTACTGTAATTACTATTAAAAATTTTTTCACGTATATTAAAAACAGAAAAAAAAAAAGAAATGGCTCAAGACAAGGAGTGGTTGTTTCTGAGTAAATACCCATGATCTCTAAAGTGCCTCTGACTGCAAAAGTATTTGATTTTATGAACTTAATCTGAGCTTTGTTTCTCCCTCACTGGGTAACCTTGAATAAATCACTTTTCCGGTCTGGGCTTCAGATTTACTCACTGGTCAAAGCATAACGTTTAAACAAATGAGTAGTTCCCAATCTTGCTGCACAAAGAATCTTATATAAAGATTTGAGGGACTTCCCTGGCTGTCCAGTGGTTAAGACTCCAGGCTTCCACTGCAGGGGGCACGAGTTCTATCCCTGGTCGTGGAACTAAGATTCCACATGCCGCGGCACCGCCCTAAAAGAGATTTGATCCACCAAACATCGCATTTATTATGTGAGAGTTATTTTGTTTTCTTTTTTATGAATTAGGTCCATATATTATATTCAATCAGAGATTTTGATTGGTATGATACAAATAATGTGATTATAAAAGATAGAATTAGATAAATAGATAAGTAAATTGAATAAGTAAATAGAATTCTAGCTCAAAGCAAGGGCACTGTGTCTTTTGTTAATCTATGCCATTGTACAACAGATACTTCTGGGGAAGAGTAAAGATATCTTTCAAATTATCTCCATATTAAAATACAGAGGAGAATTTTATTAGTGAATTCCAGTATTTACAAGGCATCTTTTCTAGAATCAAGCAACCCGTGAGTCTGTCAACTTGGTGGCTGAGCGCCCAGCCCCAAGCTGAGCAGATAGGAAACAGACAAGAACTGGTCCCCAGGAGCCAACCCCTTGCTGGGCATTTCATGAAGGAGACAAACTATTAACTGCTCAAGAAATAATCAGAGGAGAGCAAAAAAGAAGACAGTGGATATCACATGATCATTTGTATGATTCAGCTAGTAGAATGGAGGGTTGAACCCAGTTAGTTCTGGCCAGCAAAGCACAGGGAGATCAGCTCGGTGCTTTGTGTCCACCTAGAGGAGTGGGATATAGAGGGTGGCAGGGAGACACAAGAGAGAGGAGATATGGGGATGTATGTGTATGTATAGCTGATTCACTTTGTTATCCAGCAGAAACTAACACACCATTGTAAAGCAATTATACTCCAATAAAGATGTTAAAACAAAACAAACCAGTGGCCATCCCACTGCCCCACCCTTCCTCCTTGCTTCACGATAGGAAGATAATCATGATAATCATAAGTGTTACTAGAGAGCACACCACGTGCCAGGCACTGCCCTGGCTTTCACAGGTGCTATTCTTAACCCAGTTTACTCATGAGGAAACTGGTAAAGGTGGGAGAGCTGAGCCACAAACCCAGGCAGGCTGGGTCCAGAGCCTTTGACCACCATGCCCTTCTGCCCCTGTGAATGCTATTTGGTCTTGTAGCTTCTTACGCAATTAAGACACCGTAGATACATCATACAATGGTATGTCATCTTGCACTAATACTTCATATATGAATGGCTCTTTGGAGTTTACACAGGGTATTTTCACATCTCCCATTGCATCCCCACAGCAACGCTACAGGACGAACAAGGCTAGGATTACGAATGCCCCATTTTGCAGAAGATGAAACTGAGGTTAAGGAGGTTGAGTGAGGTACCCAAGGTCATACAGCTGCAAGGTATTAGACACAAGTCTCAGGGTCAGGTAGTCACCACTGGAGAGGACCTTCCACGTCATGTTACCCAACTGCTCATGTTCAGTTAGGCAAACTGGTACCTGTCTGTTTCTCCCTGTTTGTTTCAACTGGTAAATCAGCAAATGAGCCATAGTTTGATCAAGGTTTCTGCCTGCCTGCTGAGAGATTTACACCCTGTTGCTTTTGTCAGATCTCCAGCAATCCTCTTGGGTTTTCCTACAGCCAAAATTTATTTTAAAACCCTTCTTGTTCGGTGTTCTGTGATATACGACATCCTCCTGAATTTCTGAGGGAGTCCTTGCCTGGGTGGGGGAATGTCTAGGTGACAATCAGCTTGGAGAGGCCGTGAGTCTCTAGCGATTTGAAGAGAATCTTCGCGCTTTTGCTGCTCTCAGAAGAAACTCCCAAGGCTGCTCTCTCTCTGTGATCTGTTCTGCTCCCTAACCTTTGGGCCTAAACTGGGGCAATGGCTTTGAGAGGTTTAGCTGGGACCACTTGGATCTGTGTCTTACAGCTGCCCCTTCCAAGATTACAGTTCAAGATCCCGTACATCTCCTGCCATGGACAGGAAACATCTGGGCCAGAGCTGCGTGGAGGGAGCCCAATTTGTGAGACACCCTGGGTAGGAGCCCGTGAGCCAAGAGCTGTTCACTTCAGATGTGGTTCAGACCACTGGGCTCTGGATCCCACCTGGGAGGCTTCGACAGGCCCAGGGTGTGTGTGGTGGCTGAGGTGGGGGTGGTTAGAGAAAGGGAGAGGGAATCCGGAGTGGTAGGCTTCCAGGAAAGAGGCCCTGGGACTTAGGTTGGTGGGAACAGTAGGCACAGTTTGTGTGAACATTCAGCCGAAAGAGAGATGCTGCGGCAGTTGGACATAAAGAGGTCAGGGGCTGGGGGTGGCCACCGGGAAAGGGAGAGGCAGGGACAGGACTCCGCAGCGAGGGGTCTTGTATGTGCAGGTCGCAGCGGGAGCAGAGAGAGCACAGGCTCAAACCATGAGTAATCTGTTCGCAAGCCCTTCACAGCCAACCTGGCTTTGGCAATGAACCCTTGGTGAGACCAAGGACCATGTCCTCGTCTGCAGTCAGGAGATGACCCAGTGCCAAGTTGAGTGTTTCTCACTCCAATCTCTGGTCCATCCTGTCCGTAGTCACCCCCCTCTGACAATCCCAGGAGGTACCAACCTGGGATGACCCTTCCATGAGGGTTAATTTTAGCACCCAGTTATTTAATCAAATGTGGATCTAGGTGGGGCTGTGAAGGGATTTTGTAGTTGTGACTAACATCTACAGGCAGTGAAGATGACCCTGGTAGCGTGTGGGAGGGCCTCATCCAATCACTTGGAGGCCTGAAGAGCGAACACTGATGTTTCCCAGAGAAGAAAAGCTGTGTCAAGAGCACAGTGTCAACTCGGGCCTGCGTTTGAGCCTGTGAGCCTGCCCTGGACTTGGCAGTCCCCCCCATCCCGTGAGCCAGTTTCTTAAAATAAAGGTATTTCTTTTAAAAACTGTATATACATATTTATTTTATAGCTATCTACCATCTATGTATCTATCTATGTGTCCATCTATGTGTCTATGTCTGTATCTATCCTCTCTGTATCTATCAATCAATCTACCTATCTTTGTATCTATGTATCTTTGTATCTATCAATGTATGTATCTATGTACCTAGGTACCTATCTATCTATCTCCATCGGTTCTGTTTTTCTGGAGGATCCTGACTGATGATCCCTCTTTCAGAGCCTTGAGAACAGAACACTGATCAGACCCTTCCCAGACCATCTCCTGGCACATATTCGGGTCCCCTTATTCCCCTCCCTCCTGCCCCTCTGTCCGTGTACTCCAGCCCATTGCTCCTTCAGCAGTCTACACCCATGGGTTTTACCTCAGCCTCCATCTCTACACTCATAACCCTTAAAAGGCCAGAAGGACCCAGATGAGAATGGAATCCCATAGAAGAGCAAGCTTGGTAGCAGCTTGAAGGGCTGAGAGGTCTGGACCAAGGGCGCAGCCATGGGAGCCACAGGAACCCCAGCCAAGGGAATGCTGCAGGCAGTCTGATCTGGGGCCCTCTGCTGAGACTGATTTTGACCTCCAAGGGTCCTCTCACCACTCACTCAAGAGTCAGTCCCAGGAGGGAGTATCTGACTGGCGGAGGTTGTATTTCACATGTGCCTATCCACTGTCTGGGCAGGAGATGCTGGGGAAGCACTGGGTTTCACTAGGCTTACATGGTGATGGTGCCATGGGAGGTGGGTGCTAGTTTCCCTTCCTCACAATGGGGGAATTCCCTCAAAAGAGAAATCAGGTTCTAAGATGAGGGCAGATACTAGACAGATTATAAGTTGCAGCTAAACCTCTTGGAGCTATTGTTCAGCTTAAGCCAATAACGGTTAGATGGTGTTGCTTAAAAAGGAGCAGGGTGGAGTGGACAGAACGTGGGTTCTGAACATGGATGACCCAAGGTTGAATTCTACCCCTTATTACTATTGTGACTCTGGGCAAGTTACCTAACCTCTACGAGCCTCAATTTCCTCCTCTGAAAAATGGGGATAATAACATTACCTACAGCTCCCAAAATTACACGTGAAAACACTTTGTAAACTCTAAAGTATTTTGAGCCCTTGGGGGCAGTGGGGATGGGGCAATCATGCCTAAGGCATCTTCTCAGCTTGGTGCCCAGCTCAAGCCTGGTACCCAGTAAATGCCCAGGAAGTGTTTGTTGAGTGAAAGGATAAAGTGATCATGGGATTATCATCATCCTTTCTAACTTGACCATCAGCCTTTGCAGAAAAACCCAGGCAGGTGCTGTTGGACTCTGATGTGAGTTTTGTGAGCTGAGCTGCATCTTTTTCTTTTCTTTCTTTTTTTTTTTTTAAAACAACCCTTTTGACGTTTTCATTTTAATATGTGAAACCTGGCTACTTGTCTCAGGGAAAGTTTATGGAAAAAAAGCTTCCAGCTGGCTTTGGGGCAGCCCATAAAAATGTACTGAAAACTTTGACCAGTTAGAATTTAGGAGCTGTTGGATGACAGAGATCAGTGACGCCATAAACCCTGGTGAGGCCCACAGTATTTCAATAATTAGCTCTCTGGGCAAGAGGATGCGTTCTTTATTCCTTCCTGGTTCCTAGTCAAAGGATGGGGCCCAGAATCTGCTAAAGAGAAACCACAACTTTCAAATAACCGACAAACACAACTCTAAACAGGGGCAGCTTGTGATTCAAATGGTTTCAAAGGGCGTGGGGAAGGGTTTTGAAGAGCTTTAACAGTAGCAAGCTGATCAGAATACCCACACCTCTCTCTCCCGGCCAGCTTTCCAAATCCTCCCCCCTCCCTCAGCTCAAGTCCGACCTCCTCCAGGAAGCCCTCCTTGATAACCCAAGCCCATTATGGATTTGTTCATCCATATGACTCTTGGACTTAAAACCCTCCAGAAGTTCCTCTGAGCCTCAGGGCAAAATTCCATCTCCCTAGCTTGGCATGCAAGGCCTTTTGTGATTTGGCCCCTTCCTGCCTCTGTGGCCTCTTCTCATATTCCTTCCCCCTACCCTTGACTCAGCTGCACCAGACAACCTTCCGCTCTATCTCTTCCCCCTCTCTGTTTGGGCCTCAGAGTCTTGGACTGTACCCTTGCTTTGGCTGGGATTCTCCTTCTCCTTCTTTATGTGGCTGGATGGTATTTATTCCCAAAATTCAGCCCAGGCCTCTCCTCCAGAGGATGGGGTGGTGGAGAGTTTGAGTCCCTCAGGCTGGCTTAGGGGTCTCCATTTGGGTTCCCAGAGTACTCATCACACTTACCCTGACAGTCCACTTACCTCCATCCTCTCCGCTCTCCCGGAAGCCTTCCTCATCTCAGTACCTCTCCAGCTGATACCAGACCTCGCCCAGAGAACATGGTCCTTTTTAAGCCCTGCGCCTCACACCTGGCAGTCCTCTGGCATAACCTGGGGAGCTTTAAAATGCTGACGCCTGTGCTCTCCGCAGAGATTCAGGTTTAATTGGTCTGGGAGGTGGCCTGGGCCTGAGGATGGGTTGAAAAGTTCTCCAGGTGGTTCTAACGTGCAGCCAAGGGCAAGCACCACTGTGATTGACAGCACCTGACTCAGCACTCCCCCAGAGACTCAGCGGAGCTACACTCTGGGCATCTGTCAGGGAGCGTGATCTTGAACTCAGAGCCCCACTGTAACTGCCAAAAGCTGTGTTCAAAGGATCACTATTCATCCATTTCCCTGGATCGGTGGTGCTGAGCAGCTATACAATCACTCCTGGGCCCCAGCCAGCCATCCAGCCCGTCAGGAGAGACGCCTGCACCTCAATGCCTGTTAGAAAGACTGAGCCCCACCCCAGACCCAAGGAGCCCAGCCCGGGACCCCGCACTGTAAACAGTTACTGACTGCTGCTGACGCACACCAATGTGTCACAACTCAAAATATCCCAAACCAGGGCTGCAAGCCCCTGACAACTTGCAAAGCCGGGTAGGGAAGTTGAAAACAAAAAGGGCCTCAGGGAACCATGGAGGGATCATCGGAAAACTACTCAGCTCAAGCCAATTCTCATCCTTAGGGAATGTGGGTCCCAGGTAGTCAAATCCATTTTTTTTTTTTTTTTTGCGGTACGCGGGCCTCTCACTGCTGTGGCCTCTCCCGTTGCGGAGCACAGGCTCCGGACGCGCAGGCTCAGCGGCCGTGGCTCACGGGCCCAGCCGCTCCGCGGCATGTGGGATCCTCCCGGACTGGGGCACAAACCCATGTCCCCTGCCTCGGCAGGTGGACTCTCCACCACTGCGCCACCAGGGAAGCCCCCCGCTTTTTTTTTTTTTAAAACAGACCGTCAAAATCTGGCTTTTTAGGTGAAATTTCCTAACAGTTTAAAGTTGGCAATGAATCCAAACAGAGCTTACCTGAGGACTGCGTGTAGCTAGCAGCCTGCCAGTTTGTTCTAAATGTTTCCTATAAACGCTGCGTGGGGATTAAACCAGAGAATGGAGACCGGCAGGCCTGTCCTGCGCTGTGTTCTCTCCCCTGAGCTGCCTTCCGCTTTGGGACTTGGGCCAGCATGGAGGGGAGCACAGGAAACAGCCCCCGGGGCCTGTGCTGCACGTGCAGCCTGTACTCCTTTTGGGGACATTGCTCCCTTCGTTCCACCATGTTCTCCTCACGCCAACTCCCTAGGAAAAGGCCTCTCTGGTCTTAGGGCCCAGGAGAGTCACGTTTTCCTGCAGCCGCTGATTCGTTGGTATCTTATGGACCCTGAACCTCGTGGGATTAGATTTTGGCCGCTAGAAAGCTCAGAGGACAATTTGGGGCTTGTCTCCTGTAACCCAGAGGACCACGAGCTCTGCCTTTTGTCTGCCTGTCTTATTCCCGGGTCCCTCTGACCTTTCCAGCTTCCGTTTTCCATTTGGCAACCGTCACGTGACCACGCCTCTAAAATTTTTATTCTCTTGTACATCAAGAAGTTATGTTAAGTGCTTTCTGGAATAAGGCATGCTATAAATAAAGAAGCCCATACAAAAGAGTAAGTGCTCAACAAGAAAAAAAAGAAAGCTTGTTGAATCAGTGACTTCTTGAATGATTCATCTGTGGTCCCTCCCAGGGCCGTGCAGGGAGCAGGTGTTCAGGAAATGAAGGGCAGGGTGATAGAGAGGAAAGTGACGGTTTAGAGATGGTGAGACAGTAGCCCTGTCATTTCCTAGAGACTAGGACCTTGGCCAAGTTATTTAAGCTCCCTTAGCCTCAGTTTCCTCATCTGAAAAATGGGGATAATCTCAGAACCCACTTTCTGGAGGTTGTTGGGAGGACTGAACGAGGTTTTGTATGTAAAGGTCCTGGTGCATAATAGACACAATAAACGGCAGCTGTGATTATTAATTATGAAAACCCCCTTGTGTGGCGATGTCATCATTTAATAGCCTAATTTATAAGGTGTGCCGCATGGGTAAGGGTACTCTTGCTCTGCTCAGGTTGGCTAGACGCTGAAAAAGAAGCCACATGTAAACACGGGCGGAATAAAATGGAAATGCATTCCGAGAACCCCCTGATTTCCTCAGCTCTCTGTCCCAGCTCTCTGCTTACCAGGCCCCGGGCACCCCTGGTTTCAGCGGTGATGCAGGTAGCTTCCTCTCCAAGTCTGCAGCTGCCCCATCACTCTCTTCCCAGCACGCTCAGCTCCTGTCCTGCCTTCCACATTACTCAACTCTCCAGCCATCCTGTATATCCCTTTCTTGGAAGCCGCTGTCAGTTTTCTCCAAGCCTTCCAGCTCCTTCTTTAGCTCTGACTGTCCCCTCTCCTGATGGTCACTTAAGGAAGCAAATTCATCATCGACAATCACTTGCCCTCTTTGCTCAATGGACGCACCCCACTTTAGGAAGTCCATGCCCTGTGGTGTCCAGGAGGAGCACTCAGACGACTGAACGTAGTATGGGGGAGCGGGGCATTCCCCTGCAGGTGGAACAGTCAGGAATGGAACCCTCTGCTATCGGTATAGGGAAGGCGGCTCATCATACATCCTTGCCATGGAAGTGGCCCACGGTGAATGTCACGTCTCCCTAAGTGCTGAAAATTTATTCAGAGGGGGCACCATAGTGTAGGCAGAGCTTCCCAAAGTGTGGTCCTGGACCAAGAGCATCAGCATTAACTGGGAACGTGTGACAAATGCAAATTCTCTGGCTCCACCCCAGAACCACTGAATTTAAAAATCTGGGGGTGGGGCTTCCCTGGTGGCGCAGTGGTTGAGAGTCCACCTGCCGATGCAGGGGACGCGGGTTCATGCCCCGGTCCGGGAGGATCCCCCCACATGCCGCGGAGCGGCTGGGCCTGTGAGCCGTGGCTGCTGAGCCCGCACGTCCGGAGCCTCCGCAACGGGAGAGGCCACAGCAGTGAGAGGCCCGCGTACCGCAAAAAATAAAAATAAAATAAAATAAAAATCTGGGGGTGGACCCAGCACTGTTATTTTTTTTTAATTAATTAATTTTTTTGGCCATGCCACGCAGCTTGTGGGATCTTAGTTCCCTGACCAGAGATCAAACCTGGGTCCCTGGCAGTGGAAGCTCAGACTCCTAATCACTTGGCTGCCAGGAAACTCCCCTAGCACTCTGTTTCAACAAGCCCTCAGCCTGGTTCAGCTGAGTGGCAGTTTGCAGACCTCTGGAGTGGAGGGAAGGGCGAAGCCTGGATTCCAGTTCTGAGCCTCAGTCACCTCCTCTGTAAACAGGGACCATGCTTAAGGCAGGGGCCTTCTGTCAGGGAAGTGAGATTAGTGTGGGACTTATGCCCGCACATGGTTGGTGCTCAGCCATCCCTCACCCAGTCATTCATCAAACCAACCACTGAGGGTCAAGTATGACCTGACACTGCTCTGTGATAGGCCCAGAATCAATCATGTACCCCAAGACTCCTGACGCTGTCAAGGAGGGGAAGTAAGACAAAGTTACGGGAAACCTGATTAGAAAGATTTGTGGGGGACCTGCATGCCCAATTGAGGATTTTTAATTTTATTTTATTATTTTATTTCATTATTTCTTTTTTAAGAAATTGAAGTATAGCTGATTTACAATGTTGTGTTAATTACTGCTGTGCAGCAAAGTGCTCAGTTAATATACATATATATATAATTTTTCATGTTCTTTTCCATTATGGTTTATCACAGCATACTGAATATAGTTCCCTGTGCTATACAGTAGAATTTTTATTTTAAATGTTTCTACTACTTTTCTACAACAAAGCAACCAGATGCTGTGATTCCAGCAGCCCCTGGGGCCACTTGGTCTCTTCTCTCCAGGCCACCTACCAGTCCCTGCCAGGGCCGTGGAGGAGCAGCTACAGAGCATCGGGGACACCCGCCACCCCCCCGCTGACCTTGACATTGCACAGGTGGAAGGCAGCCTCGGGGAGGCCCTCGTATCAGGCACTGAGGCCCTGGCTGCCTGCAGAAGGCGTGGCACGGTTCAGGAAAAGGCGCCTGGGAGAGCAGAACCGTGTGTTTGGAATGCTGGAGCTGCTCAATGCATTCCATATGGCTGCAGGTGCTGGCGGCCTGGCCCGACCCAGGGGACCAAGGGAGGGGGACGGACTCTGGCAATCAGCTGTTCTCCCATTAGGCCCTTGCCAGCCCCTCCCTGCAGGAAGGCACATTTATTTGGGCTCATTTACTGTCTGTCTCCCCTCTGCCCTGTGCTGGGATGTTGAACACTGATTGCCAAGACTAGCCCGGTGCCAGGAACATAGATGTTGGGAGGATTTGATGAGTGAACACCTAATAAACAACTTATTGGTAGAAGGCTTTAGGGATTCTTCCTCTTAAATAAGCCCAGCACACAATCCCCCAGAGCACTCAGCTTCAGTTAACGTTCCTGGGAATCTTCTGGGTGTCTGGACCTCACATGTGTCATCCAGCTGCCCCTCATAACCCCACCAGTTGGGAACTGTGTCACCCAGCTTTGCCCATGAGGGCAGCTGGGCTCAGAGATGGTGATGTGACTTGCCCAAGGTCTCACAGCCAGCAAGGGTAAGGATCTGAAAGCAGGTTAAAGGATTCCAGGTCCAGTGCCCTTTCTGTCCAAGCTCCAGAGGGAGGGAAGTCCCGCTGAAGCTTTAATCTACCCTGACTTCCTGGGGTTTGTCCTCACTCAGATCCCAGAGTTCCTCAGACTCGTAAAGTAAGGAACTGACCCGTTAAGCAAACAAGGCACAGAAACCTCCAGCAACCTTAAAAATTTTCCCCCCAGTTTTATTGATGTATAAATAACAAACTTGTCAGAAGTTCTGAGCTTTCAGATTTAAGGGAGAACAATTGCCTTAAAGAGGAGTCTGTGATTTTCATGTTGTGTTTATGAAATGGCTCTAGAGGCATGATGGCTTGATTAATAGGCTCTTTGGGTAAAACCGTGGAAGTCCTCCAATCAAAATTAGGAACTCAATAAAGAATAGAACCCAGGGCTTCCCTGGTGGCGCAGTGGTTGAGAGTCCGCCTGCCAATGCAGGGGACGCTAGTTCGTGCTCCGGTCCGGGAAGATCCCACATGCCGCGGAGCGGCTGGGCCCGTGAGCCATGGCCGCTGAGCCTGCGCGTCCGGAGCCTGTGCTCCGCAACGGGAGAGGCCACGACAGTGAGAGGCCTGCATACCGCAAAAAAAAAAGAATAGAACCCAATACTATTATTCAACATTGATCTGAAAGTTTTAGCCATTGCCGTAATGTGAAGCAAGGAGGTGACTTAGGAAAAAGACTACCACTTCTTAAGGATTCTGAAATTGGAGATTATATTAAATATCTTATTTTACTGAATACTCATAGCACCTCAGCAAGATAGATAGTTATTTTATGTATTAGCATTGTTTCCATTTTTTTCCTTATAAGGGAATTGAAGTTCATAGATGATAAGTAACTTGCTCATGTTTATCCATCAAATGATCCTTGTGGCTCCAGCGTGTTGCTGCTATTTGTAAAGGAGTCAAAATTATGCTGATTTAAACAGGATTTGTTTGTCCATCTTGAAAACCAGTAAAATTAACTGAAAAAGCTACCAGAATAAATAAGAGAATTCAGCAAGGTGACTGGATATAAAAGGCAGTCACCATCCTATACATCTGTACCACCCTACATACTAACATAACCAATTAGAAAGCATAAGTTTAAAAATTTTCGGTCATAACATATCAATAACTAACCTTAACAAGAAATGTGAAAGACTGATAAGAAGACAGCCACACATCCTTACTGAGAAACAGAAAAAGATAAATAAATGAAGCTTCATTCCTACTGTGGTCTTGGATAGGAAAACTGGATGTTGTAAAGATGTCAACTTTTATCAAGGTAATTTGCAAGTTTAATGAGACTCCCATAAAAATCTCTGAAATATTTTTTATCATGTTTGTTCCATCTGCAAGAATAAAAAGTCAAAAAATGTTGAAAAATACAAGTAATTACAAAAAAAGGGTTAATTTGATGTGTGAAGGAAACCAACACCTGTCATGTCACATATTAAAACATACTCTGAAACTTTAGTAATCAAAAACAGCATGGTAAGGACATAAGAAATGGTAATGGATCAGAAGAAGAAAAATAGCCTGGAAACAGTCCTTATCATTCACAGGCTTCAGTGTGTAATAAAGGTGGTGACCAAATCACCAGGTAAAGGAAGATTGATTCAACCTCAAGGCTAAGACAATTGGCCAGCCATCTGGAAAAGAATTAAGTCAGTCTCATCTCTCACTTTATATCAAATAGATTTCTGATGGAGAAAGAGTTAAAATATGAGTCCATAAAACTTAGAAGAAAATCTAAATAAATACTTTTAAACTTAAAAAAAAACTTTTTTAACATTGTATTTGGAAATAATTTGACTCACATAAAGTTACAAAAATAGTACAGAATTCTTGTGTACCCCATCACATAGTTTTCCCTAATCATAGCCTCTTACATAACCATAGTGCATTTTCAAAACCAAGGAATTGAAGCTGGTATGACACTATTAAGAAACTACAGACCTGGCACATATATGTAATGGAATATTACTCAGCCATAAAAAGAAATGAAATTGAGTTATTTGTAGTGAGGTGGATGGACCTAGAGTCTGTCATACAAAATGAAGTAAGTCAGAAAGAGAAAAACAAATACCGTATGCTAACACATATATAGAGAATAAAAAAAAAAAAAAAGGTTCTGAAGAACCTAGGGGCAGGACACGAATAAAGATGCAGACGTAGAGAACGGACTTGAGGACACAGGGAGGGGGAAGGGTAAGCTGGGATGAAGTGAGAGAGTGGCACTGACATATATACACTACCAAACGTAAAATAGATAGCTAGTGGGAAGCAGCTGCATAGCACAGGGAGATCAGCTCGGTGCTCTGTGACCACCTAGAGGGGTGGGATAGGGAGGGTGGGAGGGAGACGCAAGAGGGAGGGGATATGGGGATGTATGTGTACGTATAGCTGATTCACTTTGTTACACAGCAGCGACTAACACAACGATGCAAAGCAATTATACTCCAATAAAGATGTTAAAAAAAAAAAAAAAAGAAACTACAGAACTGGGACTTCCCTGGTGGTCCAGTGGTTAAGAATCCGCCTTCCAATGCAGGGGACACGGGTTCCCCTGGTGGGGGAGCTAAGATCCCACATGCCACAACTAAGACCCGAGGCAGCCAAAATAAATAAAATAAGTTAAAAATAAAAAAGAAACTACAGACCTTATTTGAATGGGGACATTTTAAACAATAAGAAATAAAACTCCAGGGCTTCCCTGGTGGCGCGGTGGTTGAGAGTCTGCCTGCCGATGCAGGGGACACGGGTTCTTGCCGCGGTCCGGGAAGATCCCACATGCCACAGAGCAGCTAGGCCCGTGGGTCATGGCCGCTGAGCCTGTGTGTCCGGAGCCTGTGCTCCGCAACGGGAGAGGCCACAACAGTGAGAGGCCCGCGTACCGCAAAAAAAAATAACAATAATGAGCAGTTATCACTTTAATATTATTATTTTAATGGCTTATTGAAATATAATTTACTTATCATAAAATGCACCCTACCTTTATATTATTTTAAATGATTATGTATTTTGTTCATTTAAAAACAAATTTATATTTATTTTATTTTATTTTTATTTATTTATTTATTGGCTGCAATGGCGGCATGAGGGAGTGGACCCGGGCCCCCTGCAGTGGAAGCACAGAGTCCTAACCACTGGACCACCAGGGAATTCCCTAACAAATTTATATTTGGAAAATAGAATAGTATTTAAAACTAAAAACAAGTCTTCTAGACTGCAACTGTATCAGTTAGGGTTCTACCAAAGAATGAGAAATATATATATAAATGCCATTGAATTGTGCACTTTAAATGGGTGAATTGTATGGTATGTGCGTTATATCTTAATTATACCTCCCTAAAGCTGTTACCAAAAAATTCCTAGCTCTGCCTCTCACCAGATGTGTGACCTTGAAAAGTGACCTCACCTCCCTCAGCCTCAGTTTCTTCATCTGTTAAATGGGGATGATGACAACAGTAGCCTCATGAATTGTTGGGATGTTTTGCTGAGAGGACACAGTAAGCCCTTGGTAAATACTAACAATAACGATTATTTACTGAGGTGGGCTCCCCAGTGCCTGGCTCGGGGCTGGGCACTTATGTTCATGACCTCATTTTGTCCTCTAACCCCTCCTACGCCGATTGTGCAGTGGAGGAGACCGAGGCTGAGGGCTCCAGCAGACAGGCAGCATCAAAACCCGGGTGTTCTAGAGGCCGGCACCTGAGCTCTAACCACAGGGCAATCCTGGTTTTCGTGTTGTGTTGCCTTTCCATACGTGTGGGTGCTTTCATTACTGGGACCCACTGCAACAGGAGATGTCAGCTGCACACCTGGAAGCTTCATCCACCTCCCTCCCTCCTTCCAAATGGATTCTCTCCTTTTCTCTGGCTTAGAATACTTTCCAAGGTAGAAAACGCTCCAGAGAAATGCCACCCAAGAATTGGTGACTTCCTCGAGTCCCTGAGCAGGTCAGGCCTTGGGGAAGAAGACTCAGACTCAGCTCTGCCCCCTCCTCGCTTGGAGAGACCTCTGAGCCTCGGCCTCGTCACAGAAAACGTACAGATTATGATAGTATTTCCTTGCCAGGGATGTTGCAAGGCTGACTTACGCGCCCTGAGAGGCCCCATCACCAGGGTGTCAGCTCCTCCTGAGACCGCTGTTGGCAGGGAGAGGGCAGGCCTGGGGCTGGCCCCCACCCAGCAAGCCTCGGAGCTAGCTATGCGGAGCCAGCGAGTACAGCTGCTAAAAATAGAAGTCACATCTAGCAGGGACATGGGTTGGCCCGGAGGCAGGGCTCAGCCCAGGCAGATGGGAGTGGCGAGGGGGGGCCCGGACACTCGCCCACCACCAAGGCCCCTCACCTGCAGTGTGTGTGTGTGTGTGTGTGTGTGTGTGCGTGTGCGTGTGTGTGTGTGTGTGTGTGTGTGTGTGTGTGTGTGTGTGTTGGGGGTGTGTGATTCCATTACTCAGTGCAAGGCCCCATCCCCAGCTACGACAGAGGGGTGGACACTACTCCTTCATCAGGGCGATGAGAAAAGTCCTCTAGGGATGTTCAGTAGACATATAATGTGAGCTACACATGTAATTGTCAATTTCCTAATATAAACATTAAAAAAAGATCAGGGGAAATTACTTTTAATAAATTTTATTTAATCTAAAATAATGAAATGTTGATCATTTCAACATGTCATCAATATAAAAATATTAAGGAAATCAATGAAATTCTCTTTTTCATACTAAGTCTTCAAAATATGGTATGTAGGACTTCCCTGATGGCGCAGTGCTTAAGAATCCGCCTGCCAATGCAGGGGACATGAGTTCGAGCCCTGGTCCGGGAAGATCCCACATGCCGCGGAGCAACTAAGCCCGTGCGCCACAACTACTGAGCCTGCACTCTAGAGCCCGCGAGCCACAACTACTGAGCCCATGTGCCACAGCTACTGAAGCCCGCGCGCCTAGAGCCCATGCTACGCAACAAGAGAAGCCACCGCGATGAGAAGCCTGCGCACCACAACAAAAGAGTAGACCCCCCGTGCTCTGCAACTAGAGAAAGCCCACACAC
This sequence comes from Monodon monoceros, assembly GCF_005190385.1. Classification (NCBI taxonomy): domain Eukaryota; kingdom Metazoa; phylum Chordata; class Mammalia; order Artiodactyla; family Monodontidae; genus Monodon; species Monodon monoceros. The sequence continues at coordinate 99,741,454 of NW_021703782.1, forward strand.
AGCAACGAAGACCCAATGCAGCCAAAAATAAATTAAAAAATAAACTTATTTTTTTAAAATATGTTACGTATTTTAGGACTCATGGTTCTTCTCAATTTGGAGTGGTCACATCAAGTGCCATATGAGTTTTCGACCGCTGCTGTAACACATTAACACTTAGTGCTTTGAAACAGCATGGATTTATTATCTTACAGTTCTGGAGGTTAGAAAGTTGGAAGTGAGTCTCAGGGTGCTAAAATCAAGATGTTGGCAGGGTTGTGTTCGTCCTGGAGACTCCAGGGGAGAATTCGTTCCTTGTCTTCTCCAGCCCTCCTTCCATCCATCCAGCCAGCCAGCCAGCCAGCCAGCCAGCCATCCACCCACCCACCCACCCATCCATCCATCCCTTCCTCCATCTTCAAAGTGCATATCCCAAACTGCTTCTGTTGTCACATCTTCTCTCCCTCTGCTTTACTTGTCACTTTGCCTTCTCTGACTCTTACCCTCGACTCCCTCTTATAGGACCCTTATGATGATATTGGGCCTGCCCAAATAATCCAGGATAACCTCCCCATCTGAAGATCCTTAATCACATCTGCAAAGTCCCTCTTGCCATGTAGAGTAGCATACTCACAGATCCGAGGATTAGGGTGTAGGCATCTTTGGAGAGCGTTATTCAGCTGGCCACACACACTTTACAGCCCCGCGTGTCAGTGGCTGCTGAACTGGACAGTATTGCTCTAGGGAAGTAAGGGGAAAAATCTAGTTAGAGCTTCTACCTTCACCCTCCTGCTCAGTCACTAAGCCCCTGTGGGATCTCAGGCAAGTCAATTCACGTCCCTGGTTGTCCATATTTACCTTGCGTGTAAAGTGAGGTTGACAGTAACCCAAGCTTGGGAAAATGCAACAAGCTAGGAGGCACATCCATGCTTATTTAACTGTAAAATGGGGGGCAGTTCAATTGGCAGGTTGGAGGGGCTGCTGCCCTGTGGTAAGAGAATTGAATACCAGGAGGGTTCTCAGAGGCCATTGAGTTCTCAGCTGCCCCATTTTACAGATGGGAAAACTGAGGCCCAGAGTGGAGAAGAGGCTTGCCAGAGGTCCCCAGTGAGTTGGTAGCTGAGCCAGGGAGGGGATCCAGTGGGAAAACTGTTCCCTGCCACATCACACTGCCCATCCGTCTGAGTTTCCTCACTCATAAAATGCAAATAGTGATGGCATATTATCAGGGCTGTTGTGAAGATCAAAGGACCTCCTAGGTGTGAATGTGCTCTGTGAAGAGCTAGAGGGTTGTGTAAAAGAAGGTCAGGATGACACCTGGGCACAGGTGTTTATGGTCTCCCTCCAGGGCGAAGGCTGGCTGCCCCCTCTACCTCCCTGGCCTGCAGTGCTCTGGGCACCTCGGAGGGTGTCAATCCTGTCTTTCCATCTTTCCCCTTTCCCACTTCTAGAACTAAGTCTCGGAGCCTCAGGAGGCAGGCCTTCCCCTGGTTGACAAGGGGCCCTTAGCCCTTTCCTGAAAAGTGACCTCCTCCGGGCTTGGCCCTCCCTAAGCTCTGCTCCTCCTGTGGGGACTGTGTTCTGGTCAGGGCAGGGGCCAGGTAAGCGCTCTTCCAGGCCTGGGTGGAGGAGCCTGGGTCCCCTGCTGGCTGGCTGTGCAAACCTGGGCACGTTCCTTGGCCTCCCTGTGCCCATCTGCACAGTGGGTGACAGGGGTTAGACCAGAGATGCTCACAGCCCCCTGAGACCTAAGATTCTGGGGATCCCTTCACTGTCTTCACAGAAGCCCAAAGACAAACTATTCCTGATTCAAACTCTCACCTGCACCGGTGGGCAGGGCCGGCGGGCTGGCGGAAGCCAGGGCGGGAGGCAGGAGTAGAGCAGGAACGCAGGGTGGCCTCCATCTGTGTCAGGCTCTACCCCCCTGCCAGACTTCCAGCTCCACGCCGGACCTTGGGCAGAGGGCAGGGCTGTCCTGCGGAGCCGCAAAGAGGCCTCTGGGCCGGAAGGAACTGGTGCCGGCATCAGTGAGTGGTGAGGCTCTGAAAACACCTGACTGCAATGAGAAAAGGAACTCTCTGGATCTTAACAACCCAACACACGGTTTAGGCAGGTTCCATGCCAGAGGGAGGAAGGGGTGCACATTCCCTCCCCCTCAAGTCCTGATGATGCTGGGCTTTGCAGAAACACCCTCAGAGGTGCACAGCACCCAGCCTGTGGAAGATCTGTTCGTGATTGTCTCCTAAGTGTCAGCTCTGTGCTGTGTCTCGCGACCCAGAGTGAAGTCCAAGTGTCATTTTCTACGTGACGTCACTGAGGCCCCACAAGGGTAAGGAGCTGGCCTCTGGTGGATCAGTGATCGGGAGACAGAGCCAGGGCTAGTGGGAAGAGAGCTGTATGGCCTTGACTCATGGCTCCTCAGTGGGCTGGAGCTTGAGGGTTAAGACCTTGATAATAATTGTAGCAGGAATACTACATGCCGCTCACACTAGGGGCTCCGTCTAAGTTCCTGCCATGTGCTGGCTTGCTTCATTCCCACACACCCCTACAAGGTAGGAATTTATCATCACCTTTTTACACTTGGGGAAATGGAGGCACAGAGAAGTTAAAGAACTTGCCCAAGGACACACAGCTACTAAGTGACAGAGCTGGGGCTTGAACTGGGCTATTGGACTCCAACACCTGCTCTTGACCAAATGCAAGTGAGAGGCTGCGGGGAGACAGTCTGAAGTGATCTGCATGCCCTGACCAGGGCATGCTGCTCACGTGCCGTGGGGAAGAGGGCCTCCTTCGGTCTGACTCTTTGCGCCCAGAATCCCACATGGTCAGCACTGTATCTGTCCCCACCCACCTGTCCACTATGCAGATGGGAACGTGAGCTCAGATTTGCCTTTGTGTGTTTTTTTGTTGTTGTTGTTTTGCCGCACCATGCAGCATGTGGGATCTTCCCTGACCAGGGATCGAACCCATGCCCCCTGCATTGGGAGTGCGGAGTCTTAACCACTGAACCACCAGGGAAGTCCTGGGAATGTGAGCTCAGAGATGGCAGGTGACTGGCCCAAGGTCCCACAGCAAGAGTACAGAGTCCCTGGCAGGCTGAACACTGGACACTCAACGGTCTAGGGGGTTGGGAGTGCACTCATACCCCCACCCCGCCCCCAGGAGACATCCGAGGGGCAGGCAGCTCCCCAGCGGGCACAGTAGCAGCAGAGAGGAGCTTTTCTCCCACCCCCCCAGTCCCCGACACCCGTGTCCCAGGTGGATTCCACTCCATTGCCGGCCCTGGGAGTTCTTCCCAGATGGAGCTGTGCTTGTGAGAGGGAGCGGGGATAGAAATCAGTTGTTTCCATAGAGAGAACCTTCAATATTGAAATCGACAAGTTAGTGGGTACAGCCCAAGGGCAGGGGTGTGTGGCAGCAGACCCAGGTCCTAGGAGGCTCTGCCTCTAGGCACCTGGCTGCCCCGAGGGAGTTGCTCTTCTCTGAGCTCCTGCTTTTCATCTGTACAAAGAGAACAGGGGTCCTACTGCTGGAAGAATGGATCCAACTGCCCTGAGGGCGGCAGGAGGGTGAGAGCAACAGGCGGGGAGGGACGATGGCTCAGCTGACCTCCTCCCACCAGAGAGGAATCACAGGCCACCATAGCCGAGCCACTGGCCTGCTGGGTGACCTTCACCTCCCTGCCTTACCAGGATTGGCTGGGACAGCTATGATGACATTCGCACCATACACCCCGGATTTTCTACGGAGGAAATGCCTTGAGACAGGTGGGAGTTGAGGAAAGGACCTGAAAAGGAAGAAATGTCATCAGTCAGATGACTGTAATATCCCAGCCTCTCTGGAATGGTCCCCAAACTCTGTGCCACATGAATGTGCTTTGCTTAAACGAACGCAAGTCCCAGATGCCAAGGCAGCAAATGAGATCCAGCTCCTGGCAAAGGCTCAGTGGCCCCCCAGCAGCTCCCCTGATTTCGTCCTTCCCCTTCCCCGTGGCCTGTGTCAATCCTACCCAAGAGGTCCCGCCAGGTGGAGTGCTCCAGGCAGGCCCATCTCCCCTGGAGAAGAAGGGCTGGTGGCTGGTCCAGAAGGGACATCACATCCATCTGACCCTCTCCTGCTCGCCAAAGCACTGGAGAGGACACCACCATGGGTAAAACCTCTCACTGTGGAGGCAGAGACCTGCCTACTAGCTGTGTAACCTTGGGGAAGTTGCCTGGCCTCTCTGAGCTTGTTTCTTCATCGATAAAGTGAGGACAACAGTGCCTTCCTCCTAGGTCAGTTATCAATACTTGCAGGTAATGCAAGTAAAGTAGGTGCTCAGTAAGCTGTCGTTCTCATCATTGTTATGCTTGTTTAAAAATGAACCTGCAGTCTGCGCAGACCCAAAACCGATCTCACCTTTTTCTGTACCATTTCCACATTATGCTGATCACGTCATGGGCTAAGGGTTTGAATCTGGCATAGACTGATCTGGGTCCAAGTCCTGGCTCCCGGCACTTGTGTGACCTTGGGTGGGTGATTTTTACCCCTCAGAGCCTGGGTTTCCTCCTCTATAAAATACGGGTGATAATCATCACACCTCCTCTTGGGGTTTTTATGCAAGTTTCATGCAATGATGCCTGTGAGCCCTCAGCTCAGTGTCTACCGGTAGGCTCGGCACTCCACGACTGTTTGGGATCCTTGTTTCTGTTATTATTAGACTGGGACCCCACAGTGTCCAAAACTAGTCGTTTCCACAACCTTGGCATCCTCATAGCAACACTGTGAGGCTAGGATTTTCACCTTCATGCAGAAGTGGAAACTGAGGCTTAGCAAGTCTCTGCTCTGGAGCTCAGTAGGGGAGCAGGGATCAGTAAGGGGAAGTGGGTCCTGTCTGCTCCACTGGGGTTCAGCTGCTTGAAAGCACAGGAAGCTTCACTCTCCCAGGCGCAGGTGGGCACAGCGTCCTGCCCACTGGCTTCTGGACCCACGGTCTCTTTCAGACCCACAGAGCAAATCCTCTCCTGAGATCTCCGGGAGCCCTGCCCAGACACCAGATGAAAGGCAGAGAAGAGTCCAGGAGCCCTGCAGTCTCGTGACCTCAGACAGGCTGATCCTCTTGGTGCCTCAGTTTCTCCACCTGAGTGTGAATCACATCGGAAGTGTGAATCCTGATTCCACCACTGATTCAGATTGGGCTTGAACACATTATCTCCCTCTTCTTAGTTTCCGTGGCTTCGCCTATGAACAGGGGCTAACGGAAGAATGGGATAAGGGGGTGTTAAGTGAACAAAGGAGAGCATAAGGCTGTAATTAGTGTGATTTAAATGCATTTTTAAAAGTCCGTGTGTGTGTGTGTGTGTGTGTGTGTGTGTCTGTGTTTGTATCTACTGTTTCAAAAAGACATAGAAAATTTATTAAAATGTTTCTAGTAGTACTCTCTGGACACTGGGCTCATGACTGATTTTTACTTCCTTTTGTATACTACATTTGTAGTTTTCCAGTTTTTCTACCATGAGTCTGTGTCTCTTACAATCAGAAATGAACAATTAAAGGCATAAATAGTCGTCCATATGGCTCAGGGTGGTCCGAGGATCACCTGTGGACACCCCCAAGGAGGCCTGTGAGCCGCCAGGTGACAGCAAACGTTCCCTTTGCTGACTGTGCTCACGCGCCCCCCCGGGCACCATCGGGGTGAGGTTGTGGTTCCCACGGGCAGGCCCTCTGGCTGGGAGCAGAGGGACCCGTTGCCTCTCAGGGCTTCCCATGAAGATGTGACTTCATCTTGGCTGAAGACACAAAAGGAACTGAAGATTCCTCGTCAACCTAAAAGAAGGAAAGTAACTAGAAGCAAAGACCTGGCTTCTAATTCCACTGCCTCCCTTTCTCCCACCTGACATTAGGCAGGGCACCTGGCCTCTCTGGCCTCAGTTTCCCAGTCTCTAAGAGGGGATTGCACCATGCTTGCCTCACAAGGGTTTTGTGAGGATCCAATGAAACAGCAGTTTTGCCTGCATCTTGCCTCCCCTCCTCTTGAATCGTCTGTAAGAGGTAAGACATCAGGTGTTTGGTGCACTTAACATAGGGCTTTGGTGGAAGGTAAATTAGTAACAGTTTCAAATCATCATCTCATCCTGCTGTTAACAGCCTGAAAGGTCACACGCAGGTTGATTTGGGAACCTCCTACCCAGTGCTCCTACTTTCGGGCAGTTGGGACCACCTTAGATGCCTTCTGTGCTCCAGCCCATCCTGCCTTCCTGCCTTCCCCTCCGCGGTTCCGCCTCCCAGACCTTACCTGAGGGCAAGACTGCATCCCAACTCTGGGTCTTTACTGTCCCTCACACCCCTATTCTCTGCATCTCAAAAATATTTTAAGGGTGAGTTTACAGGCCACCTCTTCCAGGAAGCCCTCCGTGCTTCAACCAACGGATCTGAGTTCCTGTGCTGTCTCTGAGCCTCTCTTATGTATCAGTTTCAATGAACTACTTATACCTGTTTCACTCACTGCACTAAGAGTTTCTTGAGGGTAGGGTGCACATCTTACCGTTCCCCACACCCTAGGGGCCAGCACAGTAGGTCTCAATAAAGCTTTACCGAAAGAATGGCTGCAGCTCACAGTGTCTGAAGAGAGTATGTGTCTTTTCCCATCAGATATAAGCGATGAAAGGGACAGAGTGATATTTGTCCCTAGTAGTGCTTGTCCCACAAATCGCTTGTTACCTTAGTGAGTAGGGATGATTTTTTTTTTTTTGGCCAGGATACCAGCTTTGAGACAGATGTCCCCATCACTTGCTGGGCCAGACCTTTGTTTCTACACACATCAAGGAAGCAAGTCAGCAGCGGGGACGAGAAAAAGAAGCCCTGACATGTTTGTAGCCTATCACATGTGGCAAGATGCCATTACACTACAAAGCACTAGGGCTCGGGTATCATATTTGGGCCTCGTGAAAACTTTGTGAGCTGGGCAGGGCCAGGCAGGATGCTTCCCCGTGTTTGTAAATGAAGAGGCTGAGGCATGATGGGATACCAGGTCTGGACTAGGGGTGGGTCTGGGTTTTCTGATATACTGATCCCACTGGGCCGTGCTGCTCCGTTACCTCTTATGTGAGCATCATCCTCACAAACGCTGGGCTAGAGAGGCCAGGCAGGGCTGCTGACCCATTTCACAGATGAGAACCCTGAGGGTGTGAGGCATGAAGCCCATCACAGCCTCGGCAAACAGAGGAAGAGTAAGCTGCAGGGAAGCCTGGTGGGGAGAGGCAGAGCGGGGGACCTGCCCTGCATCTCTGAGCGGCAACGTGCAGCCTCAGGGCTCTGGAAAGATGGGCGAGGGTCCCTACAGGAACTGGTTGTGTAGGGACCTCCAAGGTGAGAAGACAAGCATGGGCCGCAGCCAGGCCAGGTGGGCAGTGGTGTCCGGGCCTTTCTCTCTCTAGCCTCTCCTGTGTAGCATCTTCTTTGAGGTCACAGAACTCAGCGAGGGAGGCAGACCGGGGCGGTTCCCCCATTACAGACAGAAGACTGAGGCAGAGAGGCCAGCACACCAGCCTTGGATGCCACCTGCAAAACTGGCAGCGCCACCCAGAGCTCACAAGTCACCACCAACTCCCACAACCATACCCTTTATGAAAAGTGCAAAAGAGATTTAAAAAAAAATTCTTTCTTTGGTTTTATACATATAAAAGGTCAACATCTGTGGGCGGCTCAGCAGTCCTGATCCATCAACTAGAGATGTGGTTGCCTTCGTTCAACGGGCGACACGGGATTCTGGAAATGGCCAAGAGTGGGGCCCCCAGGCAGGCAGCGTGGAGAGTCTGTGCCCCTCTCCTTCTCCACGCTCCTTCCAGCTGCCTCTGGGAGCTAGGGACCTGGTTTCACCTGGAGAAGGTGGAGGGGCGCTCAGCTGGGGGACGCGCAGGACGCAGGGCCTCTGCGTGGCTCCGCATGGAGGGCAAGCAGGCTGCCCGGCCCAGTGTGGCAGGTGCCGTGCGGGTCAGCTCAGCCCACCTGGCGGTACTGAAGGTGAGTCAGGAAACTGGAGGGCATCGGGCTCCTGAACGTTTCCAGACCCCCTGCGGCACTAGGCCTCATCTGGCCCAGGAGGCCTAGAGTCAGAGACTCTGGGCTGGAAGGAACCATGAAGGTCTTCAAAACCACCCCTCCCCGCATCTGATGCCCTCCCCGCAGCGTAGCCCCCTGGTTTTGCTTGTTCACCTCCAGTGCTGGGGAACTCGGTCCAGGCTGGGACAGATTGAATTCGCACTGGCACCCTGTCACTTCCACCCCCTGGTCCTGGTTCTGATTCCAAGCAGGACGAGAGCAAGCTCACTCTCTGTGGCGGCCTGCAGAGGTCTTCCCATCCCTGGAGCTTCTTTGCTGAGGTCCCACACCTCCAGCTCCCCATCCACGCCCCAGCCTGGTCCCCACACCCTCCCCATCTCGGCCGGAGTCCATCTCAACATTCAGGGCCGGGTGGCTCTTGGGGCTCCAGTGCTGCACGGTCAGTGCAGGGGGATCAGTCCTGCACCACCTCCTTTGGGACCCTGTGCCTTTGTGGGCCCAGTCCAAGGTCCCGCCACGCTAAACTGATAGCTAGCCACGGTCAATCTGTCCGCTCGGCTCACGTCATGCCAGCCCCGGCCCATCATTGTGCCTTGGGATCTTGGGCGCCAAAGGCAGGACCTCAGTCATCTTGCTGAACCCCCACCCGAGCGGGTGCTCCCTCAGGACCCGGGTGCGGCTTGCTCGGCCCCTCCTGCCCTAAGCGTCTGTCTCCACGATGCACTTGAGGAACATGGTGTCGTCCTTCACGTAGGCATGCTTGGGCGACTGCAGCTTGTTGAGGGGGAAGAAGAGTGGGCAGCCGCTGGCCACATTGGTTTCGCTCTGGGGCCGCTGGAAGGATGCTGAGTTCAGGTCGGGCCGGAAGGCGTCGATGGCGTGCTCACGGTTGTTCTGGTCGAGCAGCATGAAAGTGACCTGCGGGGCAGGGGCCAGTGGGAGATCAGGGACGGGGTCTGTGCCTGTCACCCGTGCAGCCCCTCTAACCCTGAGCTCACACTGATCAGGAGTCAAAGAAACACGTAAGGACCACACATGGCGTACAGGAAGAGCCCAGAAACGGAAGCACCTGGTACCATGAGCAGGCTTCAGGGGTGTCCCATGATTAGAGCTCAGGTGTTCTAACAGGAAGGGGGAATTCAGATGCCACTGCCAGTTGTGGTTGGCTGCTGGGGGCTAAAGGGGGGACTAAGCCCGGACAAGGAGGCTGGACTCCATAACCCAAGATGTCCCTTCCTGCACTGAGGTGTCTGTCTGATCCTTCAAACACAGCTGGACCCTCCCAGGCGAGAGCAGACAGGCCTTCCACTGAGCAGACGGCAATCAACACCCTGAAACACGAACCCAGCTTCTGGTCTGTACAGGGGCCCTGTGTGCCTCCGAGAAGCCAACGATCTCAAAGTGACACACAGCCTCCTCCCTGGCACACGTCACTGAAATGCCCATCGCCCACTGCAGCAGTCAGTTCTCAAACTTGGCTGCACTTTAGAATTCCCTGGGAAGGTTTGAAAACTCCCGATGCTCACGCCTCACCATCTACGGGAGTGAGACCCAGTCATTAGTATTTTGAAAATCCCCCCAGCACATATGGGAACCACTGACCTACTGACTCATAGCCAGACCACTGCGGCACTACCGCTTCCACCCCACCTGCTCACCCTTATCTTCCTCCACCCAGCTGAGGTGTGGAGTCCACACCCTCCCCTTCCCTCCCCCACTCCCTTGCTGCCGCCGTCCACCTGCGGGGAGTCCCTGCCACACTCCCACCTCCGGCGGCCCTTTTAAGCATTTTTAACACACTTTATTTTTCAGGGCAATTTTAGGTGCACAGCAAAATTGAATGGAAAACACAGAGATTTCCGAGTACATATCCCCACACGACCTCCTACACTGTCAACATCCCCACCAAGGCGGTACATTTGCTACAGGTGGTGCACCTATGTTGGCGCATCATATTCCCCCAAAGTCCCTAGTTTAAGGTTCATTCTTAGCGTTGTACATTCTGTGGGTTTGGACAAATGTATAAGGACGTGAGTCTTATCATTATAATATCATTCAGAGTATTTACACTGCCCTAAAAATCCTCTGCGTTCCACCCATTCATCTCTCCTCCCCTCCATGAAATCCTGGCAACCACTGATCTTTTTACTATCTCCACAATTTTGCCTTTTCCAGAATGTCATATAATTGGAATCATACAGTATCTAGCTTTTTCAGATGGGCTCCTTTCACTCAGTAATATGCCTTTAAGCTTCCTCCGTATCTTTTCATGGCTTGGTAGCTTATTTCTTTACAGCACTGAATAATATTCCACTGTCTAGATTTACCAGAGCTCATTTATCCGTTCACCTACTGAAGGACATCTTGGCTGCTTCCAAGTTTTGGCGATTATGAATAAAGTTGCTGTAAGTATCTGTCTGCAGGGATTTTGCGTGGACGTAAGTTTTCAACGCATTTGGGTAAACATCCAGGAGTGTGATTTCTGGGTCACATGATAAGAGTATGTTTAATTGTGTAAGAAACCGCCAAACTATCTTCCACGGTGGCTGCGCCATTTTACAGTCCCACCAGCAGCGAGGGAGAGCTCCCGTGGCACCACATCCCCGCCAACGTCGGGTGTTGTCAGCGCTTGGGACTTGGGCCATTCTGAAAGGTGTGCAGAGGATCTGCCGCCTCCTCCCCTTTTCCTGAGAATGCTGTCAGTTCAGGCCAGCCCCACAGGACCTCCTCCAAGAAGTTTTCCTTATTCACCCACCACGTGAACTTCATCTCTACATGTCTTCCAGGGTCGCTGGTCCAAACATTTTAGCTCCTAGACGCAGGATGCAGCAAAGAGCCTTGGCTACTAGATGTGAACTCAGGCTCTTGTTTTATGAGGGAAAACCGACAGCACGGAGGGCAAAGGATCTGCCGAGGTCACACAGGCAAGTTCATGGCTAAATCAGGATCAGGACCCAGGTTTCCTCCATCCCACCCCCACTGTCCCCCAGGCCCATACCTTGTTCCGGAAAGGCCACGGCAACAGAGCATCATACTCCCCTCTCATGATCACGATGAAGAGGGACAGGTGGGTCCTCTTCCCCGTCCCGTCCCCATTCAGGTAGAGCCGCAGGCACAGCTTGTATCCGTACTTGGCAGTGTAGAAAGCTGAAGTGAGGAAGCCAGAGTCAGCGCCGAGGCAGCTGGAGAGTGCTGGGCCTTGCAGGTGAGGAAACTGGGACTGACAGTCAGGCATGCCCAGGTCATGGCTCAAAACTACAAAATCGGGACTCCCCTGGTGGCACGGTGGTTAAGAATCTGCCTGCCAATGCAGGGGACACGGGTTTGAGCCCTGGTCCGGGAAGACTCCACATGCCGCAGAGCAACTAAGCCCGTGCGCCACAACTACTGAGCCTGCGCTCTAAAGCCCGCAAGCCACAACAACTGAGCCCGCGCACCACAACTACTGAAGCCTGTGTGCCTAGAGCCCATGTTCCGCAACAAGAGAAGCCACCGCAATGAGAGGCCCGCACACCGCAACGAAGACCCAATGCAGCCAAAAAAAAAAAAAAAACATAAAAATGAAATCTGGGGATGGAGCTCAGCATTCTTCTCCGTTATAGAGCATCAAATCTTGGAGATCATCTGGCCTGGTGGCTGTCAAAGGCCATCAGAATCAGATTGCCCCTGGAGCTTCTGACTCAGTAGTGCTGGGGTGAGGACTGAGAACCGGCATTTCTAACAGGGGATAGAGATGCTGCTGGCCCTGGGATCACACTTCTGATTTAACCAACCTGCATTTTGTAGTCGGGAACCCAAGCCCAGCAAGGGGAAGTGGCTGGCCACAGTGTCACAGTGTACTGGGGGCAGAGACAGAATTAGGGGCCAGGCCTCCTACCTCCCAACACGGACTTCTTTCCGCTGCCCTAGGCCAAGCGGTGGGGGTCTCCTGGAGGCTGGGAGAGAGTGCGGTGAATCACAGTGCTGCCGGCCACCGCTGGCAAAGGCCCCCGGGGTGAATCATCCCCTGGTGATCAGGCACAGGGGCCTGTGGGCTCTCTCCCTGGGCAGCTGAAAGAGCCATCTGAGTGTGGGTTCCAGTAGCCGTCACCATGAGGGCCCTTCTGGGAGGGGCTGAGCGGGGACAGGGTGTGGAGGGTATGCGGGAAGGAGTGGAGGAGGGACAGGCTGACAGTCTGACTCATCTGTGCCCCTTGTGTTTTGGTAGAACAGGAAGCCAGAGACACTGCTTGCTTTTTCCCTCTCTGGAAAGAAGCCAGGACAAAAAAGCTGACGTGTAGGAGGCGAGGCCACCCCCTGAAGGGGTTGTCCCTGTTCCTGAGGAAAGGGGGCTGGCTTTGGGACCCAGCCTGCTCTGTGGTGTGGGGCAAGCTCCCATGCCCCTCTGAATCCCAGCACTGTTGACCTTGGGTGTGTCGGAGGAGCAGATGGCCAGGAAAGGCACGAGGCTGGAGCAGATATGAGTGGTGGTTAAAACTGCCATGGGCAGAGATCCTCCTTAACGACCCACCCGTTTGCTTAGAGGCGCGCGAGTGAGGCCAGGGGAAAAGCACACAGGTCTGAGCACAAATACACACATTGTTACACTGACAGCTATCAGTTAATTAGGAGAAACAACAACCGAGTAACTGCCTACTTCATGCAAGACATTGTGCCAGGCCCAGGGGCCCCAGAAACGACTAAGAACTGCCCCACTGTACACAATACTCAATCACGTGCTCCCCACAGTGGTACACAGAGAGTTCTCCACTTGTCTTATTTCAGACCACGGGGTCTCTGAGGGCGGGGCCCCATGGTATTTACCTGTGAAAGTCACCCTGGGCTTCCCTCGCATCTACACAAACTTTGGTTCACAGCGCACTTTCTTTCACAACCGATATCCACACAACGTAGATCATTTTATTCCTAGTTGCAGACCATGACGGATGTCCAGGGAGGTATGCCTGGTGCAAACAGCCCCTGATCCACACGGCTGAGCGGGGAGGGGCCTACTACCTCCGCGGGCCTGGTAGGGCCGGGGGCCCGAATGGACACTTGCCTAACTGGACGCAGCCCACCTGTCAGAGCGGAACCCCCCCCCCCCCCGCCCGCCTCCCCCAGCTGGTGTCTGTGCCCCCGGGGAGGCCTTACCTGGGGAGAAGAGGCTGACGGTCCTGCCGCAGGCTGACTCATGGCACCGCCTGGTGACACTGGTGACCTTCCATAGGAACGTGCCGTCGTAGGAGGCCTCTTCCATGAGGCGGAAGCTCTGCTCCAGCTTGACCAGGGCCTGGTCTTTCTGGGCCAAGGTCTGCTGCAGCTCCATCACCTGGGGCGGGGAAGCCCATTCAGCCAGGGGCACCAGAATCCAGCTTGGCGGTGGGATGGGGACAGTGGGATGTAGAGACAGAGCTGCCCCCAAATTTGCTTTCCTTGCCTCCCTCAGCCGCGTGCATCTGCCTTTGTACATGCCGTCCCTCCTGCCTGGGATTCCTTTCCCTTCCTTGTCCACTGGCCAACTCCTGTTCGTCCGTCAGGAAGCTGGCTCACAGAGTTCTTCCTCTGCAAAACACTTAACCACTGCCCTAGCTCAGCTGGTTTCTCTCTTTCATCTTCGATCTTATAGAGGCTTTACAACCATCTGAGATACATTTTTCTGCCTTTCCAACAGGATAGATGGTCTCCCCTATCAACGGCTGGGCCCATGCTCATTTTATCTGTGTCCATGCCTTGCACAGTGCCTGGCACGTAAGAGTAGAGCCAGGAAATTCGTTAATGAACTGAAGACACAGTCACTGCCCTCGGGGAGGCCATCACCTTCCAACTGGGGCAAGAGTTACATAAATAAATCCTTTACTTCGCCACCCAAACCCAGTGCCTGGCTCTTCTGGTAGGTTCCTCCACTGACATTTGAAAGAATACAAATTTTTTCTTGGGTGTACTCAGGTAGGGAAGTCAGGAATGGAAGTGAGTGTCCTTAAAGAAAACTGAAGCCCTAATTTTACGGATGGGAAAGCTGCAGTCCTGTGATTTGCCCAGATCTATACAGCAAGTTAATGGTGGACCTGGAACGAAAATCCAGGCCTAACTCAACATGAGATGGTGAAGTAATGTTGCTGCCCCCCCAAAAAGCAACATTAACATTGTGACTGGTTATATTAAGAAAAGTACAAGCTCTGGAACAAAGGAGGGGACAGTCTGGTGCAACCAAGAACTGTCAGATAAGTGGATTATCTGGTGGTTTGACACCACCACTCTGAGTGTGTGGAATCCTTTAGAGGCTGAGCCAGCACCTATGAGGACAGCATGAAACGATGTGCTCTGATGAAGTGGTGAAGGCACTGGGGGTGTTTAGCCTAAAAAAGGAAACACTCAGGATATTATTACTGATTGCTCATCTCTGAAGGGCTTCCATGGGGGCTAGAAGTCAGATGTTTTGGGGGCCCCGAGGGGCAGGGAAGACACAGGAGGCTGATTTTAGTTAAGTGTGAGGGAGAACTTTCTAGCGGTGCAAAATGTCCAGCTGTGGAATGAGATGCTTGGGGTGGGAATAGTCTATTGCAGAAGTTTAAGCAAAGGAAAGGAAGCACTGGACGGGGGAGTTTGACCTTGACTATAACTTCTGACTCAGTCCTCTTCCTAGAAGGCTGTGGGATGCAGAAGGGATATTTTTGAAGGAGGAGTGACTGGTCTGCACAGGGAGAATGCTTAGCAGGAAGGCTGGTCCTCTGCTCTGGAGACAAGATGGGGTGGCGGGGCGGTCGGGGGGGGGGGGCCCTGAGCTGCCTTGAGGGTAAACGTGCCTCCCATGCTCACCCTCCGTTCCAAGCTCAGGATGTGCTCACGGCCCAGCCGGCTCTGGTGGATGGAGGCGGCCAGGGCCAGGTGGGAGGCCTCCACCTCCTTGTTGAGGACGGCGACAATGTTCTCAAACACGCACAGCTTCCCCTCCAGCTCAGTCAGGAGCTTCTCCTTCATGAAGTGCTGCAGGGCCAGCTCCTCCTGGCTCTCGGAGCAGGGGGCCCGGTAGCAGTCCACCTCTAGGTCCCCAGCTGCCTCCACAGCCCCCTGCAGCTGCAGGTCTGACAGATTCCGCTCCAGGGCCATGGGTCCAGACCCCAGGCCAGAGCCCAGCTGGGTCTTCCACTGTTTCATGAACCCTAACAGCAGGTTCAGGTGGGTAGCCTGGGAGGTGACCTCATGCTCCTGCATGAACTTTGGGCCCCCCTGCCAAGAGAGTGGGGCTGATCAGTGAAAACAGAGGGGGAGGGAGGACCAGGGAGCAGTGGAGAGTCCTGCCACCAAAGGTTGCCAAGGGAAGTCATATCCATTCACCCGGCCAAGGGAAGTGTACAGCAAGAGGGATTCGGAGAAGGACCCTGGCATGAGACATACCCATGATGAGCTGTGTCCATCCCAGCCTCCAGAGCAACAATTCTGCCATGCCCTTGAGCACAGTGATGATTCAGGACCATGGAGAGAGGCAGAGGGGTTTTTGGGGGTGCGGGCGGTGGTCATTTTTGTGATGCTGCAATGCCCAGGTGAGACATTAAGAACTCCCCTGAGTACGAAGATGGTTTACTAGTGAATTTGTTGCTTGGGAAAGTCATGTAAGGTACATCCAGAGGCGTAGCTTGATGTTGTGGGAACATCCCGGAGGGGCTGATGGGAAGGTCTGAGACTGTAGTATACAGATCTCCTCTCTTACACACAGATGCTTACCTTGAAGGCGCAGCCAACACCTGCAAAGGGACACCCAACTCCAGCCTCAGCCACCTCGGGGTGATCCTGGAAATAAGAACCATGTCACTGGATGTTACGGGGCTCCCAGTGGCACTGGGGCTCTCTGCAAAGCACCAGCATCCACCAGGCATAAGCTGGACTGGGCCACAAAACTTTGCACATGCTGTTCCTTCTGCTTCAGCCATCCTGTAACCCTCCTTCAGAACAAGAGCAGGGCCCCTGCTGTGGTCCTGGGAAGCGCTGCCACCTCTCCTGCTGGGCCATATTCCACTCAGCCCTGTAATCGTCATTTGCTTTTTGGTTGCCCCCCCCCCGGGCCTGGGGGCTCTGTGAGGGCCTCTAACAAGCAACTTGACAATACTGTCAACCTGTGTGTAAGTCTGAGGAGTTCACAAAATGCTTTCATAGTCATAATCCTTCCTAGGGCCCCTAACAACACTTGGGGATAGCAGGGTAGGTTTTTTGTTCCCATCTGATTGATGAAGAAACTGAAGCTCACAGAGGGCCAGGGATTTACTCAAGGAGGAACAGCTAGGAAGCAGCACAGCTCCAGGGATCTTCCTACCCCATGTCTCTATCTCTTATCAAGAGTAAGTCCAGGGCTTCCCTGGTGGCGCAGTGGTTGGGAGTCCGCCTGCCAATGCAGGGGACACAGGTTCGTGCCCCGGTCCGGGAGATCCCGCGTGCCGCGGAGCGGCTGGGCCCGTGAGCCATGGGTGCTGAGCCTGCGCGTCCGGAGCCTGTGCTCCGCAACGGGAGAGGCCACAGCGGTGAGAGGCCCGCGTACCACAAAAAAAAAAAAAAAAAAAAAGAGTAAGCCCAGGAGAGACTGGGAGAACATTTTTTCCTAAACATAGACCTGGAAAGGGCTTATATCCAGAATACATAAAGAACTCTTACAATTCAATAAGACAAACAACCTAATACAAAATGGGTAAAATACTGAACAGATACTTCACAAAATAAGATACACAAATGACAAGCCTATGTAAAGATGTTCAACATCACCAGTCATCAGAGAAATGCAAATTGTAACGAAATGCCACTGTCCACTCACTAAATGGCTAAAATTTACAAAGAACGAGAATATCGAGCTTTGGTGAGAACGTGGAGGAACTGAAACACTCATAGGTTGCTGGTGGGAATGCAAAATGGTACAATCGCTTTGGGAAAATCTATGGAAGTATCTCATAAAGTTAAATCATACCTACATAAGACCGTGCTTATCAAGTTATCAGACAACCCACACATTCCACTCCTAGGAATTTACCCAAGAGAAAGTGAAAATATGTCCGGGTGTACGTAAATGTTCACGGCAGCTTTACTCATAAGAGGCCCACGCTGCCAGCAATCCAAGTATCCATCAACTGGTGGATGGATGAACAAAGTCCGGAATATCCGTACTCCAAGACACTACCCAGCAGTCAGATGGACTAAATTACTAATATGTGCGATAACATGGAGGGACCTCAAAACATGCTAAATGAAGAGAGTCCAACACCAAAGACTACATACTGGGATTCTATTCTTACAAGATTCTAGAAAAGGCAAAACTATAGTGACAGAAAATAGACCAGTGGCTTCCTGGGCTGCAGCTGGGGGAGACTGACTAAACAAGGGCACAAGGAAGCTTTTTCTGGTGCAGGAACATTCACCCTGCTGACTGCAGGTCACACGATTGTATACATTTCCCGGCATTCATCAATCTGTGCACTTAAAATGAGTGAATTTTATTACATGTAAATAATATCTTGATTTTCCAAGAGCTTTGTTGTTGTTTTTAAGAATAACCTCATGGGGTGATGTGAAGGGAGATTTGGATGAAAGGAGGGGAGGACAGAGGTCTTTTGGGCTGAGCAAATACAAAGCCACACTAGTTATTCTCTAATAGTAAAATAAGTGAGAGCTGTGGGCTTAATGAGTACAGTTGGTTTGGGACACAGAGCACAGCCCAGCAAAAGGCCACCCCCCACTTTGCCGCATTGCCCCGGGCTTCAAGCACAAGTTGCTCCCAACAAAGAATAGAAAACAGATGTTTTACTGGGGAGGGGTGTGTAGCCTTGTCAGGGAGACTGCAATGGCCTTGGAAAGTGCCCTGTGATGCAGCCTCTCCCAGAAGGTAGTTCCTGACATGAGGGAAGGATGGAGGGCCTGAGGCCAGGGAGGAAGCTGGCAAATGCACGAGGGGTCATCTCTCAGGCCCTGAAACTCCCTATGAGCCCATGATTCGAATCCTCTGCCGTTCTAAGGGTATATGCTTGAAGTGAGAGTCAGAGGGAGGTAAAAAGGTGAAAGTGATAGAACTAACGGTGGGAGTCCAGAATCACCCACAGGTGGAGAGGCACGTGTTCCTTTGGCATCTGAGCCCTGTGGCGTGTCTGTGCAATGAAAGCCCATGCAGGCTGGCAAGTGCTACATGGGTGGAGCGGGCATCCTTATTACCATGTACAATGGGAGTGGGCTGGGACCAGCCTCTCATGTCTGGCAGAGGAGGGGCAGGGGGTAACTTGAGAGGCCGCTGGTGGCCAGCCAGGCTGCCCAGAGTCCCACCATCAGTCACTCAGTCTCTCCTTCCTTGGGGTGCTTTCCAGGGTTAAGGGGGTGGGCTCGGGAGCCAGCCTGTCAGGGTGCAAAGCGCATCTCTGTCACTTCACACACTATCTATGTGGCCCTGGGAGAGTTATTAACCTCTCCATGTCTCAGTTTCCTAGTCTGCAAAATGAGTATAATAACAGAACTCCCCCTTATAGAGTTATGGTGAGGATTAAATGCCATAATATATGTAAATTCTGACATGAGTGACCTATTGTGCTGTAACAAAATACCACAAACTTATTGGCTTAAAACAACCCCCACTGAGACTTCCCTGGTGGCACAGGGGTTAAGACTCCGCGCTCCCAATGCGGGGAGCCTGGGTTCGATCCCTGGCCAGGGAACTAGATCCCACATGCATGCCGCAACAAAGGAGCCCACCCACGTGCTGCAACTAAGGAGCCAGCGAGCCACAACTAAGGAACCCGTGAGCCGCATCTAAGACCTGGCGCAACCAAATAAATAAACAAACAACAACAAAAAGCCAACCCACATTTTTTGGGTTGGCCAAAAAGTTCGTTCTGGTTTTTCATGTCATGGGAAAACCCGAACGAACTTTTTGGCCAGCCCAATATTATCTTACAGACCTGGAGACCAGAAGTCCTAAAAGTGAGCAGGATTGTGCCCCTTCTGGAGGTCCAAGGTGAGCATGTTTTCTTGTTTTTCCAGCTTCTGAAAGCCACCCGCACTCCTTGGCTCAGGGTCCCTCCCTCCATATTAAAAGCTAGCAGCAGAGCATCTTCCAATCTCGCTCTGATTCTGATTCTCTTGTCTCCCTCTTTTGGGGGCCCTTGTGATAACAACAGGCTCACCAAATAAGCCAGGGTCATCTCCCCATCACAAGATCCTTAATTTAATCACATCTGCAAAGTCCCTTTTGCCATTGTTATGGGCTGAGTAGTGTCTCCCCACCCTGAATTCATATAGGGAAGTCCTAGCTCCCATGAACATGACTGTATTTGGAGACAGAGTCTTTAAAAGAGGTAATTAAGTTAAAAGGAGGTCATTAGGGTGAGCCCTACTCCAATATGACTGGTGTCCTTATAAGAAGAGAAAATTAGGACACAGACATCCAGAGGGAAGATGATGGGAAGATGCTGGGGGAAGAGGGTATCCACAAGCCAAGGAGAGAGGCCTCAGAAGAAACCAACTCTGTCTAGAGCTTCTTGCCTCCAGAACTGTGAGAAAACAGATTTCTGTTGTTCACACCACCCAGTCTGTGGTACTTAGTTACGGCAGCCCGAGCAGACTAATAGAGCCATGTGAGGTAACATATTCACAGGTTCCGGGGATTAACACGTGGACATCTTTGGGGAGCATCATTCTGCCTGACGCGGTGCTCAGTAAATGTTACCCATGATTAGTAGAAGTACTATTATTAGCAAAATTATTCCTGTGGATTAAGCACTGCCCTTGGGACATCTTTTTCCTTTTGCTAATGGCTGTCACATACACGCGTCTCATTTAATCCTCACATCTCAAACTCTTAATAACTAATTCTGTAAAACCCTGTTTTCCCACTGGAGGTTCTGCCTCTCGTGTAGGTGAGGAAGCTGAAGCTGAGATGGCCGGTGACTTGCAGGATGCAAGTTTGGGGCAAGGCTGTGGCAGAGGCCAGGGGCCTGGAATCTACGTCCAGGGTCCTTCCTCCCGACCAGGAGTCCTCACCTTGACTAAAGGGTAGCCTCATCTGAAGTCCAGGGACCGAGGGGACTGGAGAGGGAAGGGGCTGGGGTCGCAGAGGAGGAACGGGGCATCTGTCCTGAGCCAAGCCTGTGCCTGTCTGGTGCCACAGGAGGCCCCTGTGTGAGCGGTCTCATTGCCTGCAAACTGCTAAAAATAAAATTCGCAGTGGAATTTCCTCTGAGGAGGAAACAGAGAAAACAAAATCCCAGCCCTGAGGGAACACTTGTCCTTCTGTCCACGTCCGAGAAGTCTGGGGGTGTGTGGTGTTCCCAGCTTCCCTGCTTACCCAGGCCCTTTGTGACGGGGTCAGCAGAGAGCTCGATCAAAGGGTCCCCACTTGGGGACCTAGGGGCCTCCGAGAATGTGAGTGTCAAGAGGGTGCCGGGAGCATGAGAGCTGCCTCCGTGAAGCTACTGCACAGAGCGGAGGGTCTGCAATGTGCCAGGCACTTCCCACGCTGCTGTGCTGGGCACTGAGGCTGGCCAAGGTCTTGGATGCCAGGAGGGGCTGTTTTTGCTTGGGTCTCAGCTAGTGCTGAGGGAGAGGCACTCGACAGTGACAGGGTGGACTCGGTCTGCTCGCCAGTTCCTGCCCGCCTCTGTACCTGAGCCAGTTTCCTTTCTGGCAATCTCTGCTTGGCTCAACTGCCACCTCCTCCAGGAAGTCCTGCCTGATTCCCCTAGTTGAAAGTAGTCTTGCCCATTCCTGTTTCCACAGCATTTGGTGGATTCCAGCACTTAAGGTGGACTGTGTATTTAAACCTGTGTAAAACATTTGGGGGTGATCCACCATCTGGAGGCAGCAGAGAGAAGATGTCAGCAGCCTAAGGGGCAGGAGTGGGAGCCTGGCTCTGCCCCCCCTTTGCTGTATGACTAGTGCAGGCACACCTCTTCACTGAACCTCGATATATTACCCACTGGTGAAATGGGGGTATCACCACTGCCCATGACACAGGATGTCATGGGATCGATAAGGTTACAGATGCAATTGTCAAGCTCAGAAGTGTAAGGGGGTTCATTTCCACGCATTGCATTTCAAAGGACACAGATATGCACAGAGGCTGAGGACAGACTCAAGATGGACGTGGTCAGCGTCCTTCCACAGACTCAGGACGGCCTCAGGGGACAGAAGGCTGACTGACTTACTTTTTGTGGCCCCAAGGGAGACAGACTTCAGCTCAGTACAAACAAAGAGGAAAATGGTACAACAATTAGTTCCCCATGGTGGAAGTGGTGGTTTCATGCAGTAATGAGCTCCCCGTCACTGGAAGGACACAAAGCCACTTGGCAGGAATCCAGTACAGGACGGAAATTGGACTAGACAGCTTGACCTCCTATTGTTTTCTGATTCTAAAATAGTTTAAGGCACTCTTGTAAGCCCCTGGCAGCAGCTTGCTTTTGACCTTCCTGAGTGACCTCAGAGGGAAGCGAGTGAGAGAAACAATCCCATTCACAGGGTCTCAGGCAGACAGAATTGACTGCTATTTCCCAGCCACCGGGTCGTCCCCTACTTCACTGTCACTTCTGTAGGAAGGTCATTCCAGGCAAGAACCAAGTCTCTAACCAGGTCAACAGTTATCCTTTAACATCTGCTTCTTACATGAGCTAATCGGTCTCGGGCTTCCAGCACTTCTTAGAGAGACATTAATCTAGTGAAGTCAGAGGAGGAGGACAAACTGATAAGCAGATGGCATGGAGAGTGTTGCAAGAATGGGCACCTCGGGGCTCAGCTCAGCTGGTCTCCGGCCCGGCCTGTCCACCCCACCTTCACTTCCCAGGTTTCCCCAGATGCACAAACTGCAGAATCGCCACGTATGCGAAGTGTTGATTTATAATCAGCTGTTTTCCTTTGGTCAAAAGTCCCCCCAAAGCTCCCACCGGGTCAGAAGCTGAAGGAGTCCCTGGTCTTTCCACTTGTGGCTTTGTGCAGGTGTCAGGCCACTGGCTCACCCCACCCCCCAGCTTTCCACTGGGGGTGTACCCTCCTCCCACTCTGTAGCCTGTTTCAGTGCCTGTAATTCCATCATTAGAGTCACTTCATTTGGTTTAAGGCAGCAAGTTTCAAACTGTGCTCTGCAGGGCCCTAGGAATCCCCAGTGTCTCTGAGGGGCTGGGACAGGAGAAGGAAGTGGGGTAACCGAAAGGACGGGGCTCCAGGCTCCCCTTTAATCAGAACGCTTCTACTTTCATCTGATTTCACATTAACAAAGATGAAAAAATTAAGACTACTGGGTTGAGAGAGATTAAAATATCTCATCTTTATGTCATCTAAGATTTGTACAATGAATCTGTATTCGTTTTGTTAAGAGGCAAGAATAAAACACGTCAGAACAACAGCCCTGATGCCTTCGGGCAGGCAAGTGCCTTAGAAAGCATCTAGCCCGTGTCCTCTCTTTCGAGGGTGGAGTACAAAGATCTCAAATAGGGAGGCTTGGGAAGTTATTCCATGGGTGTTAATCCTATTAGCTCTTAACCACATTGTAGAGTATAAAGTTCTGGGGAAATGCACTGGATCCTTACTATTATTCCCTTGAGGACCTGCGGGGGGAGAGGGTTGCTGACAGGAAGACAGGAAAGCCCTCAAAACCAGCTCTGGTGGGGCAGGAAATTCCTCCAACTCTCCGCAGGCGAGGGGCCAGAGCGGAGAAGGGATAAGGAGGCGTGGAGACCTGCCTGCCTCTGGTTCCACAGCGGGAGGGAGAGCCGCCCTGCCAGCCACTGACTGGCAATGGGACATTGCAGATGCTGGAAAGACCCTGCACAGTCAACCTAGCATCTTCACTTTACAGGTGGAGACAGGGGAGTCATCTCAGCCATGCACTGAATTATAAAGCCATCCTCAGACACCAGTCTCCTGACCCCTGGGCCATGGTTCGGGCAAGGGTGGAGCTTTGGTTGAAAGGAGCCGGTGCCTCACAGTGTGGACAGTGCTGGTGGCCAAGTTGGCGAGACCCTGGTCATGAGGGAGCTTTGCAATGAGACGCCCCTGTGGGTGTCGGGGCCCATGTGTAAGAGGGGGTCAGATTTACAGCAGGGATTCTTAAAGCTTTGGATTCACAGACCGATACCAGTTTGTTTGCTTTTTAAACTAGGAGATGAACATAAAGATTGCCATTGTAAAATTTTACTAAATAAAGGCTTTACCCCCGAATTCTATCACCTGTCACAATCATTTCCTTTATACAAAGACATGAATAGGAAGGGCATCATCTCAGAGTAAAGGTTGACTCTATAAATGGAAAGAATTTACTTTTATAAGAAAAACTCATAACAATTTCCTTATTTTTTGTTTTTTAATCATTTTTGTCATGAACTGGTGGGAATGGACCAGTGCTGGTCAACAGGTGGGAACCTCTGGGCTGGACAGATTACCTGCGAGGGTCCTTCTCCAGCTCAGAAGGGCTGGGGTTCTAAACTGATGCCTGAGGGTATCTCTTTGGCCCCTCACACTACCAAAGTTGCATCTTATTCCTGGAAGCACGGTTTGGCAGAGCCGGAGAAGTGAGATGAGGATGGCCTGTCCCTGTCTGAGGGCAAACAGGGCCAGAAAGAACTGTCTAGGTCAAGAGTTGGCAAACTTTTTCTGTCAAGAGCCAGAGAGTGAATATTTTGGGCTGTGAGGCCTCTGTTGCAACTATTCACCTCTGCTGTTTCAGGACATAAGCAGCTACAGGGACTTCCCTGGTAGCACAGTGGATAAAACTCCACGCTCCCAATGCAGCGGGCCCAGGTTCGATCCCTGGTCAGGGAACTAGATCCCACATGCATGCCGCAACTAAGAGTTCGCATGCCACAACTCAGGAGCCTGCCTGCTGCAACTAAGACCCGGCACAACCAAATAAATACATAAATAAATATTAAAAATAAAAAAGCAGCCACATGCAAGGCATATATACATGACTGAGTTGTGGCTGTGAACCAATATAACTTTATGTAGGGACCTGGAAGTTTGAATTCCTTATAATTTTCATGTGTCACAAAATCTCATTCTCCTTTCAATTTTTAGAAACCTTTTAAGTGTAAAAAAACCATTCTTTGCTCGTAAGCCGTACAAACAGGCGGCAGCCTGAGTTGGGCCCGCAGGCTGTGGTGTGTTGACCCCTGTCTAGATGCTGTCCTCACCCTGAGTCTGTCACGGGTCGGCCAGGTGGCTTGGGGCAAGTTGCTTCCCCACCGCAAATGTCAGTCTCCTCACTGCTGACAAAATGAATTCAGTCTAGACTCAGACAAGGAAGGAGCCACCTGGCAGGGACTAGGTGGGCAGATACCTACTTGGCCTCTTCCCCTGCCAACGGAGACAACTGACAGACAGTCTTTCCTGGCAGTGCCAACTTACCTGCTCCTGAGACAGAAGGCTTCCTGGCCTCTCAGATGGTGTGTCATCCCCTTTGCATTTGGGACAGATCCGAGCCTCACCATTCCTGGGGACACATGAACAAATGCCACTGAGTGAGGCATTCACGACTCCATGGCACCAACCACCGTCCCCAGAGCTCCAAATGCCTAGCCCTTGCCCAGTGTGGCAGCTGACACCAATGAGCCTGCAGCTCCACCATCCCAGACCCACCATTCCCAAACCAATGTTTTCCTGTAGTTTGCAGTGAGCTTCTCTGGCAGCCAAACCTGATCTGAAGTGACTAGAGGCTATTCAAGCCCCTACTTATCCCACTTAGTGTGAATATTTATGTTTGCAGAAATATTCACTGCTTGATTATAAGGTGCATCCCCAATTCCCGCTGGAAGAATTACACAGTAATGCACTGACTTGCTTTTCTAAAATCCGAAAAACTTCTCCATTCCAAACTACATCTGACCCCACGGGTTCAGATAAAGGATTGTGGATGTGCAGCTATATTAGTTCTTCTCAGCTTCCTCTATTTTATTTTGGTCTCTTATTTTTAGTAATTACAGATGACCATGGCCTCTCAGAATAAGAAGGGGCCTCCGAGAACACCTAGCCTGAGGTTCTTAACCAGGAGTGGGTTCCGGACTCTGAATGGGGTGACACATGGTCCTATGTGCTTTAACAAAGCTCCCAAGCGATCCGGTCCTCAGTGAGAGCCACGGGTCAGGCCCATTTTACAGGAAGGAGAATGAGGCCTCAGAGGACGTATGGATCCACCAAGGTCGAGGGAGGCAGGCGCAGAGCTGGGCAGAGCTCTTCAGGCCTCAGGCCTGGATCCCTCTCCCGCCTCTGCCAGGTTTTGGAAGGACAGCGAAGGAAGCCAAGAGACCCATTGCAAAAGCCTGAGATGAAGCCAGGATGGTGAAACCAGTCGAGCTTTGCTCCTCCCCCCACCTGCCCTTCTCACCACCACCTCTCTCCGCCTTCTCTCGGCCTCCTCCTTTGTGAAAGCATTGGAACTCCTCAAGCTTGCCTGAGAAGTTTCCCACCTTCTTAAACTGTAAAGTCCCAAACAAAGGTCATGCTGGGGGTGCACCGCAGTTTAAGAACACATCTGCCAGGAAACCGACCTGCGGCAAACTGACCTCATCTGTCCATTAGGCCTCACTGTCCTCATTTGTAAAATAGGGTAATAATAGTACCCACCTTTCCAAGGAGCTTCTGAAGACACAAGAGTGCTTGGCACACAGTTGGTACATAATAGTTGCTTAAGGTAGGATACTGGCGATCATATTGATGTCACCTGAGTTATTTATATTTTACATATAAATATACACATATTTTAATATATAATATACAATGTAAATTATATATGTATATTTTATACACATGCAAAATGTGTGCATTGTATATATTTATATGCAAATATATACATATTTTATATATACATCCATAAATGTATAATATATGAATACAAAAAATATCTAGTCCCCTTTAAAAGCATTCCCAGCAAACAGTCTGAGGTGATGGGTGATATTGTGGAAAAAGATATATTTGTACAGCAGTCTGTCATTTACCAGGGAGTTAATATTCATTATTACAAGGATTTTTTGGAATGTTATTGACTGGGCCTTGTAACAATCCTGGGAGGTAGAAAATCACTTTACAGGCATTTTACAGACAAGGAGGCTGAGACATCAAACAATTTGCACAGGCCACACAGTAAGTAGCCCAGCTGGACCCAGAGGCTCTCCCCCAGACCCCGGGTGGCCTTCTGCTAAGGGAGCTGACGTCCTTCTGTGGCTACTTCTCCTCCCACCAACAGTCAGACGGGGCAGTGTCCGGGACCCTTGAGGAACAGGTGTGGAAGCTGAGGCCAGAGAGGTGAAGTCACCTGCCCAAAACCACAGCTCCTCTCACCCCCGCCTCCCGTGAGGGGTCCCTCCCTGGCACCTCCTTCCCACCCGCCTCTTCTCCTCCGACCCCTCACCTCACGTTCTCAGAGAGACAGACGGAGCAGCAGAGGGGCCTGGGCTCTGGTGGGTCCTGGCAGACGGTGGGGGGGCACCCAAAGGGGAACTCGTTCTCATCGGGGGCGGGGTGGCGGCTGCTGGCCGAGCCAGAGGCCATCTCAGGGTCCCAGGCTGGCTGGTGGGGGGCCCCTGTTCAAGCTCCTCTGGGGAGGGGACCAGCTCCGTGGAGTCTGTGCTGGGAGAAGAGGTGAGTGCTGGCCGGGCCACCCTCTCTGATGTGCGGGAGTCTGATGATTTTATCTTCTCGCTGGCTTGTGCGGTTCAACGTCACAGCTGAGTCACAGCAGGGATGAGGCAGGAATTACCCTTCGTGGTGAAAAAAATCCCCTGGATGGCGACTGCAGGCTCTAGGAGTGTCCAGTCATTCTTTTGAGCAAGAGGGAGGGGAAAGCAAGTCAGAGAGAAAAAAGAACCGTGTCACGGACTTTCAGGAACCACAGTTAGAGTTTCCCCAGTCGGAGGACCTCAGGCTGCCACTGGCTTCCTCCACTTCCTCCCCAGGGGACAGGAGCAGAGAGAGCCCCTGTCGGTGACTTGTCTATGTTCCCTGGAACCTCCGAGCAGCCTAGGATACTCGGTGTGGGTGTTCACTGCCCCAGTGGAAATCCCCAGGGTTCTGGAGTCAGGTCCAAAAATGCAAGTTCTGTGCATATTAGCTCTGCCCTGTCCAGAGTATCTTAGGTAAAAGTCACTTTTGCACAGCGGGTCTCGGTTACCCCATCTGTTTAAAAAAAAAAAAAAAAAGGAATTGCAACAGGATTATCTCCAAGACTCCTCTGGGGTCTAAAATTCTGGGACCCCATGGCCAAGGCCAGCAGGAAGGCTTCTGATGGCCCAGCCCTGCCCGTGGCGTTCTTCATCAGTACGTGTGACACCTGGCCTCCCCTCTGAAGTCCGAGGCCTCAGGACCATGGACTGCTCAGGGCCCTACCTCCACGGCCCCACTCAGGAAGTCATAGGTGGCCACAGACTCGGATCAGGCGCCACCACTTCCTGGCCCTGAGAAGAACAAAGGTCTAGATAAATACAAGGTCACGAGGAGTTGGTCTCCGCAGCCAAGTGGGACGCAGATCCATTGCTGTGTGGGAAGCATGGCTCCTGGCACATCTACCATGCCCCAGGCAACATTTTCCTTCCTATTCCTTAGAGCAACCTGTTAGGAATTCCGCAGGCACGTGGAGGCACAGAGGAGCAAGATGCCTGGTCCAAAGTCACACAGCACCTGGTGGTACAGCACGATGACCACCAGGTCTGTGGGACTCTAAGCTCTGTGTTCTTCCTCCCATTCAAGAGAGGCAAAAACAAGGCAGCTTGGTGGAGCCTACAGAGCCCAGGATGGAGGTCAGAGCTTCTAGCCTTTGTTTCCTCACCTACCAAATGGAAAAGATGATCCCTCCACATCTTTCTATTCTGCTGGGCTGCTACTAGGGGTTTTGCAAACTTTCATAGTAGTTTCAAATCACAGGCTTCGAGGTCTGACAGATCTGAGTTGGGACCCCGAGGCCATCACTTACTAGCTGTGGGTCCTGGGACAAGGTCAGTAACTTCTCTGCACCTCAGTTTCTGCATCTGCAAAATGGGGTTAATATTAATACCTACTTCACCTGACTTGTAATAACTAAATGAGATCATGGGTGAAAGCATGGCATGGTGCACGGCCCAAGTGAAGTGCCCGAAAAACTTTGATATTGATGATGGCCACAGCCCTTCCAGCTCCTCAAGGTCATGAAGAAAGATTAAAATGGTAAGTTATGCTTGTATAGTGTTTTCACATCCATCAACTTTAGATGAACCTCACAAGTGGGCAAGGCAGGTCAGACGTTGTCCTCTGACCCTAGTAAATTCAACTGTCCACCTTCCCGGGAGCGATGCTGAGTCTGCCTGGGGTCACTGGCAAAGAGGGCATGGCACCCTACCCTACTGCTGCAGTGGAAATCAGGACCTCCACCCTCACCTGGGCGGAGAAAGACTATCAGAAAGCCACTCACTTAACCACATACCCCAAACCTGCAAACTTCCCTGCGTCCCCACCTGCTCCCTCCTTCCCTTGGTTTGGCACAGGAACCCAAGATTTCTCTCTCCATCCAAGTTCTTCGGTCCCTTTCTCTCTGCTCCCTTTTCTCTCCCCTCTGTCTTCAATGCCTCCCAGCTCCTTCCTATCAGCAGCAAAATATCGCAAGCTGCTCTAATAATTACAAGTGAAAAGTAACAGGTGCTTTTAGTGCCGTGTTAAGTGCTTTTACAGGCACCATCTCATCTAATCTTCACGTGAACCCTATGAGGCAGGTATTGTCATCTTCATCCCCGTTTTACGGAAAAGGGAACTGAGGCACCAAGAGGTTCAGTGACATGCCCAAGGACTCCCCGATAGTGAGTGGGGACTCGGGAGCCCTGAGCCTGTGTTCTAACCACACATGGTGCTTTAAAACGCCCTCTACCCTCATTCCACATTCCTCTCCAACATCTACGCCTTCTCACTTTAACATAACTCCTAGAAAATACTGTCTACACGGACGCTCCGCTTCCTCACTCCAATCTCCATGGAACCATCTCCCCAAGGTTCTCAAGGTCGAGGGGGCCAAACGTCCGGGGCTTGTCCCAGTTTCTATCCAACCAGCCCTGTGGCCAGCACCTGACACGCCTCTTGGCGCCTCCTTTCCAGTTCCCTTCCTTGCTGTGGCTTCCTGTACCCCTTCCGTGCTCCCCCCGGCCCCACTTCTGTGGCTGCTCCTCCTTATGTCTCCTTGACCCCCTTCTCTTCCACTCTGAACCGCCATCAGCCCCATCTCTGCGCCCCCCCCCCCGCGGGCCCCGAAGACGCGGAGTCTCTGCACTGTACACCCGCGTCTCCCCAGCCTTCCACTTGTCCTACGGGGCGCAGCTGGACCAGACCCCACTTTCCCTGGGAGTCCCGGTGGGCCGCCCCAGGATGAGGCTGGGCTCCCAGCTTTGCGATCCCACCGCGTCCCGCAGCCGGAGCACAACCACCCCCCGCCCGGCTCAGTGATGCCGGATGACCTGTCCGTGTCCCCCAGCCCCGTTCGTGCGCCCCGCGCGGGCTGGTGACGGCCGTCTCGCCACCGCCACATCTCCGGATGCGTGCGCACCGATGGGAGCAGAGCGGCGCCCGCGACTATTCAAGGATGAGCCCCCGCAGGGCTGCCCCGGGCGCCCGCAGGAAGGGCGGGGGCAGCAAGTCCGGGGCAGGGCTCTGCAGCCAGGATTCCAGGTCCCGGGGGCGCGCGGGGAGGGGGCCCGCACTTGGGCAGCCCCCGCCCCCGCCCCCGCCCCCGAGAGCTGGAGCCGGGCTGTCCCGGGCGGGGAGCGCTGGGGCGGCGGCCGGGAGCCCCCGCAGTCCCGGGGTGGGTGGGGGCGGGGTGCAGTGCAACCAACCTTGGCGCCGCCGCCGCTTCCCAGCGGCCCGGCGGGAGCTTCCGGTGGCGCGAGGGCTCGGCCCAGGCGGCGGAAACCGGGGAGGGCAGGCCCGGGGCCGGTTCCTGCAGCCGGAGCCGCCTTTCCGAGGCGGCCTCGGGGGCGGGGCGAAGGCTGCCCGGATGGGGAAACTCGCCCCTGGGCGGCATCCACGGCGTCGCAGGCTCTGTTTTTCCACTGAAGACTCACCTTCCGTTCGCCTTCTCCCCGCGCGAGTTCCTGGCACGTGTGTGGGACTCAAAGTGTTCGCAGACTAAACGAACACGGACCTGGGACTTGAACCCCCATCCTGTCCCCTGCCTGCCTGCAATCCCGCGTGGGGTGGGGCGAGCAGCAGCAAAACCCAAGTCTTAGCCCTCTTAGATTCCTGCAAGGTCCTAGCACAGTGTCAGGCTCGTCCAAGCTTATTGGGTTGGAGCAATCAGCGAAGAGATGTACAGAGCGGTTCTGAAGGCACGGGGCTTCCACAAAACTGGGTGTTTTCAGGAACCGTTTCTGGTTTTGTCTAAACACACACACAGCCACTTATTCCCTATGAATTTTGTGTATATCAATCAAAATAGTTATGGTACCTAGTGTTGGGGTAGAATTTTTGTCTAAAAGGTACAAACAACCTTTATTTTTGCGAATTTGATAAAGGCTCCTTCTCCATCAAGACCTAACATCTGCAGGACTGTTAGCTGAGGAAGGAGTGAGCCTGCCTACTTTGTTGGTTTTGTTTCCTTTCTGTGGCTCAGAGGCACCCATTACATTCTCTATGTATTAGGGTCCCATTTTTTGTCTTGACACCAACTGGAGTTGGGAACTGTGTTTTACTCCTTTGGTTTTGTTTGTTTTTAACCTGGGATGTATTTAAGCCTCTCACTCACCTGGGGCAGAACTCCCAGCTTCTGCCTGAGGAGCTGATGCTGCAGGATAGAATCCTCCTGGAGAAAGGAGGTCCTCGGTCCTACCTGGAGGGGAGGCGCCTGCCTGCAGACAAGCAGAGGGGCTCAGGGGCCTCCAAGACAGGCAATCTGTGGGACGCTGACCAGAGGTGGCTTCTGTGGTCACGTTCAATTCTAAGAGAAAAGGATTTAGAGCTTTGAGTCTCTGATTTAAAAATTCATTGATTCTCAGTGCAGTGGGACCTCTAAAAGCCCTTCTCTGCTCCCACCTCTCTCCCACCCGCCCCCTTCCTCCCTGCCCCGGGCCAGTGTAAGTGAGCAGGCAACCTGACTTTACTGTCTTCATGTGCCACATCCTGTTTTCAGATTAATGAGCTCATTTGGTGGAAATTTACCAAGGGAAATAGTTTAATTTTGGAAAGTACCAAAAACTTATCTGTAGTCACTCGACTTATTTTTGGGGGGTCTTGAAATAGAGGGGGCATCACCAGGGGACCTCTGAGCACCTCAGCAAGTGGCGAGCCTGCAGAAATCGAAAGCAGAGCCCAGTGAGGCTTAACCTGACTCAGAAGGGAATCGAAACCCTTTGGAGAGACCACTCATCTCTACCCAGTAAAAAAAAAAATTTTTTTCCCCAAAAATAAGTTTAAGAAGAAAAATAGTCCATCTGGCTAAGGCCTAAGATCTGGTGGTATGAACCTGGGGCCATGATTGGGGAACAAGAAAGCACACACAGGGAAGTAGGGAATGTTTGAGCCTCAGCAGTCCCACTCACATCCATAACCTGCTCTGCTTGTTCTACAAAGCACCAAAAGCTTTCCATTCTCCAGTTTTGCCCCAATCCTTCAGCTGTCAGGCTCTTGACATTGAAGTTGCCTGCTAGCCTTGTAGCCTTTTGAGCTTGTGACTCCTGCAAGGAACTAAGGACTGAGTGGCTAGGAGGACTATGGAAAATTAAAGTTTGGTGAGCCATTCTGCATTGAAGATGGTAGAGCACGTGTGACAAGGCCCGTAAGTGTCTGAGCACCTCCTGGCCTGCCCTGTTTCCTAGAGGAGAGATTTTTCATCCCTTCTGAGATGCAGAAGAGAAAAATGGTGAAAACTGACAAGGCGCTGACAGTTCAGTACTGGAATGAAAGGAATTGTGTCTTCCTTCTCTGCCCCCATCTGAAATCCATAGTGATATTTTGGAGGACATATTTCTATTTTGGAATGAGCACTGGACTAGGAGTCAGGATACTTGTGCTCTTTTTTTTCTCCCTGCCACTAAAGTATTTGGGGGCGGTAGATAAATAGATGAATGCTTAAGCAATAATTCAAGAAATAATAGTCCATAGTTTTTTTGTTTTTGTTTGTTTGTTTTTTAGTGGAAAATGACCTTAAAGATCATAGAATGCATTGGGTTTTTTCAAAATTTGTATTAGCTGTGGGACTGTGTCTTCAAATGCTTTTTCACATAGAGCCCAAACGTACAAACCCGCTAGAAGCAAGGATTTTCTGTTAAGCGGAGCAGGCAGCTGGGAGCCTGTGCGCTGGGCTTCTCTCCTCCCTGTCCGGGCCTCTAGGCTCTAGGGACACGGTTAAAAAAATCATGGCTCTAATGAGATGCTCCCAGGTCCCAGAGGTGGAAACTGGGATTCTCTCCTGGGCTGGCTTGCCTCTAGTGTCCCAGCCGTTCAACCTTTTCTTCAATAACTGTGACTTTCCATGTGTTATAGTCCAGATGGGCATTGGAGGAGGGAAAGATTACATTGGCCTGGGTCATTAGCCTTCCAGGTGGTGAGGGGGCAGGACCAGATTGGAGCC
Source organism: Monodon monoceros (assembly GCF_005190385.1). Classification (NCBI taxonomy): domain Eukaryota; kingdom Metazoa; phylum Chordata; class Mammalia; order Artiodactyla; family Monodontidae; genus Monodon; species Monodon monoceros. Next base: position 99,773,975 of record NW_021703782.1, read on the forward strand.
TAAGCATCTAGAGGATTGAGGTCAGTGGTCATGGTAAAAATAACAGTGACAGTAATAGTGGCTACACTTTAACATCAGTCACAGTGACACTGCTCTAATCGGAGCACATCACATGCCTTCCTCCATTTATTAAGATCATCAAGAAGAGATGAGAAAACTGTTTTTCTCCTTTCCAAAAGCCAGGCCCCAGATTATAGCAGTAAATGAGGCAGACCGAGCTCCTGTTCTCATGACAGCTGCCTCCTAGATATGAATGCACCAGCTGAGCATATCCAGTCAGCTAATGCCAGCCATTTGGGCTGCTTCTGTTTGTCAGCAACCCTTAAAACGTGGAGCCCATAATGGGCTACTACTTCCTCTACTCATAAATACCAAACATTCCTCGTTTTGCCTCTATAGTCCTTCTTTTCATTGTCAGCTGCAGGCTTTGTCCCTGTCATACTCACAGCTTGTGTTTAGTGAAAACAATTAGTGAACAGCTTTCCTGCTAGCATCATCTAAACCTCCTCTGTCAACTTCTGGTTCCTGAACCAGGAAATTTAATTAAACATATGATTACATGTTATCAGTCACCTAGTAGATTAGAAGACCGAATTGTCCTGGGTTCCTCAACCCAAATTCAATACCTCCCCATGGTAACTCACACACAGCTGATACCAGCAATAAAACAAAGAAGTATACCAAATGATCTTGTAAAAACTGTAGCCTATAGAACACCTTCTCCGCTTCGGTGTGATGATTTAAAATGTCCCAAGTTTCCTTCTGTTAATCTCCATCTGGTTCTTACTATACTTATTATAACTGGCAATTTCTAAACTGTGCCTGTTTACAACTAGTTTTCTGCCCCACTAGACTATGTGAATTATATGAATATGAGAAATTAACTTAATTAAAGGTGTTAAAGTAAAGCTGTGTCCGATTTCTTCATTGTTCTTTCCCCTGACTTAGCACAAAGGATGCTGTCAATAAACATTTGTTCAGTGAATGACTAATACTCAAGACACTATCCATAATCATTTTTACTTAAGGTAATAATCGTTAATGATGATTTCACCATCATCACAAAATGTTTATTAAGTACCTTTGGCCTGGCCCTTTTCAGGGTGTTGTGAAGTTAGAAGTAGCATTCTAACAAAAATTTGAAAAGAAATCTGGGGTTCTTTTTTGAAGGGAGTTTCTATGTCTGGTGATTTTCCCTATCTCAGTAGATTTCCAGATTTTAAGGAAAGAAACAAAGCACCTCAGAAGTTTTTTGAATTGTAGGCTCCAGACCTGTCCCTAGGGGTTTTCCAATTATTTGTGGGGCTGGCCACTTTGAAAGTGCCATGGGGATTCCACTTTGTGATGGAGGTACCAATGACACTTACGGGGATGGTAAAGTGGTCCAGGTAAAGAGCTTGGCAGATGGACCCTTTGATAAAGACAAGCTCTTAAGAGGCCAATAATGAGGAAGGCAGACAACTTTGGGTCAATGCTGGTCAACCTGCTGCTTCTCTTTGCCATCTCTGGCCACTTGTGTGCCTTGTTCTAAAAGTTTGCTTTTGCTACGTGTCAAATTCCTTCTTTCATGGACTCTGGCAATAAAGACTCTTCTTATTTATTTATTTATTTAATTTTTTTTGCAGTACGCGGGCCTCTCACTGTTGTGGCCTCTCCCGTTGCGGAGCACAGGCTCTGGACGCGCAGGCTCAGCGGCCATGGCTCACAGGCCCAGCCGCTCCGCGGCAAGTGGGATCTTCCCGGACCAGGGCACGAACCCGTGTCCCCTGCATCGGCAGGCGGACTCTCAGCCACTGTGCCACCAGGGAAGCCCTAAAGACTCTTCTGAAGGTGGGTGCCTGGACCTCCAATGCCTTTTACTGGGTTACAGAATTATTGCTCTTCCTTCACACTTACATTTGTGAGGTTGGGTTTCCCGGGCTCTTTGCTGGATCAGATCAAGAATATCTTGATGTTCTAGCCCCAAAGCAGTTGATATCTGCCTGAGGAGCAATGTATCCTGGGGGTCCTCCTCTCCCTCTGTCCTGAGGACTCAGCCTGAGAGAGAAAAATCAGTGAGTGAACAGAGCCCTTACTCAGGAATCAAGAGATCTGCCTCTGACATTGACTTCAGGACTGTGGGGAAAGTCCATCCCATCCTTGGGCCTCCTTTTTCCCATCTGCAAAGTGGGGGAATGACCTCAGAACAATCCTTCAGGGCAAATTCTTTAACCATTCAAACCCTGGTGCTGGGGAAGGGGTACAACTCTCCTACCTGTTGAGGGGCTGCTCTCCTCACCTGGACCAGGAACCCCTATAATGGATGCTGGAAGCTTCCACTAGATGCCTGGTCTTTTTGGACTCCAGACTTTTTTTTTCAAGAAAAAGCAATGAGAAAAACCTCCTCTGATGGATTTTTTTCAGCGCTCAAGCCAGATGAATTCCCAGCACAAGCCAAGACTTGGGAGCAAGTATGTGGGGCAGGGAGTAAGAGGCTAAGAACCAAAGGGCTGCAGCCTGTGTTCCCTCAAAGAATACCCAAGCTGGGGGCTGGGGTTGTGAACGTGGGATTGATGTTTGTTCATCTCTTCTGAGCTTCTTGTCTAAAAAGGGGAAACGGGGACTCAGATTGGGGAAAGAGCTTGCACTGTAAATCAGAGGTCCAGAGGCAGCTTCTTCTATGTTCTGGTGTCTTTTGACCCCAAATGTCTCAATAATACCCCTGTCCTTTCTTGTTCCTGCATTCATTTCTTCTTGGACATCTCTCCACAAGACTGAGTTTCCTGAGAGCCAGGGAGCAGGGTGTATTCATCTTTGTAGTCCCCTCGTACCCAGCGTACATCTCGGACACTAGTAAGTATCTATTAAGAGAGACTTATTTGCCATCTTAAGAGGATCCAGGAATATTAGGAAAACATCCATCCTACCTTTCACATCTGTGGGTTCCCAAAATGTGTTTAACAGTTATATTTTTAGCTTCTACCATGAGGCTATTTGCTCATTTTTAGAAGAACCATAGTATAGACATCTAGAAAAATTTTCTTTTTCTGGGAGATCATTGCCTTAATCATTTTGGAGCTAGGATGCAGGTATTTTTAAAATGCAAAATCAAATACACAAGAAAAGTTAGTCTGTCTGGCTGCCATCCTTGGTTGCTATCTTCTGTAACCAGCATCCAGCTACACAGCCAGAGAGCCTTGGGGAGGGCCCACAGTGGTCTCCATCCCCTCTGATTGCTGAAACCAGAGCTGCCTGGGGAGGCCAGGGCTCTGGCATCAGTCCCTGCCTGGTCCTGCTTCTCTGTTCACAGAGAATGTGTTTGCACATGAGCTCTCCCAAGCCACCTTGGAGTCCCTCCAAGGATAGGCCTGGAAGCTGGCCAGGAGGGAGGGTGCTCCTGGAAAGGACACATCTCTGGGAAGCAGAGACCGTGGCATACAGGCACACACATGCAAATACTTGCAGGATGGCCACATCTTCCAAGGTTTCAAGAGAACCTGGAAATCTGGATTTTTATGTGCAGTGTCTTGATTTTTAGAACGCTCCAAAAAACAAACCCTAACCAAATGAGCACCCCCACAAACTGTGTCTGAGGGCCACGATTTACAACCTCTGGTAGAGCCTGGCATGTCACATACATGACCTAAGCAGGTGAGCTAATGCCCTGCACGTAGCTCACTGGGACTACATACACCATATATGCTTATCCAGGGTTAGACCTTGTGTGCACCTGATAGAGACCAGTCATCAAATATTTACACACGCTTGCTATCTCCTAGGATGTCCTTTTAATATTTTCACTTTCCAGCTAAGGAGACTGAGTATCAGGGATCTCCAGGGTCATGTAGCTGGTGGGTGGCTGGACTCACATCCCAGGCTGCCTGGCCACAAAGCCAGCATTTGCCCTCCACTCACCTCCGGCATGCCTGCACTCTGAACTGAAATGTCTGCTACTCTGCATCTCTCAGTAAACTCAGTTCCCTGAGTTCAGGGGCTGTGTTTCATTTGCTGTTGCATCCCCATCACCTAAAAGAATATAGAAGGTGCTCAATAAATACCTGTGGGATTGCCCACAGACACACAAACACACATACAGATGTAAACCCACACAGTCACGTAACTCCACGCCAAGAACCGCCCAGGAACATCCCAACTCTCAAGCTCCCACAGGCACACGCCCACCCCCATCTCCCACCTCCCACAGCATCCCAAGCCAGGCCTCCCCAGCTCCCCCTGCCAGCCTTGCCCAAAGCCTTCACAAATTGTTTCCCGGAAATCTTGAGGCGGCTGTGGTGTTCTTTTTCCCTAACTCAGGAGACAACTCAGCAGTTTTGTTTTTCAAAGTCTGGGACTCATAAACCTGGAATCCTTTCTTCGTTTTTTTCACTAGAATTTTCCTTGGCCGGGTGCCTTTCCCCAGGGCGGTGGCCAGGAGGTCACACTCAGAGCGCCCTCTGCTGGGCACCGTCCTCCCGACCTAGTGGGCAGTTGCAGAGGGGAAGGGACACAACTGCTTTACAGATGGGGAAACTGAGTCAGGCGGTGGTACTGGGGAGAGGTTGGGGGGTGTGGGCTCATTCCAAGTGTGTGCCAATGTGCACTACTACTAAGTGGTTTTGTGATTTTTTGTGTGTGATTTTTTTTTTTTGATTGTTGAAAATAATAAAAGAAGAAATAGCTCCCAGAGCTCAGACATGGCAGAGAAAGGCCCTCTGTTCTCCCCGGGACCTCTTGTGGGACAGATGGCAGAGGTTTGGAAACTTCGTCAGATTCAACTTTATCCTTGAATCCCCACCACATTTACTAGGCAAAGAAACTGAGACATAGAGAGATGCTGGGGGAAGAAGGAGGGAGAATATTTATTGAGCATCTGCTATGTGCTAGCTATGATCACAAACTCTCATTTAATCTTCACAGCAACCTTGTGAGGTAGATGACTTTATTTCCATTTTACAGATTAAGACATAGAAGCTGAGTGAGGTCTCAAGATCAGAAAAGAAGGGGAGAGCTGGGATTGAATCCAAACCTGCTGTTTTCTTGGCTTTGCTACCTCCTGGATTTTTCCCATTTGGCTCCAGTGGGCCCAGGGCGGAGCCTTTGTGGCTGGGCTCATAAAGGCAAGGTTTCCATAGCCCTCCTGCTTAGAAAGGGAAGCCCCTCTCCTCAGCCTCTTCCAGAGGGCAGCCCCTTCCAGGGGACCATGGGGAGATGGGACGAACAGCCCCATCAGGCTTGAAGCTGAGGGTCCCATAGCTTGGAGGAGGGTCCTGGCAGCTGTGCCAAGGCCCCTTAGCTAACAGTAAAAACAGGATTGGATGTCTTTATAAGCTGAAGTTGTGAGAGGTTCCAAAGGGCAAGGGTTTTCCTGGAAAAGAAAGCAGGTCCTGGAAGGTCTTTGTTTTGTTTTTCTTCTTAATGGGGCCCTGGTTAATGACTCAAGGAAATGAAGAACACATTTCACCAAGAATTAGTCACTGCCCTCCCCAGCCCTCCATCCTGCTACCCTTTCCAAACCTTAAAAACTTCTCACTTCCTGCAGGAAAAAATCCAAACCCCTGGTGTTGTTCATCTTTGGCCTGGCTTAGCCTTATCTTCTACACGTCTCATTGAAATAAGCCACCCAGGGGTCTCTGTACACAGCTCCCTCTGTTCCCATGCTGGGCATTTGCTCTCATTATTACCTCTCTCTGAAAAGACTTCATTTCAGCTTGTCCAATTCTTAGTCATTCTTCAAGACCCAGCTCAGAACTTGCCTTCTCCGTGGAGCATTCTCCACTGTGCCCAAAAGGAACCATCCTGCCTTGTGCTGATGGATGCAGGTGTTAGTCTCCCTAACAGATTGAGACCCTTGAGAAACAGCATTGGATTCATCATTGATCCCCCTATATGGGCACACATGCATGCATGTGCGTGTGCGTGTGTGTGTGTGTGTGTGTGCGCGCGCACCCTTTATACCACCTGGCAGTAGCGTGCTATAGAAAGATCCCGAGACCCTCTGCTCTGTCATTAGGAGATTAGGGTTGAATAAAGATTGAATGTGTTGGAGAGAGCTGCTGTGCTTCCCCCTTCTCAAACCAAGAGAAAAGAACTTCATGGAGTCTACTTAGAGAGCATAATTCGTGTCTACGGTGGTTCGAGATGGGGAGACATAGTAGACTTTCATCTGACAGCCACCAGAGAAACCGAAAGATCGAGAGATGGGTGTCATCTTAGACAAATAAGACAAGGAAGAGATAGCACTGCTCAGATCAGCCTGAACTCCCAAAGCTGGTTTGTGCAAAGGATGCTGTTCCCATGGACGAGAAGTGGGCCACACACTGGAAGAACTGATGTGAAGGCCTCTTCGGTCTGTCCAACAGGGGGACAAACTGAAGGTACCGCTGGATTCCTAGGGCTGCAGAAGGGGTTACCAATGGGATACAAGGTAATGTGATGCTTGTGTAAGGGTGAGAGGTCCTCAGAGCTTGGGAGCAGTGTCTGAAAATTCCATAGATGTGCCCACACAGAAGTAAGCTTTAAAGCCATCTTACGACAGTGCTGTTGAGTAAGAGTTCTCCTGCTCCCCTTTATTGTCTCCTCACTACCAACCGCTTAGCCCTGGAGAGGTCAGAGGCCACAGTTAGCAAACTGGGGAGGGCAGTCTGGGGAAGGAAAAGCAGCTGTCCATGCCCCCATTTCCAGCTATAGGGGTTCCACCTGCAGCAAGCCCTGGTTGGGAAAAAAGATTGAACTTTAAATCAAGTTTGGATTTTGCTTTTTTTCTTGGGCCGTGCTGTGCGGCATGTGGGATTTTACGCCAATCAGGGATGGAACCCCGTGCCCCCTGTAGTTGGAGCGAAGAGCCTTAACCATTGGACTGCCAGGGAAGTCCCTGGATTTTGCTTTTGTATGGGACCGATTTATAAAATAAAATTTGTTTGGTGACTGAAGTGGTCACAGGAGTTTTTATGTCCTGAGAATGATCAGATGATCAGAAAAGTCATAGGAAGCTTGAGTTTTCATCAAAGGTCAGAAAAAGGGCTTCTCTCCCTTTCCTCTGAAAAAATTTTTAGAGGGGGGTGGGAGACAAAGTAAAGTTGATTTATGATTATACACTTCAAGTCTTATTTACTCAGCGTATTGATTATATTTGCTATTGTAAAATGGGTTGTTGTCTTCCATCATATTTTTCTAATTTGTGCTATTTGCTTCGATCACTTCTTCCGAAGTAATTAAGTACCTGTGCTCCCCTCAGCTAAAGCCACTTAACCATCCCCCGAATGTTCAGCTGTGCTTCAGGCTTCAGGTCCCTACCTTGCGGGGATTTGAAGGAGCCTCACATGCACAGGTCGAGGGACTCAATATCCATGTGCCTTTACTGCTAGTTCCTGTGTGAATCAAATTCTTCACATGGCTGGCTTCTCTCATGTGGCTGTGTTCTTCACTCTGTGTGCCTCTGTCTCTGCGTCTAAATGTCCCTCTTCTTATAAGGACACCAGTCACATTAGAGTAAGGACCCACCCTACTCCAGTATGACTTCATCCTACCTTGACTAATTACACCTGCAACCACCCTATTTCCAAAGAAGGGCACATTCTGAGACGCTGGGGGGTAGGATTTCAACATACCTTTTAGGGGGAACACAGTTCAAACCATAACATCTTCCTTTCTTATTTTCCTAAACTTGCAACTTCTCCTGCTTTCCCCAGCCATATAAATGGCACCTGCAGCAGCTCGAGCCAAGAATCCATGAGTAAACCTTGAGTCCTTTGTCTTCATCACCCCCATCCCAATTCCTTCAGCAAGACCTTTCAGCCCTACCTCCAAAAATATCCTGAATCCATTCACGTCTCTTCGTCTCCATTTCTACCATTCTAGTTCAAGCTACAATTACTTCTTGCCAAGACAGCTGCAATAGCTCCCAACTGGTCTCCCTGCCCCTTTCTTATCTATAATGTGGTCTCACCTGCCTTGCTTAGTACTCCCTACTGAATCAAATCTAGACATTTCATCCATGCTTACAAAACCCTATTAATCTGGCCCCTCCCACTCCTCCGACCTCATTTTCCATCACTTGCTTTCTTTGATCTAGCCGCATCAGCCTGCTTGCAGTTTCCTGAACCACTGGCCTCCCCTCTGGAATGCTCTCCTCTGGGCCTTGGTATGGCTGCCCCTTCTTGCCTGAGCATCTCGGCTTAAATGTCATGTTATTTAGTGACATCTGAGAGACCTTCCCTGACCACCCCATCAAGAGCAGTCACCCAGTTATTCTCAGTTGCAGACCTTTATTTTAATTCCCTGCAGATAATTTAGTAAATAGATTATTTTTCTCATTTATGTAGATATTTATCGTCTTTCTGCCCATAATCCCTAGGAGAGCAGGGACCTTGTTTATCTTGATTACACCATCTAGAACTATGCCTGGCATATAGAAGGAACTCAGTAAATATTTACTGAATAAATCATTAATCCTGCACAGAAGATCTTTGTGTATGAACTTCCCTGCCCCCTCTGCTTTTGGGAATTTATATAAATAACCCATCAGGAGGAGGATTACCGGATCAAGGGATATAAACATATTTTGGCTCTTGAAATGTATTGTCAAATAGGTTTGCAAAGATGTTAGGTCAGTTTTCATCTGTTAGGCAACCTTCTGAATCCCCCGTGCCAAGGTAGTGATTTCTGGTATGTGGGGGAGGGAGGTGGGGAGGGCATGTGCTAGAAATGGCAGGGGAGGAGGTGCAGGTCAGAGCTGCTGCCTCTGGTGGGTCAGGGCCCGCAGCAGCAGCAGCAGTAGTGACTAGCCAGCTCAGCAGGGCCCTCATCCAGCGCCTGGCCTGTCTGGAGGGGCAACAGCCTGGTCTTCCAGGCCTGCCTGAGGCAGACAGGGCCTTCTGTTGCATGAACTTGGGTCTGGCTATAGGAGCCAAGGTGGGCAGAAGAGAGCAGTGCCCCTGCTCTTCAGCAGGGAGGCCATCCTGGAGGTGGTGTTGGGAAGTGGTGAGGGGGTGGGAAGCTGAGGATGCAAAGTGGGGCTTGGACCCGGTTCTGGAGGCCCCTTTGCAGAGGCTGTTTCTGGACTGAAGCTTTCCTGCTTAAGACATGGAACACTGGGCGATATGAGTACCTCCATACATAAACCAACAGGAACAGAGAGACCTGTCTTATGCACTTCCACACACAGCCAGGCCCATGCAGCAGCGTCCTGCCCCCGTCTTGTAGAACCACTACAAGAGCTAAAACAGCAGCTGTATGTAAGGTGCTTGGAATATGGCACGTGACGGGCATCATTCAAGTGTGGGCCATTATCAGTCCTCGCCCATATTCCTCATGGGACTATAAGCTTCCTGAGGGCAGAGGCCAAATTTGAGGTGGAATTAGTGCTAGTGAGTCAGGCTGCCTGAGTTCTAAATCCCGGCTCCACCCCTTATTAGCTGAGTTACTTGGGTAAGTGACTTGTGTTCCTCAGTTTATTCCTCTGTACGAAACTCATGGGGTTGTTTTGTGGATTAACTGAGCCGATGAACGTAAAGAACATATCACAGTGCCTAACATGTAGCCAGCACTTGGTAAGTGAAAGGATAAATTGATGCCCAGACCTGCTCGGGCCACATTCTACAAAGGCAATTTCGTTTTCTTTTAGCACCTCCTACCCCCTCTTTTTTTCTTAAGACCTCTTTCTCTTTGCTGCCCTGTGTTTCTCTTGTCCCCAGAATTCCTCAGTCTTTTCTGCGACCCATTCCTGAAAGGCCTTGTGCACGACTCTCAACTGAAGTGTTGGCTATTAAAGGGTTGCTTCCCTTTATGTGAGAATCCCTGACTTTATAGAACAATCTAGAGCCTTGTTAGGTCCAATAACCAGCAACATAGGCATCACCTGGGAGATGCAGAATCTCTGGCCACCCCAGACCAATAGAATCAGAGCCTGCATTTTCACAAGCTCTAACACAATACTTCTTAAATTTTAATGTGCCTATGCTTTTCCTGGAGATCTTTTTAGAGTATAGATTTCAGTGCTCCAATTCTAGAGTTTCTGATTCAGTAGGTCTGAGGTGGGGCCCGAGAATGTGCATTTCAGCACTTTGTGAAGCACTGCTCTAAGGCTGCCAGCCTACAGGGCCAAAGGAATGAAGCTTTAATAGAGAAATTTGAGGCACTAGGGGGAGATTGTTTTTTAAGATAGCGGACACTTTCCTAATCTTTTAAAACCACACCAGGCAGTCTCTGCCTGTGGTATCAGCACAAAGATGTTTTTGATTATTAATGCCATTTCCATATTTGTTCAAAATTCTACAGCTTAAGAATTCTTTCACTTGTTTGATCTGATTTCATCCTGCAACAACCCTGTATGTTGGGCCCAGAGAAGTTACTACCTCATTTCCAAAAGAAAGAACAGAGGCACAGGGAGCTGTGGGAGTTAGAGATCGCGGCCAGCTGGCCTACACAGGCTGCACTCCCTGAGTGGGCTCATAGGTGTTATTTCTAACCCTTACATCCCTTCGAGGCTGCTCATCCTACTCTCACTGGATAGAGAGGCAAACCGAGAGGCTGGACGAGCTTCAGGAACTTTCCCAAGGTCCCTAACCAGGGCACGTCTTACTTCTTCCCCTTGTCACTTCCCCATAGTAACCACTCCTTTGTCTGTGTCTGTCTTTTACACACACACACACACACACACACACACACACACAACTACAGCCAAAGAAGAATCACTCTTTCCAGGACAGGTCTGATTTCTCTCATCTCATCTGCTAGCAATGTTAGCCCTGGGCCCCACCCGCCAGGCTCTGGTCTCTGCCCGTCTGCCCCTAGGCCCAGCTGGTGGGAGCAGACACCAGGCACTAATATGGGGAAGAGGAGCTTGGCACTCTGGTTCCAGCCCTGATTCCCACATGGGACCCTTGGAGAGTCCCTGCTCTTTCCTGGCCTTTTTCCTCATCTGTGAAATGGGGAGAGTTTGATTAGATGATCTCTAGGGAATCTTTATCATCAGTATTTTATGATTCTATGTAGGAGGCTCACAAAGGAAAAAAACCTCAACTCTACTGGCAAATTAGAGTCTTTTGAGGGGAGGTAGGAGGACCTGTCAATTCAGAGTTTTACAAATTGTGTTATATCCACGTGGAAGATGATTTCAGGACACATTTTGCAAATCTATGAAATTTCTCTCTGATGCCACCTTCCTTCATTTTCCTACACCAACGCCAGTGCTCCCACTGCCCCAGTACCTGTCCCCAGAGCACTCGTCGGCCTCACTCTGCCTCACCTGTGGTCCTAGCACAGGGACAGCTTAGAGAGCATATAATGAACACGCTCATTGCTGAGGCCCAGGGAGGCGGAGACTTTGCTAGGATTACACGATGACCATGTTCCTACCCTTCCCGTGTGTGAGAAGGCGGTCAGCTCAGACGCTGAAGCATGGCTGCCAGAGCCCAAAAGATGCGCATTTGAGTTGTGGCCCTACTGCTCATGAAGGTATGAGACCTGGGGCAAATTACTGAGCCTCCCGGGGCCTCAGCTGCTTCCTTCCTGACAGTAAGGATGATGACAATCACCACAGGATGGGTGTGATATGTCAACAGAATACTCCACGAAATGCAACCAGCATGACGCCAGGCAAGAACTTTGTTGAATTCATCACTTAGCATGTGCCAGGGCTGTATTATTAACAACGGCAAGTTACACTTATCGTGCCAGGCCCTGTGCTCATCACTTTATGTGCATGACCTGTGTTATTTAAGTCTCACAGAAATCCTCTGAAGTGGGAATTATTTTCAGATGTGAAAATGGAGGTGTAAGGAAGGAAAAGAGATGTTTTCCTTTCTGTTAATGGCCTCTTAGAGTGGCAGGGACACTGGATGTCATTGGGGCCAACCTCCTACCTTGAGAGCTCCTGCAACATTCCTGGACAGTGGTAGTGATGGGGAACCTGGTCCCTCCTAGAGAGCCTAGTCTATCTTTGAACAGCTCTGGCTCTAAGGAAATGCTTCTTTGCAGGGAGCCCAAATTGATTTCCCTGTAACCTCCATCCACCTGTGTGGTGGAAAGAACACTGAGCTCAGAGTCAGAGGCCCTGGGCTCGTGTCCCAGCCCTTGCGCTGTGCAGAGCTGTGACCACTGGAAGCCGCTCCTCTGGGCCTGTTTTCCCAGGTCCTTCCTGGTTTGGACATTTGAGGATTATATAACTCATGATGGTGTACGTAATACACACATATCTGATTATAATGATGGAAACAGTGAAGGAGTGGACACCATGTTCCAAGGAATGGATCGGTTTCTGCCAACATGTCTGTCAGGGTGGGGACCCTGCCAACCAAGAAGAATCCAGAAGGTTCTTAGAAATGGAGTTCTCATCTTTAAACAAACCCCCGTCCCTTCCTCCCTCTTTCCCTCCCCTCTCCTCCCACCCGCCACCCTCTCTCCTTCATTTTTTCCTTTCTTCCTCCTGTCTTCCTTTCTTCCTTTCTTTCTGATTCAGAGGCATAAAGGGATATTTTAATCTCCAGTCAAAATTAAAGATCGTGCCCCTGGTGACACGTTTCTCACATCACACTAAACTCACAGAATCAGTCTGATTTCAGGAGTAGGGAAAACCTAGGCTGCAGGTTTTCCTCTTTGTATCTCTGAGAACCTCCCAGATTTGGCTGCTAAATTCCCAGCTCTGAGACAGAGGTTTTCAGTCATGAGGTCAATGTGTGCACTTGCAAGGGGCCTCTGAAATAGTATGCAGATTTGTCCATTGTGTGCACATATGTTTTTTTTTTTTAATTTTTTTTTTTTTGCGGCACCTCGCGGCATGTGGGATCTTTGTTTCCCAACCAGGGATTGAACCCGCGCCCCCTGCAGTGGAAGCACAGAGTCTTAACCACTGGACTGCCAGGGAAGTCCCAAGTATGCATTTTCTAGGAAGAAGGGTCTGTGAAAGGGGAGAGTAGCCCTTGACAGCTGGGAGCTAGACTGGGAGCTGGGCCTTAGTGTCCCTTGGTAGTGTCCCTTGGAGCTGGCCTGGTTCTCAGAGCCAGGCTGTGGTGTTCTCTGTGTCTGATGTCACAGAACATCGGCATCAGACAAAATGGATCAAGACCAAAAAAAAAAAAAAAAAGCTCCGTAATCATGTTTGAGCAGAGAATAAAACAAGAATATAATCTGAAATGCAAGAATGACCAAATATCCCCCTTTCCTGACTAATGTGAGGGACTGCTTCTTCTTTTCTTCCCAGTTAGATAAGAATGAACACACTCAATCATAGGATTACCTCTGCTTCCGACAGCATCCATCCCAGAGCAAAGCCCACTTCCCTGAACCCTCCCCAAATAATCCATCACAAGCCCAAATCCTATAACAAGTTCTTTCTAACATCCATTGAGTGAGAAGCTCCATAAACTCAACTTTGTTGAATTTCCATCAGCTTTTGTCTGGTTTACGGCAGTAACCTCCTAACTGGTCTGTTTTGACCCTTGCCTCATTGTCAGTGGAGTAGTAGCATGATCCTCCTAACAGGTAAGACAGACCATGTCACTGCTCTGCTCCGAACCTTGCAGTGACTCCCCTCTCCCTCTGAGTAAAACCAGCACCCTGTCCGTGACCTGCACAATCTTGTCCTTGTGACCTCTCTGACCTTGTCTCCACCTACTTCCCCTCTGCTCAGTCTGCACCTGCTACGCCAGCCTTCCTGCTCTTCCTGGAACATACCAGGCGTTCTCCTGTTTTCATCTCGGGCACTAGGTGCTCCCTCTGCCTGGAACACTCACCCCCCAGATCACCACATGGCTCACTCTTTTACCACCTTCAAGTCTTTGCTCGAGTCTCACTTCTCACTGAAGCCCACCTTGACCTGACCGCTCTGTTAGGCTGCAACCCCTCTCTCCACCACTCCCAATCTCCCCTAGTCTGCTCTGCTTTTTCTTTTTCCCACAGCTCTTATGACCTGCCAACATTCAAGGTCAATCCCCTAATTATTGACTTTATTATTTACCGCACGTCTCCAGCTGCTGGAATCTAAGTTCCACAAGGGCAAGGATCTAGGTACCAAGCTCCTAGAACTGGGCCTGACCTGCGATGACCCATCAGTACATATTTGTTGGGTGTTGCTGAATAAATGAGCATCACAGGGGCTGGAAAGTAAACTGGGGCATGACTTTGGCTTAGAACCCCTCTCTGAGAAATAAGGAGTCAAGCTCCCTGCTTTAAGCTTGGCTGGTTCTCAATTCCACATATTTTCTTAAGACAGGGTTTCCTAAACTTCAAGTATGTACATGCCAACCTCATGATTTTTGCCCTAAGAACAACCTATACTTTTATTTACTTAAAAACTCCTTAAATAGACTTTTTGACAAATAAATTTATTTTCAAAGAGAATTTTATATCATGGCTTTGTTGTGCTCGTTGTATAGTTTTCTAATACATGTTAAAATAAGCATATAACTATTTACCACCTAAATTGTCTTGCTTACCCCCAGTGGAAACCTGCCTTGTGCTTTTTCCTTCAACCAGAAAGACCCTCCTGTGCCTCTCTACCTACCCAAATCCTGCTGTCCATCTCCAGGAAGCCTTTGGAAGCTCCTCCAACTCACATACTCATTCACGTCTCTGAGTTCCCTCCACATTTATAGGAAGAAATACATACCTAACATTTGGGTGCTTACATGCCACGTAGTCTTGTTTTCTGTTTCATAAGATTATAAAATTTCTTCTTGGAGCTCTAGATAAAAGAGGCATTAGACTGTTTCAACTCCCTTGTTTCACAGGCCATCAGAAAGGTGAAGAGGCTTGTCCCAAACCCCTGCCAGGGGCACAGCCACACTAGAACCCGGGTCTCCTGATGCCCCACACTCACTGGTGAATCCACAAACACTTGCTGAGTCCCTAGAATGTGTCTGGCATTGTGCCAGGAACAGGAGACAGTGCCAGTGGTGAAGAGAAAGGACCCAGACCTTGCCCACATGGAGCTCACAGGAGAGCCAGGAAGCGGCACACCAAAGAACTATACATGAGTAAGTAAATAATTGCAAGTGCCTTGGAAGAGAACTGCAGGGTTGAGGAGGGGCCCTGCTGTGTGGAGGGTCAGGAAAGCCTCACTAAGCAAGTATGTTTAAGTACTTAGGAGTTTGCTGAAGAGGAGCTAGTGGATTTCTCAGGGATCCAGGCTCACTCACAAAGGCCTGCTTTGATGTTTGGAAGCTCAGCTGCATTGTGGGTTAATTAGACCGCTGTGGCTGACCTATTTGAAACAGTGCTCAAGGAGAAGGCGATGTGATGGCTCAGAGACGCTGGTGCCTCGGGGGTGCTGCAGTGGTCCTACCCACCCTGCTTTCAGCAAGAAGGTGACAGGAGGCACTTCAGGCCTGCTCTAGAGGGGCCCTTCATCCCTCGCTGGCAGAGAGTTTGGGCATATTGGACACACTGGTTGTTTTTGCCAAGGGAGTGCCTACAATGTGAGTTTTGACATTAACAAAAATAAATCCTTAGTTCCTGGAAGTGGAAAATCTTAGTTTAACTTAGGAGGCACACTGCAGGGCCTTGTGTAGTTTCACCTAACTGGTAAGGGGCAGATTTTTCAAAAAGGGAATGCATTTTAGTCACTGTTACCGTTTCACCCAGAGTTTATGTTTCCTTGTAATATTTCAGTGGGGCTGGTTAAACTAAATCTAAGAAACTCCACCTGCATCCTGACTTGGTCTTAGGAAATTAAACCCGACGAGCAATAGGATGGGGCAGAGAGGTGGAAGAGGGATGTATTTAGACTGTGAGTGAGCCTTGGGGTTTGGTCTCCCACTCTGCCCCTTACTAGGCTGGGAAAATTGCTTCACTTTTCTGAGCCTCAAAGTCCTCATCTGTAAATGGGGATAATAATAATTTCTGTACCTCGTGAGATTCTGGATACATTAAATGGGAATGTATGTGAGAATTCTTCCATAGGGTCTCAAGTGCTGCAAAATGTCACTTAAAAATGAGCCTTCTGTTAGAAATCCTCATTTATAACCCCCCAGTGGAGGCTCAGAGACCTGGTTAGGACTCCTGATTCCCACTAGATTTCTCTTCATTAGGTTGCTTGCCTTCCAGGAGAACAAGTTCCAGGGGAAATGAGTATGTGCTGTGGGTGGGGAGGGGAGTAGAGGGGTCCCCATGAGGGTAAGGAGAGGGCAACAGGAGGGGAGGGGGCAACGGCAAGTCTCCTACCTTCTCAGGTTGCTGAGGGCTCTGAGGTGAGGCCTTCTCAGGTCTCCCGGGCTGCTTTCTCTACCTCTCTCAATTTGCCTGTCTTTGTGTGGTTGAAGCTGACCTAGCATAAAATAACACGCTTTTTCGCACATTTTGAAAGCAAAGGCAGGCTTTAATGATCAGTCTTCCGTTCCTTGGTATTTTCTTTCAAGCAAAGGCCATGTTTTTGTAAGATACTACATTTCAATGGGGCTATTCTTTCATCCCCAGCAAACATTCCTGAGTGGTAGGTTTTAGGAGGGTTCCAATTTATTGCTTCTGGTGTCCAATAACCTTGGAATGAGTGTCTGTCTCCATGCCCCCCAAGGACATGTTATTTCAGAGAGTTACTGCTCTTAAAATCGTTCTCTAATAAAAGCAAGTGTCCCTAATTCTAAGTAGAGTGAGCTCTCCAAATAAGACCAGCTGTGAACGCTCGAAAAAAAAAAAAAGGAAGAAACTTCAACAGGAGTCCATAGTGAAAACTGGATGCAGCTGACCTTCTTTAGGCGTTTTCACAGCCATTTAAAAAGATGTCTTCAGTAAACTCATCTAGATTCCCTAAAAATGCTTGGCAAGATGGACACCCGGTGTCTGTGGGCCAATATTCGATCCAGGTCAAGGAATCTAACGGGTAGATGTACCTGCCAAGAAATAATGCAAACAAAGCATTTGTGATGATGGCCACAGAGAGAGAAGAGCTGAATTCAGCTGAGGCCAGGCTGCTCAGGTGCCCAGGGATCAGGCTGCCGGCCAAACACTTCTGGACCCGTCTCTCCCCAGGAAGGTCCACAAAGCCCTGGGGATCATGAGCTGCTTGGGGCTCCCATGGTTAAAGGCAGGAACAGCATCTGTTTCAATGTCTATTTTTAAAAAACAGATAATAAAACGTGTATCCAAACACTGTCCTCTTTAAAACACAACAGCCTGAGAACATACTGAGGGAACACATGTGGTAAAGGGGGGTCAATGAGCACCCCCAGATCACTGTCAGACCTGAGCACTCAATTGGTTTATCCTCAGTGCGTCCTTAGCTACCCTGGTGGTTTTGAGGAGTTCTTTGTTTTAAACTCACATTATTTCATTTATGCTCCTAATGGTTTGCGTATTAAGAGCAGGGCACGTAAGAACACGCAGTGTGTTTAAGAATAAATTGCACTCCGTTTTGGAGGGAAGATCAGAGACTCCAAAATATTGGTGACTTACTTGAAATGGAAATTGTATTTTATCTGCAGGGCCTCTTTACCCATAATTAAGTACTGTTTTCCTTCTTCCAGGTCAGCGTTAACACAGGTTGTCTTTTTAATGAAGGTGATTTCAGAGTCTTTCTCAGCAGCAGCTTCTCCTGAGAGACACACAAGTAAGGTTATCACATTCTTGTCACAATGTCAAAATTATTAACTCTTTCGAGAATTCCAGTTCCTCACGGCTATTTATTATTCAGTGTAAATTTCTATTGACAGGCTAATGGTTATAGGCAATGTCCATGTGGTTAACACTTCGGACTCTGCAATATTATGACATAGTGTGAGTGTGTTTTGTGTTTGGTAATTGCAATCATTGTTGCTTTTGTTGTGGTCATCCATTTACAATGCTTGGTGTCAGTTTATTTATCTCTTGTAAAATAAAATACAGTGTGTGTGTGTGAAAAAAAAAAAAAAGAGACTTCAGACTCTGGGATTAGGCTCCGCAGGCTAAACCCCAGATCTTCCACTTCCTGGCTGTGTGACCCCAGACAAATGAAGCTCAGACCCCTCATCCAAAAAATGGGCATCACAGTAAAACCTACACTGCAGAACTGTTGTGAGATTAAATGGGTTACTATATGAAAAGTGCTTAGAACACAGTAAGCAATATATAAGCGCTTTTCACTATTACTCTTGTAGAACCAGGAATTAAAAGAACCTCTTTAGAGTTGAACAATATTAATCTCCATATGTTACACAGGAAAATAAAAAAGGATTTGGTAGCTGGCAATGGGCAACTTCGTAGAAAAGTGCAAGACATGCAAAAGACTAGAAAATTTTAAGGAGGATAACTTTGGGATTCCCACAGAACTAGTACATAGCCAGGAAGCTGGCTCCCTGCCTGGAATGCATTCCTCTTCGTGTTGGCCTGTTGAATGTCTACCCATCTTTAAACGCATCTTCAGTTCTCACAGTATCCAGTAAACATTCCCTGATGCTCTTTGTCAAAAGTATCTGTCTTCCCCTTACTCCATTATACTTGAATTTCTATCATAATGTTTCACTCCACATGCCTGATTCCTCTGCTAGGCTGGAAACTTTTTGAGTCCAGGACAGGGAATTCATTGCTATAAATTCAGGACTGATATCCAGTTATTAAACTCTGGCAGAGTCATACTAATTATTAAATCCTCGGGCTTCCCTGGTGGCACAGTGGTTAAGAATCTGCCTGCCAATGCAGGGGACACGGGTTTGAGCCCTGGTCCGGGAAGATCCCACATGCCACAGAGCAACTAAGCCCGTGCGCCACAACTACTGAGCCTGCGCACTAGAGCCGGTGAGCCACAACTACTGAGCCTGCGTGCCACAACTACTGAAGCCCGTGCACCTAGAGCCCATGCTCCACAAAGAGAAGCCACCGCACTGAGAAGCCCGTGTACCGCAATGAAGAGTAGCCCCACTCGCCACAACTAGAGAAAGCCCACGTATAGCAATGAAGACCCAATGCAGCCAAAAATAAAGAAAAACATTTTTTAAAATCCTGAAAAAATTCTGAACCTGTTGCTAAATAGCATATAATAGTAATGCATAAATGGTAAACTTTAATTAGTACTATAAATTCTAGGGTACTCATGTTAGTTCAAGCTAACGTTCTTAGGCTCTCCCGGTGACCATTATTACATGACTTCCTGTTGCAGCAACATCTAAACACCCTTCCCAGCACAATTTGCCAAGTCAGCCCCTGTCGTGGTAAGCAGTGTGGCTGCAGGGGGGCTTATTATTTTTTAAAACCTTTTGTTACGGGAAACTTCAAGCATGTTCAGAAGGGAGAATAATTAATTAACCTCAGTTTCAACAATCACTCATCTTTCTTTCATTTATACCCTCACCTACCCTATGCATCCTGTGCTTTAGGAGAAACACTAATCATAGCATAATAACATCATTATCCCTGAACCACATAGTTGCCCTTGATTCTAAGTAGTTTGGCTTTTATTTTGGTTTATTGTTAGTGAGCAGCAATTCTTTTGTAAATGGTAAGTGTGTGGTGTTTTAATATTTATATGAATTCAAAATCTATATATATTAAAAACTAACACCCAGAATGACTAGATAACAAAGTATGCAAAATTTTCTTAACATTTCCTTTTAACTATCATAAATATGAATCTTCTGAATTGACAGGAGAACAAAGAAGAAATGATATCAGTAAAGAACTGCAGGGATTTCCCTGGTGGCACAGTGGTTAAGAATCTGCCTGCCAATGCAGGGGACATGGATTCGAGCCCTGGTCCGGTAAGAGCCCACATGCTGCGGAGCGGCTAGGCCGGTGTGCCACAATTACTGAAGCCCGCATGCCTACAGCCCGTGTTCCACAGCAAGAGAGGCCACTGCAATGAGAAGCCTGCACACCGCGGCGAGGAGTGGGCCCCGCTTGCCATAGCTAGAGAAAGCCCTCATGCAGCAACGAAGACCCAAGGCAGCCAGAAATAAATTTATAAAAAAAGAGAACTGCAGGGACTTCCCTGGTGGCGCCAGTGGTTAAGAATCCACCTGCCAGTGCAGGGGACACGGGTTCAAATCCTGGTCCAGGAAGATCTCACATGCCACAGAGCAAGTAAGCCCGTGCACCACAACTACTGAGCCTGCGCTCTAGAGCCTGTGAGTCACAACTACTGAGCCTGTGTGCTGCAACTACTGAAGACATCGCTCCTAGAGCCCGTGGTCTGCAAGAAGAGAAGCCACCGCAATGAGAAGCCCGCGCAACGCAATGAAGAGTAGCCCCCGCTCTTCACAACTAGAGAAAGCCTGCACGCAGCAATGAAGACCCAATGCAGCCAAAAAAATTTAAAAAAAAACAAACAAAACTGCAGCTTGGGAATCTGATGCTGCAGAAAACTCAGAACACTCTGGAATGTCTTTTGATAGCAGGCAAGACTTGGTACAAAATAAGTAATTTGTACTTCTGGAATGAAAAGCACTTGATTATGTCAGTAACAATGGGAGTGGCTTATTATTGCTTATGATGTGAACGTTGTATGCAAAAACCGCTTGAAAATTGGGTTGTGAGAAGATCAAAGTGCTAAACGCTTACCTATTTTGTCAGAATGGCAATCGTGTTTCAAATAAGGAACACTTGTGATCATCAATGAGAAAAAAATAACATCACAAATCAACTTCATACAGTAAAACTTTGAAATAATAAAAATCAGAAAAAATGTTGTCAGAGTATTGATCAAGCAAAGAAAAATTTGGAAACTATCAGAATTTTAAACTCTAGTGTATGGTTAAAAATAATCAAACATTTTCAGAGTTGAAATGCTTGATAACATTTCAAAAAAACCAATGTAAACGTATTGCCTCAATTTAGATTTATGGTCCTACTTATTGCAAAATTTATATCTACTGAAATGAGAACACAGCTTTTTGAAAAATATAAATAAGGTAATAAAATAAAATTTCAATCATTATTGAGAAAATCAACTATTTAATATAACATGTGTTTTAAATAACTTAAAATGAAAAATTAGAGACTTTGAAGATGGCTTAATGGGTTTTGTTGAACTCAAGGTACTGGAAGGAACAACGGGACAGCATATCAAACTGTTTGAGAAAAAAGGTGTCAATGAGAAATATTTACATGAACACCTTATTGGTGCAAATGTAATGCCAGGGAGAAGTCTGGAGCTTCAGTAAAAATCCTGAAATTTCCAGCTGTTTCAGTTTGACTGAATCACCTATCAAGTGTCTCTGGATAATGCAATCAAAGACAAAAATCACTTTAGATATTGTTTTCATATATTTGATATTCACTACCACATAGCTAATATACACTAGACAGAATTAAGTAATAGTGTGAAGACCTCAAACAATTGCATTAATAAAAATTGGAAAAATATTGGGATTTTGACAGGCAGCCAGTAGTGCTAGAACTCCAAAGGCAGTTTATAAATCATATCAAGTCTGATAGATTCACTTTGACAGATATAGGAGTAAACATTTAGAAAGTGAATATATATGTGTTTTAGTGATTTGCCTATGATATTCTAGCAATTATGTCAATACTATCTTTATGTATTCAAGAAAAAAATGTTTCAGCTTTAATAAGCTGACAGATTAATGAATGAATGATAAAACTGATCGTAGAAAAATAAGTAAAGGAAATATGAAAATGAAGCAAGAGCTGTTACAAAATGAAGAATGACATGTCGTTTGATATAAAACAAAATAAAATATCAATTTAAGAGAAAAACTAATTGTATGAAAGTGTTTTTGCTTTTAGTGACAAGAGCAAAAAATATAATGAACTTTTAAGTTTTGTAAAACCTGTGAATTCTGAAACTTTGTCAGTGATGTTTGTAAAACTCTGAGGGTTGACGGGGAATAAAAATTAAGAAAATTAGGAAAATTAAGTATGACATTTCAGTAACTGTTTTTATAATTTAGCTGATAATAGAGATATATTAAATACATGAAAATGTTACATGGTATCATAAGGACTAGAAACATTTGAATGTAATTACTGCTAGTGCAGCAGCAACTGAGAAAGTGTTCAGTACCATGCACGATACTGCTGCTATTAGGAGAAATCACTTATTGAGGCTATAGGTCATGTAATGACTATCAGTAGACATGCAATTGGAAAAATTTGATGTGGTTCCTTGTTGTCAAATCAAAGCACAAACAGGGGCCCCCATCCGAGTGAGTGAGTCAAGCAAAATAACACTGACAGTTTCTTAAAAAAAAAAAAAAAAAAACAACTTATTTGGGATTAAACATGATTTAATGAATCATTTGTGTTACTATTTACATCATTACAAGCAGTTTCACAATATTTGTAGCTCAGTTTACTGAAAGAATAAAAGGGAACATATTTTAAAGTGTTTTATGTGTTATTTTACATATGAATTTATTTTTTGTATTGGTTACTAAAGCTCACTTATCCTATCAAAACTCACATGGCATCTGAGCTATTTTGCACTACATAGATGCTCCTAACTGGTTTCCCTGTTTCAACTCTTGTGCCCTCCAATAGAAACCAGGATGATTTTTAAAACCATACATCATAAAATGTTTCTTGCCTACCTAAAACCGTTTATTAGCTTCCCTTTGAACTTCTAGAATAAAATCCAAATTTCTCACCATGCCTTATAAACCCCTGTATGACCCAGCTCCTGCCCATCTGGTTCCCTCTACTCTGCCCTTTAAGAATGGCTAACTCCTAATATCATCTCCTAAAAGACGCCATCTGCTATCACTCCAAAGGAGCTTCCCCCATTAATTCCACATCTGTTTCAACTATAATACTTATGATTTATAATTGTTTGTTTGTCCATCTCCTTTTTTAAAAAACGTGTGTCCTCAAATAGAATATAAATTTTATGAAGGCAGGACCTATGGCTGTGTTATTCACATTGTATCCTCTGTGTCTAATATAATGCCTGCCACATAGTAAGGACTAAGTATTTGTTGAATGAAAGAATGAATGAATGAATTCTTACCAGCTTTGTAGATATCCAGGAGGGTTGTGGTATACTTGACAAAAGCATTTTCTTCAGTGATGGCTATGATCTTAACTTTATAAGCTGGTTAAAAAAAACACACACATACACAATAATTCATGCTTATTACCACTACTGCTGTGTCCAATAGAAGCCAGAGTCCGTCAAACATATGAGAAATGAAGCATGGCAAGCTCTTATGGGCACCCTGCAGTAAATCTCATTTCTTCCAAGAAGCCTTCCCAAATACTCCCAGTGTGATTCTACTGGTCATGACTGTAATGACTCATGCTACTTAAAATCACTATCTCTGATCACTGTTATAGAACAGGCTGGTTAGGCTAAGAGCAATATTAAATTAAAAGACAGAAGCACACAAAATCAAACAAAACAAGCCTTAGATGTAAAGTTCAGATTCTGATCTTTGAGATGAATGGAGTCATGCCTATGGGGCACTTCAAAGAGCCCCTTCCTTCTCTATCACTCGGGCCTGCCATGTGAGACTCTCTGTTCCCTTGCCTCCATTCTTCAGATACCTCCACTGGCTTTGATCTTTGGTTTTTGATAGGACTCCATTTTCCAACCCGTCTTTGCTTGGATCGGCAACTGTCTGACATGAAACATTCTCAATCCTGTTTCCTCTTCATTCAGGCATCAATGTTTAACCTATGGTGTGTTTGACCTCAGCTCTGAAATGACCAGCTTGAAGGGACCCATCTCTTCTATATGGCCTGAGAAAAAAAATCCTCTTATTTTTGCTTTCGATGGGGTTGCAGTGAATGACCTAAAAGCTTTTGTCCATTTTTGAGATCCTAGCTAGCTAGCAAGACGTATAGATGAATGAATGAACTCATTGTGGCAGAACTGAAGGCTGTGTAAATTAGTAGCTTAAAGACTGTCCTGAATTTCAGATTCTTAAGTACTTATGGTGGATATGGGCAATCTACCTACTGTGGCCATAGATGGATAGAGGGAATTATTTAATTTTGTTTCTATTCTATTATTCCAGCATTAACCTGTAGTTCCAAAAAAGACAGCTAAGTTTTTTCTTGAATGTAATGAACTAAATCCAGATTGCATTTACTCTGTGTTAAAATAGATTTCTTATATTTAAGAGTTAAAATAGTTCTATTATGGAGGGAAGAAATAACTTGGTTCTTCTAAATTTTAGAAAAAAATTGTTAAAACAATATAGTATTCTCTTCAATGTATTTTAAAAGTGGCAGTGGGTCTTGGCTGAGTTAGGCAACTTTTTAGCATTTTTTAAAAACTCAAGATATGAATTTGAAGGAAAGACCATGAGCCATACAAAATTCATTCTTATGGCTGTATTTCCATTAAGAGAATTCAGCGTGATATCATGGAAATAATATTGGAGACCAGGATGCATCCTAGTTCTATTACTTACTTCCGGCATGACTTCGAGCAAATTATTTAGTCTCCCAGACCCTCACTTTCTTCATTGGTAAAATAAGGATAATTCTCTGTTACCTCCAAGGGGGCTTATGGGACACCAGTGAGAAACCATATATGAAAGCAGTTGGTAAACACAAAATGCTACACGAACAGCACTGTTCTTATTTTTTATTTATAAATAACCCCCTACCAATTTTCAAGAAAAGATTTGAAATAGTGTATAATCTGTGTGCTCTCTCTCTCTCTTTCTCTATTAAAAAAGCCAGAAATAAACATTAGAAATTATGGACAGAAAATAAAGGATCTAATTCTATGAGGAATTTGAGACAAGACTACAACTGTACTTGGGCATTTGATTTAGCTCTGAGGTCCGGACAACAAGAAGGAGATGCTCCTTTTGAAATGGAGAGGGTCTCGAACATGGATTGTGACTGTGGATATATTAAAAATTATTTAGTACTGATATTTTTACCTTGTCTTTGGAGGGATTTGGAAAGTACCCAGACCCCCGAACCGTCTTTGTCTCTGTTTCTGCTCGATTGACTGGAAGAATGCAGTAGTGAAATCTTATACCTCTGTGGCTTCTCAAATATTCTCTTTGAATATGTTTTAGCACCTTTAATTCAATGGGGTCTGTGGAATAAAGTGTCTTGGCTGCGTGTGCACCTCACTCCTATCATTTTTAATGAAAATCCTATTTCTTTGCTGAAGGATAAATAACTTTTCATGTTAATGCTGAAAATTGATGGCATTTTCCTTCAAGGGAACATGTGGAATGTTGTATCTATATAATCACTGTGTAAAGTTGTAGATCTTCCTAACTGATCATGTTTTCATAAAATGTCATGTTTAATGGAACTATACATTGAACTTTTGAACTTACCATATGCAATCTCTGGTTTACATGCTGTTTCTTTTCTAGTAGCTGCAGAGATTGTCAGATCCAGTTCTGTCTGCATTTGTCCACAGTCAGCTGGATTTTGTGAAAAACAGTACAAGTCAGGTTAATGTAAGGAACAGACAGCTTTGGGAGTAAACATAGTTCTTTCTCATCAGCCCTGAGACAATCTAATATAATCTTACAAATACCAGATTCCTAAGACCTGTCCATTTTCTCCTCTTCCATAAAGTAAAACAGTATGTAAAGCAAAAACAAAACAAAACAAACAAAAACAAAATCTTGAACAAGAGACTTATTCTTAGAATGGGTAGTCACTCCACATTCAGCTCTTTAGAAATATATATGCTTCATTGAAGAAAGGAGGAAATTTTTCCATTTTGACTATAATCAAAAATCCCTTGAAGGAACCAAATTGATGAGTTGACTGATTTACAGTTCTAAGATGGAGCAATAAGTACCTAAGAAATGTATAGATTTTAAGGATTTTGAAAAACAAAATAAAACCAAAAAGAACCCAGACCCTCATGGAGTCCATTGCTGATTATTGGTGAGTTCTGGGTCTTTTCCTTGGCCAACAAGAAGTAAAACTGCCTTGATAGATGAAAGACTGAATGGAGAATGTCACTATCTGGGAAGGACAAGGGGAAAGAAAGAGGAGCTAGTGGCTCAGTCTGGAGCCTCTGTTCTCTTAGGCTATGGTCCTATTACACTAAAATGACCAGGTGAAAAGTAACAATTTCACATCATGTTATCCTTCTGATATCCAACAACCATCTGGATGGTATTTCTCTGCCTCTGTACAGTAGGAACTATCGGGTTGTCCCAGAGCTGTTGAAAAGTAGCTTTACAGCGCTCAAGGAATGAGCTTTCAATCAGATGAGATTACATTTCTACTTCTGAGAAACGACAGTTTGTCAAACAGCTTCCCCCAGATTAGTCCCGGATTATGAGTGGCTGCTTTAAACAAGCACGCAGCCTAAACACATTAAACAAAGTTTACCTTCGACACATTTGCACATTACTCCTTCACAGACTTTCTGAAGTTTGGTATGGGACATGCTATAAAACATGGTACACTGTTTATCTGCAGCAATGAAAGTGCAATTAGAAGAGGTGGCTTGATGAACGCACAACAATTTACCCCATCAATGAGTCCCTCTCATGGGGCCTTGGAGATTACCTATTCCAAACCCTCTTTTTGTAGCTGAGGCCCAAGGAAGTTAAATTATGAATTGTCTATCCTAACATGGGCCCCTCTACCCACAAAATATTCTCCCTTTCTGTGCTTGAAATTTTACTCTTCAATATTCATTTCTTAGAATGAAAATATTTGGTGCTTCAGTGAATGAGAGGAAAAAAATTATATTACATGAGAGTCTATTGAAAGAATTGTAATTGGTAATTATTTAGGCTGGAGAAGAAAAGAAACTATATATTTACATAGTTTTGGGGTTTTTTTCTGTCACTCAAGGAGAAGAGAGGCTCACTATGTTCTATATGATTTCAGAAGTAAAACTAGATTGAATGGGTCTCAGAGTTTGGTTCACTTTAAGAATTTTGTAACAAGTAGAACTGTCCAAATTGAAGTCTTCTGTCTTGTGAACCAAAGTGCTCTCTAATCACTTAATATTCTCAGAAGTGGCTGAATGATCAAACGTGGGGGTCATTCATTTGACATTTATCAATACACATTATGTACCTGACACTGTGCTAGAGATTAGGGGCACAAGGATGAAAACATTCTGTCTGGGGTTGTGGAGAAACCAATAATAATAATAATAATTAATAATAATGCAATGTGGCAACTGCTATAATAGAGCTCTCTGCAAAATGTGATGAGATTATAGGTGGAGGAGAAGTTGATTCTGGGAGGATTAAAGAAATAGTTGGGCGAGTGGGCATCTCTAAAAAGGAGAGATGCAATGAATAGTAAAACTGAACACCAAAGATAAACTTGAGGCAAAGAATTTAAGTTGGGAGCAGTCTAATCCAGTTATTCTAAACATGAAGAAACTGAGGACCAGAGAGGTGAGATGATTTGTTCAATGTCACACAGAAGTTGTTTGTCCAAGTTGGGAATGTTTGTGAGGAATGAGCCCTGGGAGAGGCGATACATAAAATCTGCAGGCCTCTAGTGCATTTCTACATAATGAATACAAAGCAGTCCTCTGAAGAAACTTTAGAGTAGAGTTGATTACCTGGTCTGTGGTACTCATACACTGTGAAAGTAGTAGGACTCAGAAACCCAACTTGAAAAAGTTCAACTATCCGGAATCGAACACAAAGGAACTCATTGGAAGGAATCTGTTTGACGAATTCAAGGTTTAAGAAAATTATGGGAGAGGAGAGACTCATAATATTTTAGGCTGCAAATTTTGAATAGTAATAATAAATGAAGAATGGTGAGAGGTGGAACTTACCGAGTTCAGTTGCAGAATAACATGTCCATCTTTGATTTCATAATCAGTTAATAGTTGATCCACCCCTTCCACAAGCTAAGGGAACAAAGAGGAAAGCTCAAATTTAATTTCATGGACTTTTTGTTTAAATGCATTCACCCACTGATGGAATGTTAGGTCATGGGGATGTAATTCACTATATAAAGACATTGAAGAGCAGCTCCTCCTCTTGAAAAAGTCTGAACACGTCATTGTATGCACTCACATTTTTCAGACCATGCAAGTATATGTCCCTATTTCACTTTGAAAAATAAAAACTTAGGTAGATTGTTGGTTTGAAAAGAATATTCTGGCTGATTCTATGAAAGTGACTATTAGAAGGAATGGAAATAGCTTTGTTTGTAAAATAATGCAATAAATAAAAGCAGGTATCCATAACAACATTTAAAAGAAAACATTTACAGCTTTTAAGTCTTCTGGGTTTGCATTGACTCCAGTAGGCAAAGAGATATCCATCACTGCATGGGAGGACCCAGATGATGATTCTTCACTGCTGAGCTTGTAGCTAAAATAAATTAGAGATTAGGAAATGAAACAAATAAATAAATAAGATTCTTTAAGAAAAGCCCCTGTTCCTTGGTAGGCTTTAACTTTCTAATGTGAGTCTCCAGTTTTTTGCTTCTTTACAATATATGTGTTGCAATCTCTGAATTTTAGAGATGCAAGAGATTTCTGAGTCATCTATTCCAACTCTTTACTCACTTGACCGGTTATCTCAATGGACCTCCATTCTGGGGTTGGAAGAGATCATAAAAGCCATTCAGTCCAAGCTCCTAATTAGCTAGTTGAGGAAACCGAGGATGAGATAAGGTACTTGTTCAAGCTCACATGACTATCTCACCTCAGAGCTGCATAAGTCTCTTGATTCTCATCCTAGTTCTTTTTCTAACGGAGAATATTCAAAGAAGAAAATTAATTGTATATTGGAAAGAAACTCAATGAGCATGTTCAGGAAAAGACTGGAAGGAAACACACTAACATGTTAGAAGCTACTTTCTCTGGATGATGAGATTATAAGTGATTATCTCTTTTCCATGCTTTTCTCTATTTTCTAAAATATTCATAATAGATATTTTATTTAAAAAAATGTTTCAAGGACTGTCCTTCATCTAGGAATTGTGCTTGTGGGGAAGCTGAGGAGAAAGGCAAAGGGGGTAAAATGGGAGATTTGGTTTATTTTGTTTTTGTTTTTCTGGTATGAGAGAAAAGAATACTGAAATTCCCATTTACTGAAATTCCCATTTCCAATACTGAAATTCCCAGTAAATTCCCAAATCAGTAAATTTGGGTTTTATCCCAGTTCTGCTGAGGGTTTTCCCCAAATTATTTTCCCTTTCTAGAGCTCATTTTCTTTTTTTTTTTTTTATTTTCTTTTTTGTAAAATTAACTGTGAAGAAGTATAAACTCGTGTTTTAAATTTATCTTTATAATTCCAAGCCTTCATCTTGAGAGGCAGAGAGGCCTGTTTCTATGATTAAGCAAAGTTAGAATACTTAAAGGAGGAGCAGGTTGGTGGCGTAGGGACTGGATGGGAGTGTGGTTCTGCAAAGGTTGAGTTTTAGGTTCCAGCCTCACCTTATGATGTGGGAGAGGCAGCCGGACATTTGAGAGTGGAGCTTGGGAGAGCAGCTGGGATTAAAGGAAGAGCCTGGTGAGACAGCTTCATAAAGGGGAAAATGAACTGATCTCACCCAAAGGAATAAATATGAGTGCAATGGGAGGTATTATTTGAATTAGTGAGGTGGCAAGGGACCTCTTTTCCCTAATCATATCTTATTGAACATATATAAAGCAGACTCTACTAGAAGTTTTAGATGTCATATTTACCACAAAACTTTCAATATTATAAAATTTCCGGCTTATAAAAATTTAACCCCATTCTTCACCAAATTAACAATTTAGAACAAAATATAAGGCAACTTGGAACTGAAATGTGACATCTAGCATCTCCCTAATTGGATGGGTGAGTGTCACCAGAAGCAGAGAGCTCTGGCTCACAGATGCAAATACTCTGTCAACATGATGGAAAAGGGCCTCCTGAGTGAAGAGTGTCTATGAAAAGTTGCTGGAGCCTTGATGACTGGTTGCCATGGTGACTGTTTCAACCGTGGAACAGAAACCTTCCTTTCAAGAAGCCCTTTGCATGCTGCCAAGGACAGCAATCTTTCCCAAAGGCATTTTGTTCCAGGAGAAGGAGAGAAATGAAATCCTTTTTTCTTTTCTTATGAATACAACAGAGAAGTTGTAAAAAGCTAAATACACGAAAGAGACCCTCTGAACATAGAAATTGTGTGCTGGCATTTTTTAAATCAGGAGAGTGTATATTTGAAGGCAAAGAATTTCTCACATGAATAAGTACTGCACAGTTACATTTGGAATTTATCCAACCCAGCTTCAGCATCACAGAGCCAAAAGCATGTTCCACCTGGTTTTTTGAACATTTTGTCCCCGGTTTATAAAAACCAAAGGGTAGAATATGCAGTATTACATCTCTGTTGCTATCTTTTATATATTAACAATCTGGAACTAGGCCTCCTGTCAATGAATTCAAATGAACAAGTTTTTGATGAGAGCCTTTTAATGTATAGCAGAGTTGTGGAACTACCGGAAAGCAATTTGGGATCAGATAGTCCAATATCCTTAGTTTACAGAAGAGGCCCAGAGAAGTAAGCTGATTTGCTGAAGGTCATGTGAGTGTTTCATGGCAGAGGCTGCCCCACAGGTGTCCAGCTCCACTATCATAGAGTCCTTGTGCCCACTCAGTGTACCTCCCTGTAGGTCCCACACATTGATTCTAGCTTTGCCCAGAACAAGTTTGCTCATACCTCCCTGTGACAAGTGCTATGGGTTTAAACAGTGATCACACCCTGTCCTCTAGAAGAGAGGTACCCAAGAGTGGGAATGGCAGGAAGCAAGCTGCCTGGGAAAGGGTGACCTTAACAGGACCTTAGGGAATGAGGAAGGGTGTGTGAGGGGGAACAGATGGCAGAGACTGGCCAAGGAAGGAAGGAGGGACTTCGAGTGGGCTAGCTGATGAAGGAATCCTGAGAAGAGAGTGACTGAGCTAGGGACCACAGACAGGGCTGCAAAATGCTGGGAAGGAGGTGGTGAGAAATTCTGTGCTATTCCTCAAGGTCAGTGGTCTAAGATTACACTAACTGAAGGATGTGGTTTAGAAACTGGACTGGGCATCAGGATCTGGGCTTTGAGGCCCTAGCTCTGCCTCTAACTCTGTGAGAATTTGGCCAGTTACTCACCTCTTGGGGTCTCAGTTTCTTTACTTCTGAAATAAGAGGATTACTATATCATCCCTAAAATCCTTTTCAGCTCCAATCTATGACACAACTCTATGGAATTTCTAGTTTACCCATACTCAGTGCTTTGCATCATGTGTGATTATAAGTAAAAACAGCAAAATACCAGCCAGTTGTTGAGAATAGGAAGAATTAAGGAAACAGAACAGAACAGGAGGTACTAAGGGGTGGTGGAAAGAAGGAAGAAGCCTGTGTTCTAGTCCTGGGTCTGCCATTAACTGATTCACTCTGTGTGATCACTAAAGTATATATACATATTTTCAAAAACCTATATTTTCATAAACGTTTTAGGATGGTGGTTTGGTAAGCAGAATAATGGCCTCCAAAGATGTCCGCCTCTTAATCCCCTGAAGCTGTGAATTTGTTACCTTACATAGCAAAAGGGACTTGTAGGTGTGATTAGGTTAAGGATCTTGAGCCAGGGCGATTCTCCTGATTGATTATCTGCGTGGGTCCAATGTGATCACAGGGGTCTTTATAAGGGAAATAAACAGGAGAGTCAGAGAAGGAGGTTACGGTGATGGAAGCAAGGGTCTGAGTCAGAGAGAGATACTGGAAGATGCTGTGTTGCTGGCTTTGAAGACGGAGGGAGGGGCAACAAGCCAAGGAAAGCAGGTGCCTCTGGAATCTGGAAAAGGCTAGGACGTGGATTCTCCCCTAGAGCCTCCAGAAGGAACGTGGCCCCAATAACGCCTTGATTTTAGGACGTCTGACCCCCAGAATTATAAGATAATACATTTGGGTTGTTTTAAGTCATTACAGTTATGGTAAATTGTTACTAGCAGCAATAGGAAATGAAGATAGTGGCCAATTCAGGCCTTGGAGTTAGTTTGCTAAGGGCTCAGCATCCATGGTTCTTAGCCCTGGCTACCGTTAGAAGAACCTCCAGGGGTGAGCCTGGATGGAGTTTTGCATAGTTCTAAACTCTCTCCAGCTGAATTCAATGTGCAACCTGACTTGAGAACCACCGGCTGGCTGATAACGGCCAGGGATTTTACTGGGTGAACATGATTTTTCTAAGTAAAAGTGTGGAAGCTGCTTCTGAGAGAATCTTTTGCTCTTTCTTTTCCTAATACTTACATATCATATCTTTACCTTTCTGGAAGACAAATTAATATTTTAGTGTTTGAATTAGAAAAAGGCCAAAAATGGGAGAGAAAACTATATATGAGCAAAACAAAGCTGTTCTGTACAGTAAGTAGCTATTTCATGGAATAAATTGATACAGCCACTATGGAAAACAGTATGGAGGTTCCTTAAAAAACTAAAACTAGAACTACCATATGACCCAGCAATCCCACTACTGGGCATATATCCTGAGAAAACCATAATTCCAAAATATACATGTACCACATTGTTCACTGCAACACTAGTTACAAGAGTCATGACATGGAAGCAACCTAAATGCCCATCGACAGATGAATGGATAAAGAAGATGTGGTGCATATATACAATGGAATATTAGCTATAAAAAGGAACAAAATTGGGTCATTTATAGAGACGTGGATGAATCTAGAGATTGTCATACGGAGTGAAGTAAGTCAGAAAGAGAAAAACAAATATCATATATTAACACATATATATGAACCTAGAAAAGCGGTACAGATGAACCGGTTTGCAGGGCAGAAATGGGGACATAGATGTAGAGAACAAACGTATGGACACCAAGGGGGGAAAGTGGCGGAGCAGGGGTGGTGGTGGTGGTGGTGGGATGAATTGGGAGATTGGGATTGACATATATATACTAATATGTATAAAATGGATAACTAATAAGAACCGGCTATGTAAAAAAAATAAATAAAATAAAATTCAAAAACAAAACAAACAAAAACAAGTGAATGGATAAAGAAGATGTGACACATATATACAATGGAATATTACTCAGCCATAAAAAGGAACAAAATTGAGTTATTTGTAGTGAGGTGGATGGACCTAGAATCTGTCATACAGAGTTAAGTAAGTCAGAAAGAGAAAAACAAATACTGTATGCTAACACATATATATATGGAATTTTAAAAAGCGGTACAAATAAACCTAGTGGCAGGGCAGGAATAAAGACGCAGACGTAGAGAACAGACTTGAGGGCACAGGGAGGGAGGGTGGGGAAGAGGAAGCTGGGATGAAGTGAGAGAGTAGCACTGACATGTATACACTACCAAATATGAAATGGATGGCTAGTGGGAAGCAGCTGCATAGCACAAGGAGATCAACTTGATGCTTTGTGATGACCTAGAGGGGTGGGATAGGGAGGGTGGGAGGGAGGCTCAAGAGGGAGGGGATATGGGGATATATGTATACATATAGCTGATTCACTTTGTTGTACAGCAGAAACTAACACAACATTGTAAAGAATTTATACTCCAATAAAGATGCGAGAAAAAAAAAAAGAATACCTGCTATGCTCCACATTAAAAAAGTGAACAATTTTGCATCTTCTGGACATTCTTATAATTCAAAAATATTTGAAGAAATAATACTCTGGCAGAAGTGAGACCCTGAAGTCTACTCTCCCCTTGGTGGAAACAGGCTCACCTGGCACATGCCACTATGCGCTTGTATTCCGAGTTGCTGTAGCTGCGGGCTGGCACACACAGCAAACAAACAAGCAAACAAACAAACAAAAATAAGAGTAAACCTTTTTTAGCTGTTTTGCAACATGTCAGAACAGAATCATTAATGAGCACGTCTCTAAACACACTTAAAAATGATTTGTGATTTGGAAGTTGTCACTTTTGATGATTTTAATGGAGATTCGTGGCCACTGACAATCCCAGGAAGTCTTGAAATCATTAGAACAGTTCTCTGCTCTCCAAGAACTTATAATTTAAGGAAGGAGTCATTTAAGGTAAATATGTGTTGGTCACGTGTCTGGGGGAGGTAGCAGGGAGGAAGAGCCGACGCCTGGATTTGCTGGTAGTTGGAAATTTCCTGCAGGAACAGGCTTCTGAGCCACAAACAGAAGCTATCAGGGCAGAGGGTAAAGGAGAACTGGGGTGTGCAAGCGGCCTTGCTTCTGGACTGGGAGGGGAGAACCAACCCATCAGAAGAGGGATGAGAGGGCCACAGGTTAAAAAAAAAAGGCACATTAAGAAAGGATCATAAGTCCTGGAGAGATCAAGTTGAAGGTGGAGGCACAGAAATGTGCATTTGCCAAACTCCTTGGGATACAGAAAGGGTAAGGGATGGAAACCCAACAGAGTGATGAGAGAAATTCAGGGCCCAGGAATGGAACACTGACACAAAAGTAACAGAAATTCAAGTTTCTGAAATTAGACCCTTCTGTGGCTTTACAGCTAGTTACATTTTTTTTTTATGCTACTTACATTCTTAAAGTAATTTTCAGTCAAAACAATTTCTGGATCAATAGCGGATACATTTAGCTTAGATATTGTTATTTAATATCAATTTCCAACTATTATTAGTTACCTGTATTATAATAAATGGCAGTTATGTTTACTCAGATGTCAACCTGTTAAAGAATTTGAATAAGAAAATTGTTTT
Organism: Monodon monoceros; assembly: GCF_005190385.1. Classification (NCBI taxonomy): domain Eukaryota; kingdom Metazoa; phylum Chordata; class Mammalia; order Artiodactyla; family Monodontidae; genus Monodon; species Monodon monoceros. The sequence goes on from NW_021703782.1 coordinate 99,808,412, forward strand.
TTTGATTTAGCATGTTTTTCCTAATCAGGGAAGCTCTTTGGCATTCTTTATGCTTAACCAAAATTATAGTGTAAATCATGATGTTTTACCTTCAATTTCCTGAGCTTCAATTTTCAAATGGAAGCTGCAAATTTCCTCAGAGGTACTGGTTTTGTGAAACACAGTTTTTACCTATATTGGGACAAGTAAACAAGAGTATTCTGTTTAAAATGGGGAGTGGAAAAGGTATTATGGCAGTACTGCAGCTAGAAATGAGATGCTTAAAGTATTTTCACCACCCAGTGCAAATGGTGTACATTAAAGACCATTTTCCCAGCAACTGGACTTTCAGCAAACTCCACAATTTGAAACATAGCTGAGAAGCCCAAGGTAAGCAAAAAACGATCTCTGTCCAGTCAGAACCTTGGTCCAAATCCCACGCAGTCAAATCTGAGCACCTCACTCTACAGGAAAGTTTTTAAGACTTTCATCCTTGTGCCTGTACACTAATTTTACAGAGAACAGCACAAGGTCATGAAGTATGGTTTTCTTCAGCCCACAAACCACTGTGGTAACAACAAATTATAGGTATGCGTGGAAGGGCAGGGGTGCTGCCAGAAGTAGGTATAGTGGGAGTGACCAGAAGTGACAGAAAAGTGGACCATCCATCTCCCCACCCTCACGCAATCTTAGAAGCAGTCTTTGAAGGAATAAATGTATTAAAGATGAGCACACAATTAAATAATCAACAGAATGTTAACTTATGCTCCGAATACATAGTTTATTTTATTTGAGGCATTTGGCAGTTACACGTTTTTCTAAGCTGTTTATATGTGTCCATGCAATCTATGGTTAAAAATAGAAGAAACTTAAGCCCTTACATATCCATCAATCCCCAATGATGCTGGACAAGTGAGGTGAGACTATGTTACTAACCACCACATCCATGTATATACACGTATGAGTGTATACATACAAGTCACATGTATATATACATATATAGACATAAAAATTATTTATCTCTCTATATAATTATATATATATATAATTTCCACAAATACACAGACTACATACATATAAAGATTAATAAAACCATTTTCAAAAAGAAATTGTGGGGACAGCTGCCAAGATAGCTAGAAAGAATGATAAATGACTCTTACCTCAGTCATGGTTACCAAAGCCCAGATTTCTGTAACTTTGTGGCAAAGTCCCTAACTTTCTTTTATGTTACTTAGTACAAGCTGACACATAACCCCAATTAAGTCACACATAACCCCAACTGAGTCGGCTCTCCATGAAATACTCACATGCACTGTAGCCAAGCCATTGTTTTGTCCAGTACTTAGGACAACAAGGTCATCATTGAAAGGCACCTGGAAAGATTTTTGCGTTCAGTATTATTTCTCATGCGTATTTACTTTGCACAAACACGGATTTGTAGGCTGTGGACAGTAAGAACTATTTCCAGTTACTTGTATGTTTAAATATACCTTAAAATAATCTAAAATGTGGTAATTAGAAAAATACGTATTAGCATCTGTAACAGATGATTTCAAAGGTCCCATCCGATTATAAAATACTATAAAAAAATCCTTTATTTACCTCTACTGGCCTCCCAAGGAAATTCTTCTCTGTCATCTTATAATAGTAGAGGTCACCTTTATGCTTGTAAGAAACTTTGATATCCATATTCAAGTGGAGTTTTTTAACCAGGAGTGAATACTCTGTCAGGCCCTCGATGGCATTAATTGTATCCTATCAACAATCAGCAAGGCACAAAAATAGGTTTACTTATTTATGTACTCTCTGTTTACAAATACCCTTTCTTATGAGAAGGTGAGTCAGCATTGCCTGGAGATGAAACTCCAGCTGACTGAGTGAGACTGGTTAAGGGTACCCATGTGGAGGTGGAAGGAAGATCGTCCCCCTCCCCCAATAAGGATGCTGCCGTTAGCAGGGACAGAAAGGCAGTGTGGCCTCACGTCCAGGTTCTCTACCTGTCCTGAGCACGTGACTTCAGGCAAGTCACTCTTTGTAGAATATCTCCAACTCCTTGCATGACAATGTATCTCCTTCTCATCCTTAAGTCTCAGCTTAAATATCCACACAGTGAAGCCATAAAGAAGCTCCCCCTTCTCACTATTCTGTTTTAATGTTCTTCCCTTCTGCCCTTTAGAGCATTCATCTCAATTGGTAATATTTTTATGTAGAGTTTATCATTGGCGTCCCCCACTGCAATATAAGATTCATGGGGGCAAGTAGTATATTTTTCTTGGCATCCATTACATTGAGTAAGTACACACACATGGTAGCTATTCAACAAGTATTTGTTGAAGGAATAAATGGATGAACTTAATTTTTCTGGACTTCATCTTCTTCATCTACAAAATTAGGAAATGTGGCTGGATCAGAGATAGCAAATTTGTGGCTACCCTCTCTGCCCATGTCCATGCAGCCAGTGCTAATAAGCGGGGTCCTCTCTTCTCTAAGCCTCCAGTTGTACCCACGATGAAACCATTTGCCTCCTCGGATTAGATGATCACTAATGTCATCCTGAAGGACCCCTCTAGCTCTAAATTTTATATACATATACACACACACCCCGTCATTGTCCAAGCATCCAGGGAACAGGGAAGATGCTAACATTTGAGATAAACTTGAATGTAGATGTACACTAAACAACTGCATGTAGTTATAATGTAAAATATACATACTTAAATGAGTTTACATTGGTAGGTAGATAGATAAACATGTTAATAATCAGTATTCCTCTCACTTTTTATTTGTTTTGTGGAAGGGAACATCAGTACCTTTGCATGGCAGCTGCTGTTTCTTACATAGGATTTAACTCTCCTAGCCCTTCATGGTAATTAAGAATCATAAAGGAAGTACTGGGCTTAGAGTCAGGAGACGTGAGTTCTGATTTTGGCTCTGCCACTAACTCCCTGAATGAACCTCCTGAGGCTGACTTGCTCCTCTGTATAAGAAGGGTGTCAATGCACATATCCATTAGGGTCCTTGATTCTAGTCCTTTATTCATATCTTTGGTATGCTCCCTTGGTGACAGAAGCATGGAGGTCAGAAGGAGTGTGGAATGTGTGGTGTGGGAGGCACTAAAAATATCTCCAGGAGGATGGACCCTGAGAAAGAAACATTACCTGGGTCGAATAAAAGCCACCTCCATACCTCTGCTCTTCTGATAGCCATTTGATGATTAGATTAACGTAATTCATGTCTTTCAAGCTCAGGCTGGTAAGTAAGGCATAGGCTGTGGTTTCTACCATGTGTGCTGTGCTGGTATAAGGTGCAGAGCCGTCTTTCTGTTGAAGATCATCTTTCCAAAAACGATATATTGGTGGATTACCTGAACATCAACAAATCACACTGGTAAATATGATGAAAAGTGTGAATTTGGCATAACAATTCTAGCAAGTTTCTAGAAGTTTCTTCTGGTAGTGGCCTTCTGGTTTCCAGAAATTTTTTACTCTTTTGTAAGAAGAACTTTCTCAAGGTGACCAATACAAACAAGATCCCTTAACACAGGGCTCTTTTAACCTATAATGGAAAAAATCTAAAAAAGAATGTATATATATTTATATATATAATATATATGTATTTTATATACATATATAAAATTGACTACAGTTCCCTGTGCTATCCAGTAGGACCTGGCTGTTTATCCATTCTATATATAATAGGTTGCATCTGCTAATCCCAACCTCCCACTCCATCCCTCAAAATTTTGACGTTATCTATTTACACATCAGAATTACCTGATTTGCATGACTTTGGACAAAATGTTTTCCCTCACTTGTGGAGGCTGTATTTAGAATGAAAGTTGTGGTTTTGAAAGATACGTCCAGATCAAACATTATTTGAATTATTAAGTTCCCTTCTAGCTCTTAAATTCTATGATTTTATGATTCATTTCTTACAATACCCAAGACATTTCTTTTGTGTTATTTGAAAAGTATTATACAAGTGGTTTTGAGGTATATGTTAAGAGTCAGTCATTTTTAAATGATGACAGAAGTCAAATTTTGTAGATAATGATAAACCTCATGTAAGATTTATTAAACTTTTAGAAAACCTTAGTCAGGAGACAGCTCAGAAGTGCCCAACCATGCTGGTGCTGGTCTAGGCACATTGGCCAATGACCACAGCTCCTCTCTATTTCTTTACTCTTGACCCATGGGAAGCAATATCTTTACTTTTCAAAATGAAATATATACCTTTGTAGTCAACCTGGTACAATACAAGCTAGGTCATGCACTCTCCTGGGGCTCACACTGGCCCCCATAGCACCTTGATGTGAATGAGACTCAGGCACCCCTTGCTCAGGGTAGAAGCTGACTCAAACCAGGGTGCATGGATGGGGGAGCAGAGCACAGGCTGGATTTCAGCCTTAATTCACCTGCTTGCTTGGGCGCTTTGAACATTGCACAACTGTATACAGGAGTCCTGCAGAGCTCCAGTAATGACCTCCAAGGTCCTGCATGGCACTCCCTCACGCTTTCCTTCCCTGACATCACTTCTTACCCTCATCTCATTTCTCTCCAGCCATACTGGCCTCCTGGCCTTTTCTGGAGCACCAGGCATGCTCCTACCTCAGTAATATGCAAAGTTGTTTCTCCACCAGGAAACACCCTTCCAGAGAGCCACTGGCTTGCTTCCTCACCTCCTTCACGTCTTGACTCAAACACCATCTTCTCAGTGAGGCTTAAGCCTGACAACCCCATCTAAAATTACAACTCACCCCCTCACCCTGTGTCACTTCCCTGCTTCATTTTTCTTCACATCAGTCATCACTAAGCTATTCAGTATATTAAATGTTTTAGCTATTTATCGTGTTTGTCTCTCCCTAACTAGAATGTAAGTTTCATGAAGGCCTGATTTTTTTTTTTTTTTTTGGTCTGTTGCTTTATCCCCAGAGCCTAGAACAGTGCCTGGTGCATAGGAGGTACTCAATACTCAATACACTCAATACACATTCATTCCTTTGTTGAATTAAGGAATGAATAAAAATGTGCTGAATGAGTGACTAAGTAAATGAATAACAACGCTTATTCCATTGTACTGTGATGATTTGTTTCTTGAGGGCAGGGATGGTGTCTCACTCCACTATGCATGCCACCACCCCTTCCCCAATTAGCAGACGCTACATGCCTAGTAGACACTTGCCGAGTACCTGTCAGGAACAAGTCATACCTTTAACCAAAGCTTCCTTCTTCAGGGCTGAGACAATTGAACGAAACTGTGGGTGTGTTTTATCTCCCAGGGAAAGAGCAAAAGCAGCAATGGCCAGTGTAAAAGTACTCTTGGTCGAGAGGGTATTTTCAAGCAGGAAGGTGTCAGCTTTAGTTACAGCTGTGCTGACTTTCTGGAAACAAGAGCAGAAGATACCTAAGTTTCTTTGTCAAGCATCGGCCTATCAACTGATGGGAACTTCCCCCAGATGGCACCACTCTGGGGCAGGCAAGATGAAGGGTGGAAAGACAAATGACCTAATGGAAATGGATGGTGTCTCCCTGAAGCAAATCCTTCCGGGAGAAGGAGCAGAGTGTAACCTGGAAAGTGAAAACGAGATTGTCCACATCCAGTTGTTTTAGTTTCTGAATCCTCCCCTCCTCGGTAGAGGTTTTTCCACTGAATTTCTGCTTCCCATGTCAGACCTAGCCTCTGGGAAGAAGAAGCACCAAGTATAGACACAGCTTTCTCCATTCCCCCCCCAGCATAGCTGAGACAGATTCACATTTTCAAAAGGAGTTTTAGTAACTAAAACCATCAGTAGCAGAAAAAGAGCCAAGCTGTCAAAGTACTTTTTGATCCTAAGGATTCCTTGGAAAATAGTCTTTATGACTTTGTCCTGAGACAACTAAAGTAGTTATTTTGGATAAGTAGATGAGGAGGTGGCATGGTGCATCGCTGCTGACATCTTGCCTGGTGCATTCTCTCCCAGCACCACTGCTAACTTCTCCTTGTTGATTATTTTGCCTTGCTGGATATATATATAAAACAATTCTCTTGAACTAAACTAAATGATTATTTTGTTTTGTGGTTCGAGTCCTATCAATCCCCTTGGGTTTTTCCATCTTGGTTCTGTCTGCTGGTTTGAAGGACATGTCTAATTTACTTCCCAGATCAGGGTCTCAATTCTATTAACCTTTGGAATCTTCTATATTGATTCACTTAAGTGGACCCTCTCCTTTCTCCCTTCAGCTTCCAAGCAAATGAAACAGCACCACCCAAGGCAGCAAACGTGGTATGGGGCATCCTCAACAGTTCTGTGATACAGAGTACCTCAACATTCTGTATTCCGGGTTATAGAACAACAGTCACATACGTGGCATAAGATTTAGCAGAGGTAAGAGTAGGAAGCTGCAGACACGGGGTCATTTTCTCATCACAGTCAGAAGTTATCTGTTCTAATCACAGCTCTATAAGTCAGTAGCCTGTGACATGGGACAATTAAATTCACCTTTCGTACAGGCCTCAGCTTTCTCAACTGTCAACGAGTGGGTTGGACTAGATGTTCTCTAGTATCTATCATAATTCTGAAATCCTTAAATTCTGGAGTTAAAGTTATTTTCAAGCCCCCCTCTTACCTTCCCCCCTCCCCCCAAGAATATGGTATGGAAAAAGACCATGGGTGTTGGAGAAAGAAAACTCTTACTTACCTCCAGAGGGCATATATCAAAGGCCTTTCTAATTCCAATCACAGCAAAAGCTGTAAGATATAAAGTTTTCTCTCGGGCTTCAATGGGCAAGGTACCCTAAAAATAAGCAATGTTTAAAAAGGAGAGCAAACTGGTGTCTTTAAAGTGAAGTGACCTTGCTCTAATCTTCATTTTGGACCTACTCTCCTTCTCTCCCTTCATGCACTCTAGTTGGACTGCTTGTGTTTTTTCAAAGCTCTGAGTCTTACATGCTTTCACTTGCTTTTCTCTCCTCCACCTCTCTACCCTGTAGCTCAACTTCATACGTCTTCACCACGTTCAAGTTCACCCTCTCCTTCTAGACCCTGTTAAAATGCCACCTCCCCTGAGAAGCACTATTCTGCCTCTGTTCTCCCACATTTTCTCCTCTTAGGGCAGTGACGTTCCTATGCAATTCTTCCAAGACCTTCCAGTAAGTAACTTCTACTTTTCTCTCCAGCTTTATTTTGTGCCACTCACCCTCTGGACTTCTCGGCTCCAGCTCTTTTAATGAACCACCCTCTCTCTACTTCAAGATAACAGGCATGATGTTTGCTCCACTTGCAACACTCTGCCTGCCTCCCTCCTACCTAGCTCCCAGGGACCGGGTCAATCCATTTTCTCAACTCCCCCAATCTAGGTTAGAGTTTCCTGCTTTCAAAGAAACTGTATTTCCCTTTTCTTAACATGAATCCCACACTTGAAATCACTTACTCAATGTCTGACTTCTCTGCTAGTGTAACTGCCATGGCCTCAGTGACCACACCTGTTTTGTTCAGTTATGTCCCTACCATGTAGCACTTTGTACACATTCAATACATACTTATTGAATAAATAAATGAACCCACACACTTCAATCTTGGTTAGAGTTATTAGCATTTATACCCCACTTTCCCTACCAGTGTGCGAGCTCCTTTGTGGCAGGGATACTCTGGTCCATCCTTCCCACTCTTCCTCCCCCATGGTGCCCCAAATAGGCCCTTGCATGTTTTAGGTGCTTAGTGAATGGTTGTTGAATGGATACGAATAGATGGATGGATGGGTGGGATCTTAAAAAAAATTGTTGTAGTATTTTACTCTTCAAATAGCACCTAGATGATGTCAGTTGCCCCCATTTCTTGTGTGAGTCCTAATCGGTCCTAATTATGGGACTCCTGTCAGCCAAGAGGCCGCTTGTGCCTGATATGAAAGGGATTGGATTGGGGCAGGCAAAATAAATAAATAAATAAAAGCTGTTGGATCCTAAAAAATACATTCTAGGAGTAGAAGATGTTGTAGCAGTATCTTGCAGAGATTTTGCAATTCAAGCATGTAAGTGGATTCCAATTTCAAACAACACTTTGTTGTACTTTTAATAAATTGACCCCACTCTTTCTAACAGAGTGTAAATAGGATCCCTTCCATGTTTCACAACAACATCTCGCAGTCTTGACCTGTAAGAAGGCTCTGAAGCTCAAGTCAGATTCATACCAAGGGTACGTGGACAAATTAGCACATTTTACCCGTTCTGAGATCACTAGCACTTGTACCCTGTGACCCACTAATGCCTGTTACACCAGATGTCCAAGATCTCACTCATCTGACCTATGCTGAATTGTCTGAAGAGCAGGATGAGAAGACCTTTCAAATTCTTTGTACACAAGAGAAGTTTCTTGCAGGATTGCATATATTCTCCCCTCTCTTTTTCATTCTTATAAAAAAGGATGAGAACACAACTCAAACTTATAAATAAAACTATTGCTCATCTGTGCATTTGGTTTCCTTACCTGTAATTTTATTGGTTGATAGTCGGAATTTTCCTTGAATGATCCATTTTCTAGTTGACAATTCTCAACCAGCCACAATAAAGAATTACAAATTGAATTTTGTTCCTGATTTACATATTTACTTACTTGTCCAAGTACTCTTAAAGCAAAAGCTGTTAACCTTTGAGACAAAATCAAATAAATAAACATTTAGACACTGAATCCCTGTTGGCTTTCAACTTTCAGTGTGTTTTAGTTCATACAGTGTTTATTCTTGAAAAGAAAATAATGGGTTTTTTTTGTTTTTGTTTTTGTTTTTTTTGTGGTACGCGGGCCTCTCACTGTTGTGGCCTCTCCCGTTGCAGAGCACAGGCTCTGGATGCACAGGCTCAGCGGCCATGGCTCACAGGCCCAGCCGCTCCGCGGCATGTGGGATCGTCCCGGACCAGGGCACGAACCCATGTCCCCTGCATCGGCAGGCAGACTCTCAACCACTGCGCCACCAGGGAAGCCCAAAAATAATGTTTTAAAACGCACAATTCCAAAGTAAGTTGTTACCATTTCACAAGGGCAGGAAAGATTTCAGGAAGATCTCCAAAAACAATCAAATGTGAGCAGCACATCTTCTGTGACTGCAACATTGTTAGCTTGTACACAAGCTGAAAATTGATGCCTGATGATAAAAAAATTCTTTCTCTAAAGTTAAAGACAATAGTGTTGAAACAAATAGTTTTGTGTTAAAGCACTGACTCATGAACATGAGATATGGAGGAGCGAAATCATAAAATTCTAGATTGTAAAATTTGTACAAGCTATCTGATCTAAATCCCTGTCTGAGGTCTGAATTCTCTTCCCCAACATCCGTGGGAGTGTTTATCTCTCTTCCCCTTGAGCCATGTTATTGATGCAGAACTCACCACCTCCCAAGGAATCTCTAATTATTATGATTACTTAGTCAAAAAGCAAGTTCAGTCTCTACTGTCTCTCAAAGAATATCAGAGGGGATCTAAATACTTCATGACCCCATGTGCCCCTTATGCCTCCTTTCCTCCCCTCCAATTCCTTCACTCAGCAGCCCAGGAGCCAGAAGCCCTTGAGGCTCAGACCACTTGACTCTCTCCCTCACTTTAAAATTTTGTTTTCCTTTTCCTTTTTAAAGGAATATTATTCTTAGTACTTTTTGTATCTTCTCTGTATTTCTAAAAAAAAAATTTTTGGAAAGTATTCAGGTGTTGGCCATTTTCTTCTATGTATGTTTATCTCCAAAGGAACTCATGGAGTTGGGCCTGGGGTGGTTGGGTCCAAGTGTTTCTATGTTTCTGGCTGAACACCATCCACTCAGTCTTGCCCAGAATCTTGAGAGGCTCTGGGGGTTTCCTGAGAGGCTATCGCATCTTCTCATGGGGATTTCTGTTCTCCAGGCATTTAGTTTCCAGCTCCTGCTGTGGTGTTTTCCACTCTGTATCGACCTCCACTCCCTGCATTCTGGGTTTTATCCTCTGGTTGCCATACTCCAGGGGCCTGTGTGTCTTTCAAATGTGCCACCCACACAGGGTCAGACCCACTTCTAAGGTACAATCTGTGAAACGTGGTGACTGGTTGGATATAAAGCCAAAAGGAAAGGGAGGAGTCAAACTTGGTCAGCTTGGAGGACAAAGTATTGCTGTGCACTGATTAGGGGAACAGAGGAACGAAAGGATGAATTTGGCATGGAGTGTGTTCAAAGGGCTTTCGGCTCCCAGGTCCACAGAAATGTGGATCTGGAGCTAAGGAAAGAAGATAGGCCTTGAGACGTGATTAGAGAATCATCTGCATAGGAATTATGGGAGTCGTGGGCAAAGATGAGATTGTACCAGGAGAGAGTCCAGAAAGTGAGGGTCAAGGATAAAATCCTGGGGACTCTCAACAGTTAAAGGGCATAATTTAAAAGACAATTATTCTAGATTGTAAACCCCTTAAAAGTGTTTCATATAGTAGAACCTACAAAGTACCTGTCACAGTGTCTTCAGTAAATATTTTGGCAAAGCATGATATTATTCTTTGAAAATAAGTTGCCATATGGATTTGTTAATTCAGACTGACTTCCCCTCAAATAATCAGAATTTTGGAAGTTATTATGCTTCACCAGTTAAGTACTTACAGAGCACCTACTATATGCCAGGTACATACCAGGCACTAGGAATACTTGAAACTGCCCACATAGAGCTTACATTCTAGTGGCGAGACAGACAATAAGTGTGATAAGTAAGAATGTTAGTGATAAATTCTAAAGAGTAAAGGAAAGCTGGGGAGAAGAATATGAAGTGTTGGGATGGGAATGGCATGCTAGATAGAATGATCAACAGAGGCCTCATTGAGAAGGTGACTTTTGGTAAAGACTTGAAGGAGGTAGCTGAGTCAGCCATGCTGATACAGGAAGAGGGGGAAGAGGGAGTAGTCAATGCAAAGGCCCTGAGGTGGAAGCATGGCTGGCATGTTCAAGGAACAGCAAGAAGGCCAGTGGGGCTCGAGTGGAGTGAAAGAGAGTAGTAGGGGATGTAGTTGGAGAGGTGAGGTAGGGCTAGACCATGTAGGGTCTTGTAGATCACAGTAAGAAGTTTGGTTTTTACCCTGGGTAAGATGGGAAGCTCCTGAATGGTTTTGAGGGACGTGACCTAACATGTTTTAACAGAGTCCCTCTGGCTGCTGTGTTGAGTATAGACTGAAAAGGGGCAAGGGCTGAAGCTGAAAGACCAGAGGGGGCTAGTGTCATAATCCAGGTATGAGATGAGAATGGCTTGGACCAGGGTGGTGAGCTGGGGTTGGTGAGAAGTAGTCAAGTTCAGGATATATTTCAGAGGTGCAGCCGAAAGGATTTGCTAGATCAGGTGTGGCTTGTAAGAGAAAGAGGGCAGTGAAGAATGACTAGGCTTTTTAGCCTGAGCAACTGGACAGAGTTTCCACTAAGGTTGTTATTCTTTAGTTAATTAACAACTATATGAAAATGCAAGTCAAAACTTTCTACTTACCAAGTGCTAGCACTTCCACCCTTCCACATGCTGTAAGAATAGTCAGCATTTCTGAAGGACATGATGCTCACCATCCCTAAGAGGCACCAGGGAAAGAACACAGTGCTTCAGTGACCCCCATTTCTACTCAGAGAGTGCTTTATTAGCCCCTGGGAACACTGAACTTCCTTTGGTGTTGGGCAGCAAGCACATGCTCTGTGGCCAACACTGAACTTCTCAAAGGAAGTATATGAATCGCTTGAATTGGGAATTATCAAGTAGAACATTCTGAGCTCATTCAAGAAGGAAGGAAGTACTCTGTAGAGTTTGGAATGCAGGTGTCTTGTATCTCATCCAGGCGTTTTAGTAAGTTAAGCCAAAGCGCTCCAGCAAACAGTATTTATTTGTGTAATAGAGTCCACCTCATGATTTTTTTTTTTTGGCTGAAATGCTTTTACAAATAAGCTTTTGTATAATTCATAACTTAAATATTAGTTTAATCAAACTATTAGTTTAAAAATCACAAGATTTTAATGTATAATATGTGAAATAGTTTTTTTCTTACCTTCTTTTAATTTTTTCTTTAAGTTCTGTTTTTGAGTTAATGAGTTAGCAGAAAAAATGTTCCAATTATTTCCTGCTTCCAGGTAGTGAAAAACATAGAATACTGGGACAATGCTCATCAGTTCTGCCTCTGCATTCCCTTTGGGGAGGTGGGTGAGGATATCAATGCCTTCCTGACTCAGAACCGCAGACATGACCTCACCTATAAGAAGTCCTGATACAAACAAACAAGCACACAAACAAAAGTCATAGTAGGTACAATCAATTTCTGTCAACTTCTGAGTAACAGTACATTTTAAATGGAGATAAGAGCAACCATCCCTATCCTTTCCTTTTTATCTAGGCAGCTGAATTACTTCTCAGAACTGGGGAGAGGAAAAAAATTTGATTAGAAGATGTATTTAAAAGAAACACCAAAAGCAGGCTTAAAAATACCACTGCAATATGGGGATAAGATGATGTAATACAGTGGGCAGATTACAGCATAGAGGACATGGCAAATTAGTTGCCATTCAACCTGAAAGCTTTAGATATTGTAAACTCTATGAATCAATCGCATCCACGAAGCGAAGCTAAGAGTCTGAACTGTGAACACTGTGAGTGCTATGAGAGCTCTGTCTATAACTCATCATGAGACCCTGGGAAAAACACTTTCTTATGTATCTAACTACAGAGTTGGACATGATTTAAAAGGCCTTTTCCAGTCCTAACATTCTGTGATTCCAAGGTTTTATCTAAGATAAAATGTAGTCAGGACATTCTATTATTCTGATGATGCGTCATTGAATTTTTAATGGCTGGAGACCAGGGATAAAACCTGCTAAAGACACCACTTCTACAAATGTACTGGCACTCTAAAAGAGCAGAGCTGCTTTCTTGGGGCCATTTGCAGGTCATAAAGCCTTCTCTGGAACAGGACTGGCCACTAGGCTAATAGAAAGTCCTTTAAATCTGGACGCAGCTGCACTTTCGTTTTAGAGAGGTCTTTGGGCCAGTGACAGCCCTCACCCTCCATCATGGGAGCATGCATCTCCATTCAAATCAGGCCACTGGAAGAAGAGAGTTGGAAGAGTGGTTAGGGATTTGAAGGTGGGAGTAGGAATAGGGTACTCCCAGAGGTCCCCTATTGTACATGAAACTGAGTAGAGAAGAGGAGAAATAGGATAATCATGAGAATGTTTGATTTTTGTTTGAAACACAAAGTGAAATAAGAAATAAAAATGGCACTTGTTAATTTACCTTTTACACTCACAATCCTTTTGACTTTTGTTTTGGGGACCAAATCCAATGGTAACCTGTATGGGAACTCCTTTCGTCTACTAATGATGCCTGAAATTTAAAAGAAAATTATTAGATTTACACAGAGTTCTTGAGGGAAGACTATTTGCAGATTATTTATAGTATACCTACTTTCAGGGAATTTAAAAAAAAAAATAATAGACTCTTTTATAACAACAATATTAAAATTTAAAAGGGAAATTTAAAATAATCAAGGATTTTTTATCAAACCCTAGGCTTATATAATCCCATTAAATAAAGCATTAAAGTTGACTGTAAGCTTCCTGGTCATTACACGATAGGAAATAAATAGGTTATATAAATCTTATTCATCAGTAAAAGGGAGCATGCTGTTTTGTCCAAAGACAGAAAATTATTCCTGGAACTGAAATCTAAAAATAACTAACAAGTAATTCCTTAGTCAAGGAAATGTGAAGATTAGCTGCATTGGGAAGCATGCCCTGAAATCCCTTCTACCTTCTCCTCTCCATCTAACTTAGACACTTTTTCTTTCTGCACAATAACAGAGTTTAAGCTTGCTGTATCGGAGCATTTTCTACCGTAATCATTGGTTTATTTCATGAAAATGATAGTATTTATCATTCTACTGATAGAATACCAAGCACACTGCTAAGGTCTTTGAATGCATTGTTACACTGGATCCTCACAACAACCCTATGCACTGTGTCTACCATTATTATTTTAATTTTATAGATGAGCAAACTGAGGCCTAGAAAGCAAATTGCTCAAGGGCACAGAGCTAGTACAGATGAAGCTGCATCTGAACTCAGGAAGCTTTACTGCAGAACCCATAGTAGTCACCACAAAGAGACTCCTCCTCCCATTGTCCTGCTAAGAAAGCTCTCTGAGGGCAGGAACCATTCTTATTGAATGCTGTAGTCCCAAGCACTTAGTCCCTGGCACATGGTAGATGCTAAAAAAAAAACTAGTGACATTTTGCAATTGCCTGGCCAAACCACATGGCTTTGCAGAAGAGACAGGAATGCTCCTTTTCTTTCCTCATCAACTTTTGATAAACGCTGAGGATATAATATTAAAATAAAACTTAGTGAAGACATTTGAGAGCTTTGCAATGTGGACGAAAGAGTACTAAGCTCAGAAAGAACTTACTCTGGATGTGACACTGGGCAAGACACAATCTTTCTATGCTTTGGTTTGCTCATCAGCTAAATAGAGGTAATAGTATTTTCCTCAAAGGGTTTTTGTGAAGATAAAAATAATGTAGACAAAGCATGGCAAACAGTTTGTGCTCAATATATGGTACTTATGACAGTAAGTTGTTTGAGATTATCTAAATTTGATCCTCCACCATTTTTTTCCATTGATACCTGCCCTTGACTATTTCATTTCTCATTATCAACTCTTCTACTAGATGGAAAATGTACAGAAAAAAAGGCTAAAACTAAGAGAAGTCAATTTTACTCCTTGTCAGAGATCATAAAAAAGACCCATCAAGGCATCACTTATAAAGGTAGATGCCAGAGAGATTAAAACATTTAAAAGTTAAATCTTTAAAACCAACAGGATAAAATATGCAATAATGTCTTTTTGAACTAAGATATATAACCGTAAAATGAAATTATAATGCATTTGACTATATCAGAAAAAAAGATTACTGTTCAAAACCCACTAAGGTCTACGACTGCTCAAAGAAGTACATGAGAGACAAAATCAACAAGAAAGAGACAAGAAAACCCAAGTGGAAAATAGAAAAAAGTGCCAAAGATAGGAAGAGTCAATTCACAGAATGGAAGTCCAAATGGCCAGCAAGTATATGAAGAAATGTTTAGAAATCACTGTAATCAAAAGAATCCAAATAAAACAATAATGAGGTGTCACTTTATACCCCTAAAAAGGGCACGTTCTAGAGAGGTGAGTAACACCAACTGTTGGTGAGGATGTGGAATAAGGAGAATCCTTATGCAGTGCTGGTGGAGGTATAAATAGTACAGCCATTCTGAAGAGCAATGTGACAGAAGTAAATGATATTCAGTATATGTATGCCCTTTGACCCAGCAGTTCAACTCCAAAAAACATAGTCCAGATAAATTCTCACACAGATTCGTAAAGGGAGATGAATAAGGATGTTCATTGCAGCATTGTTGATGGTAGTGGGGAACCTGTCACTAGGGGATGGGTAAGTAAAATTGTGGTGGAATTGGAACTGAGCAGAACCCTGCAGGGCCCCCACGTACAAAAATGAGCAGTTAATGATTAGGACAATAGTGACAGACTGAGTGTCTGATGCACATTCCTGAGTTGTTTTACAGATACTGTAACTGCCACCAGAGGAAAAAAGCTAACTGCGTGAGGACCAGACTATAGCCATGACATTAGCTGCTCCATCTTGAGCGGTACTGAATCTATGTCTATCACAATTCCAAGAACTGGCCTCAAGAGAATGGGATTAACATTATTGCTCATAATAAACTATATCTTTGTGGGCATCAAAATAATTGTATCTTACTGTGCCCATATATGTAAGCAGGCAACTA
The DNA here is from genome assembly GCF_005190385.1 of Monodon monoceros. Lineage (NCBI taxonomy): Eukaryota > Metazoa > Chordata > Mammalia > Artiodactyla > Monodontidae > Monodon > Monodon monoceros. The sequence goes on from NW_021703782.1 coordinate 99,824,176, forward strand.
AAATTGTCAGCAAAGATGCTACAGACCCATGTTGACATTTTCCACTCTGAGAATATGGTGCCCTATGTCAGCATGAAGAAAATTACAGAAGATGGAGCTTCACCCCTGATCCCATAGAAATGGAATGATGTTTGACAGTGGGGAAATGAAAGCAGCTCTTTTGCCCCCTTCCTGTTTGCCCATTTCTGTCCCCCTCTAACCTTAAAAGAACCTAATTATAGGAATGAGATCACTAGGCAGTTTGACCTAACTCCTAACTTATACTCTCCTGAATGCACACCATGCAAAGAATCAAAGAACCTGTTGATCCTTTACCTAAATAAAAAGAAGCAAAAATGAAGAATTAAGCAGTTAAAGAATGACTGGCTCTACAGGGAACTCTGCTCAATATTCTGTAATAACCTAAATGGGAAAAGAATTTGAAAAAGAATAGATGCATGTATACATATAAATGAATCACTTTGCTGAACACCTGAAACTAACACAATATTGTTAATCAACTATACTCCAATATAAAATAAAAATTTTTTTTTAAAAAAAGGGCTTGCCTGGTGGCGCAGTGGTTAAGAATCTGCCTGCCAATGCAGGGGACACAGATTCGATCCCTGGTCCGGGAAGACCCACATGCCACGGAGCAGCTAAGCCCATGTGCCACAACTACTGAACCTGCGTGCCACACCTACTGAAGCCTGCGCACTTTGAGCCCGTGCTCCACAAGAGAAGCCACTGCAATGAGAAGCCTGTGCACCACAACCAAGAGTAGCCCCTGCTCACCGCAACTAGAGAAAGCCCACCGCACAGCAACGAAGACCCAACGCAGCTAAAAATAAATTTAAAAAAAAAATGAATGACTAGCTTTCTACCCCCAACAGCCCCTTCAGAAATCCTGCAGGCAAATCACGTGGGCAAGATAACATCTGAAGAGTCAGCCAGTCTGCACACAATGGAGAATGATGCAGAATTCAACCTCCTGCCTAGATGATTCACTGAAATTCTTCCCCCTTCTCCTTTAAAAACTGTAATGGCTGAGCAGAAACTTTGGAGTTGGTCTTGGGATGCGAGTCTACCTTCTCCCCAGATTGCCAGCTTCTCTGATTAAAGCATCTTTCCTTTCTATTGACATTTGCCTCTCAAATTATTGCCTTTTGAGTGGCAAGCAGCCGAACCTGAGTTTGGTAACAGAATATACTCTAAAATACTGTGTAGAAGCAGTGAATTAAATGCATGTATAGCAATAGAAATATTTGTTTAAAACAGAGTATTGTCTTTAAAAACTTAAGAACAGGACCTATAGCACAATACCTTTTATATGTTAAAAAAACATACACACACAAAACAACCTTTCCTCCATACTCTAAGACATATTTCAAGCATATTAGATTGGGGGCATTTGAAGGAAGGGAAATGGGAGTGGAGGTCAGGCATGAGGAGAGAAAATAAAACACGAGAGGGGCCTGCCCAAACCAATGATGATGATGTGCTGAGAACTGAGGTGGGGGAGAGAGCTTGTCAGGCAGAGAAAGCAGGAACCAAAGGCTAGGGCTAGTCTCGTGTATTGAGTTTCTGTGTTTAGTCTCTTTTTAAACTGATGTCACATAATTTTAATTACTATTACTTTACAATTTGTTCTGATACCTCATTCTCCCTCACTGATATTTTTCTCAGATTTCCTCTAACATTATTGTCTGTTTACTTTTCCAAATATGTTTTTTTAGGCTTTTAAAAAAAACTCTGGAAAGTATCATAGCAGTATAGCAATTCCAATATACACAGATTGGAAGTATTTAATAAAATCTCTGAAATGAACTGGACAGAATTGGTTGTCATCTTTACCCTATTTAGCACTCTGGAAAGTAACAAAGCGGCCTGAATCTAAGTTGTCTAGAATGATAAGGGAAAAAAGTCATGTGACAAGATTGGAAAGAGGCATAGATTCTTTTTTTTTAACCAAGATTTTTGATGGAGAGATCTATTCCCCGATAAAAGATCATTGCCATCTTGTGGGCCTGATGTTCACACCTGGGATGGGTAAGACAGGGCTGTTTTGGAAAGCTGTTTGCAATAATGTTAGTATAGCAGGCATAAGGGGGAAGAGAAAGAGAAGACAAAGGAAGCAGTGGCTCTGAGGTGTGATGTGACTGCATGAGGCCAAAACCTCAGAATTTGTCATATATCTCCCCATATATCCTTCACAGGCTGGGAGGAGGTCTGTGTGAAGATAAGATTAGAGAAAAGTTTGCATGAAGTCATCCTTATTCAGTTTATGGGACTCAGCTGATTAGAAATGTGAATATTAATTCTTTGCTTTCCTAGAGGAAATAGCACTCTGAGTATAGTGGTCTTGATTTGTAAGGAAACTCTTTTTCTTTCCATTGCTGTATCACTGAAAGAAAAGAAGAATGATACAATGCAACAATAAGGTAAATTTCAATCATTTAATAAGAACTACAGTAGTCTGTCTTTTTTTGGTGAAAAGAATTGTTAACTGAAAACATTCTAAATTTCATAAATACATAGGTATTTAGGCCTTGATGAAGTGCTCAAATGTTTGCACAATTCTAACTTTAAGAAGATTCCAAAAAAAAGGAAGATTCAGAATATCTCAACTGGAGGAAAAGCAAGGAAGCAGGAACAATGAGGAATGGCTTTGTTAAGTAATTTATCAGCATGATTGTGTTTTCAAATAATGCATGTTAGATAAGAATGTAAATGACTTTTTCTTAGGTGTTCTTTGGACTGATGGTTCTATAAGAAAATATTATAACTTATTATTGTGATGGATAGAATGGTAAAATGACTAATTTATAAGGGAAGTCATGCAATGATTGCTATTTCAATGCTTTGTATTTAAAACTAATAGGGTTACTTTGGGAATTCCCTGGCGGTCCAGTGGTTAGGGCTTGCTACTTTCACTGCCTGGGTTTGATCCCTGGTGGGGAAATAAGATCCCGAAAGCCACGCCATGCAGCAAAACAAACAAACAAAAACCTAATGGGATTATTTTTCTTTGTTCTAAACCCATCCAGATTATAATATAACACATGCTATCAAAAATGGCAGTGAACTAAGAAGTGGATATTTCTGATTCTATACAATTAACATTTTTAAAAATAGTGTTTCAGGTTACACATCTCTCTAGGGCAAAAGACAACATATAAAATACAAACTCATTTTGCCTACCGTAGATACCCTTTGGGTCCAGAGTAGTGCCAGCATAACTTTCTCTTTTGACACCTTCCGGCTAAAATAAAGGCAAAAATCATTCAGTTAAGAACATAATTAAATTTATATGACCCGAATGCTTGAATCAACTTGACTACTTTTCCAATTAAAAAATTCTTTTTTTTTTTTTTTGGAGAAGGCAAAGTATGTTTAAATACTTATATGCCTGCCTCCAGGAATAAGATTTTCTGGCTATTTGCATGATGATCAGAGCAAACACTTAAACAGAAATTATTATAAGCCAGGTAATTGATCTAAGTGCTTTGTATGTATTAGCTCATTTAACCTCAAAAATACTCTATGGAGTAGTGCTCCCATGTGACATACGAGGAAACTGACACCCAGAGAGATCAAGAAACTTATCTGATGCCACACTGCTAGTGGAGCCAGGATTCAAACGCAGGCAGTGTGGCTCCGGAATCTGTGCATGGAACCACCATGCAAAGATGTATAGAAAATAGAATGTGCCTTACACAAAATAAGTCAGTACATGTTTACCAAAGTGAATTTCATGGCTGAAAACAGAACTCAGAGAATGAAGACCTCGGAAGACCCAGTTCTGTCATTAACATTCTTGCCAAGAATCTTAATCTTAAAAAGATAACATGAAAACTCTCAACAGACTGTGTGGGTAAACAGTATTTAAGAAATGATAGTTTTCTTCCTTTTTTGGCCTGTTTACTCATTTACAAAATGGAAAATTTTCTAGACTATAAATTCTAAACTATAAATGCATGGATCCTACCTTATTTATTGCTGTAGCTCCAGTACTTAGCATAATATCTGGCACAGATTTCAAAACATTTTCTGAATGTGTTGGGGGAAAAAAATACTCCAGAAAACTATATACCAAAATGTTAAAATCGGGTATCTCTGGTTGTAGGGGTTTTTGGTGGTCTTAATTTTCTTCTCTGTGGTTTTTCAGTATTCCATGCTTTCTACAATGAGCAAGCATCATTGTTTTATTTAAACTTTAAAAACATAATTTCAGACTTAAAGAAAAGTTATAAGAATAGTCCAAAAATATCTGAGATAACCTCCACCCAGATTCCCCCAAATGTTAACATTTTGTTATGTTTGTGTTATAATTTTCTCTTTGTGTGTCTCTTTCTGAATCACTTAAGCATGAGTTGCTGATAACTTTTTTTTTCAGAAAGAAAAAAGTGTTTTTGAAAGAATTTTTTTAAAGCATATTTTCTTACCACCACTCGCAATGTTTTTATTAAGATTTCGTTTCCAACAGAAGTCTCCAGTGAGAAGCTGATGTTGTGGAGGCCAATTTCCAGAGGAAGCACGCTGAAGGTCACCAAGTGGCTGGAGGAGCCCTCTATTCTCTGGGGCAGACATTTGGAGGAACTTTTCCCCTGAGGGTCAATGTCTGGCCTTCCCGATGAACAGATTCCCTCCACGGGAGACATTTTAACACAGAACTGAAATATCACCAGTGAACAATTATTTCAAAACATTTTATGATAAGGAAAGCACGCCCTGATTACATTCATCTGGACAAAAACTCTCCCCTGGTACTCGTTAAATAATCCCTTAGATTCCAAGGCTGTAGAGAAAGCTCATTTCAGATTTTCTAAAACACACAAACCAGTTGCCATAGAGCTTAGCAATGTGACAGGATGTCTAGAAAGCTCAACACTGGCTCAGAAACATCTAACCTTCCTTAGACTGTTACCTACTAAATCGGGTACAACACTACTGAAGTTCTTTGTTCATGTTGTCATGATAGCATTTGTTACACTGTCTCTCTACATGTTTATATTTTAGGCAGTGGGAGCCCAGTCTCAGGCACTCTGTGTGTCTTACTCAACTTTGTGTCTTATAGCTCAGCCTTTGGTTTCCAATAAATGGTTTTATGAAAGACTGGAAACTCCATCTCTTGGCACTTAAGGTCCTGCCTAATATGCCCCCGACCAACTTTTCCAATCTTGCCTCTCATTAACTTCCCACCTGTACCCCATTTTACAGCCAGACTCTGGCTCCGGAAAGACCTAGGTTCAAATCTTGGCTCTGCCACTTCCTGTGTGGCAAGAGCACATTGCTTGACCCTCCACTTCTTCATCTTTGTAATGGGGATAATAATAATACCTACTGACTTCTGGCTCAAACAGTGAATATTTTTCATCTCCTCTCCAAAATCTAGTGAACTGACAGAACTATACCCCAAATAATAAATCTGTAAGATCCAGAATAAATCAAGCAGGTAAACAAGGAAGAGTAACAACATTCAACAACTAATTTTGAGGAATTTCTCAAAAACGGTAAGCTCCTTTTCCCTCTTAACTATCTTCTTGGGAAACACAACAACTAGGGTGGATGAGGCAGGAGTTAAAGAAGACTTTTGGGTCACCGGAGGCCAATGATTCCCCCTGGAGAGCTGGGGTAGGGTAGGTAAGGCTAGATACAGAAGAGTGATTTGATCAAATTCAACATGAATTCATTATAAAAACTCTTAGTAAATTGAGATAGCAACTTTTGAAACTGATATCAAATATCAAAAAAAAAAAAAAACCCCAAACCCAAAAATTCTGGCAGTGGCTCTGCTTTCAGAAATAGCCAAGTAGCTCCTACTTGGATAACTCTTCTGCAAATAATAACTATAAGCTCTAGACAAAATACGTATTTAAAAAAAACAAAAACTACCTGAAGGCACTAGAGATTGGAAGAGAAGGTGACACTCAGAAGAAAGGAGGGACACTGTGTGAGGGTCCTATTTTTTTACAGTTTTAACCTGAGGGCAGTCACCATTAGTCCCTTAAGGAGTAGCTAAACCTCCAGTAGAACCTGCCATCTTATTGGCTTAAAGAACCAGGGGACAGAGTATGGCGCAGCCACCACAGCGGAAAAGTGAAGGACCTCCAGGTTCACTGTATAAACTTTGCTCAAACCTGGTCAACCCTTGAACTACGCACAGCACAGACTCTAAGCATCCCAGCTAAGGCTAAAGGAACTGAAATGAGATTTCAAAGTTTGAGATTGATTCAGCCAACTGCCTGCTAAAACACACAAACGAAGATGAAAGCTCTTCAGAGGATAGTAATAGAATCCAGAGTCTCTATAACATTTCATTAAGAAAGTCCAAGGGTCAATGCAAAGTTACTAGATGTAAAGAAGTAGGAAAGTGTGATCTGTACTCAAGAGGAAAGGTAATTAATCGGTAATTACCCTGAGATATCTCAGATGCTCTTGTTTCTTGTTTTGATATGATGAATACTGCACTGATAGTTTAAAAATTAAATAAAATATGGCAGTACCATGAGATGTGTGACACTTAAAATACTGTCTAATTATAATTATGTCATTGCACTTTGTGGTGCTCTGAGCAGTAGTGCAATGCAATGAAAGCACTACATACGGTCTATGTCACAACTATTCAACTCTGCCATGGACAATACCTACACAGTGGGTGTGGCTTTAAACTTTATTTATGGACAGTGAAATTTGAATTTCATATAAGTGCCATGAAATAGTCTTCTTCTACTTCTCCTCCTCAACCTTTTAGAAATGTGAAAAACATTCTTATCTTATAGGCCCTAAAAGAAGAGGGAGCAGGCCGGTTTTGGCCCATGGCCATAGATTGCTGACCCCTGACCTAGTACATAAAGCAAAAGAATGAAGAGATGTAAAAAATTCAATATTGTAGACAAGTCAGTTTCCCTTACAGTAATTTATAAATTCAGGATAATACCTATCAAAACCTGAATACATTTTTAACTAGATCAGCAAGCAATTATTTGACACTTAGAGACTTATAATCATAAAACTTAAAAATAATTCAATTTCAGTGTATGCACATACTTTTGTTGCATCAAAGTATGAGAGAGTAATCGATAGAAAACATTCAAGTGTAAAATATATAACACTAGGAGAGTGGAATGGAAATATGAGTTCACAGATAAAAGGAATGGTATATAATCTGTTGTTCACAAGAGTTTATTTGGGTATTTTTTAATGGATTGCTATGGTATTTAGATTCTGCTATATACCTTTAAAAGTTTGATATAACAATTTTATTTTTAAAATATCAATACTCAAGTATTCCCAGAGTTATAAATTTGCATATTTTTTTGAATTTATGATGAAAAATTTTAGATGCCAATTTAAAAATGTGCCAATGGGGTACTTAGTTTTTCCAAAAAGATTTAGGGAGCTGTGAGCGAAATTTTTGGAGACCACTGAAATACTCATGTCTAAGAATAAAATTAGAGCTTTAAAAAAAAGAGTCAGATTTTCAGACTGCATTGAGTTCCTATATAAAATTTTGTGATTGTGATTTTCAAGTGAAATCAGACAGCCTAATGTATAACTCTGTTTAGAAATGTGTTGGCAAAAAGAAGACAAATGGTGGGTCTGGCCATGGCTGGAGTTTTTCACAGAGTGTACCCCAGAGCAAAAGGGGATCAAGGGAGTTGACATGTTTTTAATCAGTGAGGCTATAATGATGGCTTATGAATTCTAACCTGAACAAGGAGTGAAGTAAAGACTTTAGCATAAGAAGGCTAATGAATAAAAAGTAATGGAGTCAAAGAGCTGGAGGTTTCAATGATGCTGTAGAACTGTAGCTACAAAGTAACGAGGTTAATGAGTCAGAAGGATAGGTAGGAGGTGGTCAGTTGGTGAGATGTTTGAAATCGTATTTTCCGGGGGGAAGACAAGATCTGCAAAGTGAAGAGTGTGAATGGCTAAAATGGAGGAAAGGAAAGGGTTGTTAGAGGTAAGGAGATCAGGGTGATGAATGAACCAAATGTAACCTCATCTTTCTCTGAGCCTCCACAGCACATTGATTATCTTAAGGACTTGTATTCTTCATTGAATTGGAGTTGTATGAATAGTTATCTTAACTCTTCTTCTTTTCTTCTTTCCTTCACTGAGTTGAGTTTGTGTGCCTGTGTACGTGATAATTCCATTAATAGAATTCTCAGAAAATCAGGGACTTCTTCATTTTTTCCATTTATTTGAACATACCATAAATACTTACCAGAATTCCAGACGTTCTATAGTTATAAACAGTTCCACTCAATTGGATCTGTTCCCCTCGTACAACAGAATATGGTATATTCATTTCCAGGAAGACGTTTTTGAACACCTTTGCCTTGAGAGTATCGGCAACACATATACCTTCAGCCCAAAGTGAAAGCAAAGTTGAAGCATATTAGGGAATTCCCATAATGCCTTATTAGTACTAAAATGTCTCAGATTTGCTTTGCTTCAAGGAAAAAACAAAAGTTAGATGTTTTTCTCTGCCCTAACACCCCATGTCCTTGAATTTTCTACTCATTGATTTTTTTAAATTGAGCTATAATTGAAGTATAATATTATATTAGCTTCGGGTGTACAACATGATTCGATATTTGTATACATAAGTCTAGTTAACATCCACCACCACACATATTACAAATTTCTTTTCTTGTGGTAAGAACTTTTAAGATCTATTCTTTTATCATTGTTCTTCATTCAATAATTATTGGTATTAACAGAAAACTTCATTTGTCCAAAAAATATTTAATTCTATTTAAGGCATGAGAATGTTTATTAACTAAAGCACCAAATCTCTTTTTTAGATATTCATTATTGGTTCCGTTTAATGGGCATAAAATTTTGATTGTGGAAACCAAGATTTATAAGAACAAAATATAGTGAGCAAACAAGCCAAGGCTGAAATTATTTATAAAGTATCTGCACTAAATCACCACAAAAGGGCACTAGTCCAGGAGAGAAATTATATATTTTTCTCTAACTCTACTGAATCTTCTACTCACTGAGAAAATACAAAGGAAAATGGGGGCTTCACATCAGTATTTATAAAATGATGGCTAATAGAAGAACAAAAGAAGAAACTGATACAGTCCATGATGTGGGCACATCTAAGTCTCTTTGTAATACATTAAAAATAGGTTTTAATAAATGACACCACTTAAGTCCTGTGTAAACTAAAAAGACAATAACAAAAAACTGCATTTTGCCAAATCAAATCATTCCTTACGTGAGTATATAACTTCAATTTGCTTACCACTATTTGAAATGCCAACACCTTGAATTTCCCAGGTAGTTAGAGAATCAGGTAGCACAAACTGCAACTGGTTTCTGAAAGTTAAAATGTTGATATATTCAAATACAGAGGAACATTGATTAACCCAAATTGACAGCTTGCATTAACAGAATTCTTGCTTCATACTACTTTAGAATAAAGAAGAAAAATCACAACAGAACAAAATCACATCAGGTATTAAAGAAAAATCAAGCAAGAAGTTTATTCAGTAACTCTTATACTCATTCCATGTTTTTAGATATTTCACTTGTATTATGAGAATTCAAATTCAGAAGGATGTCTTTGAAACACTGCAAATTCAAAACATACAATTCAAAGAAAAAAATTATGTTTATTGTGTAGTATGTTCTAAAATAGGGAAGCAAAATACTAATGCATCTTAACACTGCTCATAACGAAGTTGATATAACTAAAAATTTCTGATTAAGATCAAGCTTATACTCATTCAACAAACAGCTATTGTGCACCATCTTTGTGTCAAGCATAGCACTAAATACTGAGTACATAGCACTCATAGATACAGTCCTGCTCTCAAGCAGTTCACGGTCTAGTGGAAGAAATAGTTCAGTGTATAAATTGCGATTCACTGTAATAACTGTACCAATAAAACTTTTAAAAAGTTCAGAGGCAGTATGCATTGATTCAACAAATTCATTTTAGTGCCTCTAGAAGCCGGACCCTATGCCAGGTCCTGAATATAAAACTAACCTGAATTTAGTCCTTGCCCTGGAAGTATTTACATTTTAATGTGGAAGACAGTCAGGTAAACAGGACATTATTATATTGTGTGATATGTGCAACAGAGTTAATTGAGAGGGGCAGTACATCCAATCACTGGGTGGGGGACAGCGGTGGAAAGTTCTGCGAGGGGAAATGCTAGCCAAGGGGCAATGTCAGATGAAGTGGACAACACTGTGGAGGAGGAATCAGGCAGGACAAGGGTAGAGGCCAGGAGACCCATTAGAAGTCAGATGTCAGGCCCGGAACTCACTGCCTTGATGGCTCCTTGGAAAGTCTGTGCTTTGAGCCCCCCCCCAACCCCCCCTCCCCCCGCCAGACGACCTGAGGAAGGATGACACTCAGGGAAGGGGCACTGTTTTCAGTGCCTGGTACAGAGTAGGCATTCTATAAACATGTGTTGAATAAAGGACTTTAACAAGAAAAGAACCTTTCTCCCTATTAATCAATGTTTTGTAGTTACAGATATTTCAGGATGAAAACAGCTGCGTAATGCAGTGTAAAGCACACAGTTGTGCTCGGTAAAGACTACCTGAAATGGAATGAAGTTGAATGGAGTGGTACCCTTCTTCCCCAAGAGTTAATCATGACCTGGAACCAATTATTAGAGGAAATCACACGCTAAAAAAAAGAGAAGTAAAATAAAATTTGACCCAATGGTGGTATCATCTTAACTCTTAAATAAAATATTGGGAAATGGGTAGTTTCCAGATTTTTGGTCAGAATATTTGCATTTTCCCATATTTTTCAGAGAAATGTCAAAGAAATGTAATACCTTTTGGGGACATGATGAACTTCCCATAACCAGCTTTCTGGAAAATAAGTCCTTATTTCTGGTTTGGTTACTGGTGAAAGAGTCTTTATATCTGGGGGAAAAATATATTTGATTATGGAAAAAAACACAAATTCTACTTAGAGCTGAATTTTAAAATATGGACATTAATCAATAGCTTAAACATTTTCGGAAAGGTCAATGAAACATTTTGTTTAGTGATTTCAAAATAGAACAATAAAGGCCTTAGGATTTCTCCACTAGTGACACTGACAAAATGAATAAAGCATAAAAATATGTTTAATAATTTGAGTTTTAAATTGCTAAATGTTTCATGTTCGGAAAATTATACAAGATACTAATTAGTCTATAAAGTTATTTGCAGTTTAAAAATTTCAATAATTGTTTTTATTTTGTAAAATAGGGAGGTTTATATTATTCTCTGCCTTATCTCAGAAATTTATTTATATTTTCTATAATAAAAATGGACAGAATGTCTGCTTCTGTCCAAGATGCACTGATAGGGACTGGAGTTACACCTCTGCCTTAAGAAAACTAGAAAACCAGACACAACAGCTTTCAAATATTAGAGCATAAGTGAGCCAGGACAGTGATCCTTGAGAAAAGGGAGACAGATTGGATGAACCCTAAAATTATCCAGGTTTACTGTCTGGAGGCAGTTTACAGGCTTTAGAGCAGGGAGAGAAACCCATACAGACCCTGGCAGAGTTGCAACACCACCCATGGGAATTTGGGAGGCCAAGCTGTCTAGAACAAGGGACAGAGAGGAGGGAGCTACAGAGGCTGAATTCCAGGCAGCTGATGCCAACCCAAATGATTAGAGTTGAAAAACTGGACCACGAAAAATGGATATGTACTAGATTGTTCATAAAAAATACTGCGTGTAATAAGCAAAAATCTGAAAACAACCTAAATATATCTAATAACCTGGCTTTGATAAATGGCCACAAGAATTTATTTATGCAGAAATGTACCCACTCAGAATGATGACATTTAAGACATACTGTTAAGGGCTTCCCTGCTGGCACAGTGATTAAGAATCCGCCTGCCAATGCAGGGGACACAGGTTCGAGCCCTGATCTGGGAAGATTTCACATGACGTGGAACAAGTAAGCCCATGCGCCACAACTACTGAGCCTGCACTCTAGAGCCCACAAGCCACAACTACTGAGCCCGTGTGCCACAGCTATTGAAGCCCACACGCCTAGAGCCCATGCTCTGCAACAAGAGAAGCCACCGCAATGAGAAGCCTGCGCACCACAACAAAAGAATAGCCCCTGCTCACCGCAACTAGAGAAAGCCCGTGCACAGCAACGAAGACCCAACGCAGCCAAAAATAAATAAATAAATATTTAAAAGAAGAAAAAAAGTAACAACAACAAAAAAAGACATACTGTTAAGCAAAACAATCAAACAGGATCTGTCACTCTGCTTTTGTTTGTTTTGACTGTATATAAATGAATTGAAAGTCCTAAAAGTTCTGAAAACATGTTAATGAGAGTTCTATAAATTCTGAAAATGTATATTGTGGTTGAAATTGAAATAAGATTTCAACTTTATGTGAGTACATTTAAGGTTATGCTACATTTAGAAATCTTTTGCTATATGTGGTCAGTATAGGTATAAACAGAATTTTTAATGGTTGTAATATCACAGAACCATGGAATTTTAGAACTCAAAGGCATACTAGAGATCACCTGGCCCAAGCTTCTTCCTTTAAAAATGAGGAGATTGAGGCTCAGAGAGGATAAATAATCATTCACGTTTATAGAATGAGTCAGCTTCAAACTCGCCTGGGTCTTGACTATGGACTAGTGCACTCTGCTCTGTACTATATATACCTCTTCTGATGCCCAAAAATGGACAACAAAATTTTTTTCTTAACAGCATTTGCAAGTTATCTTTTCTACTTCCCATTCTAAATAGAGCATGTAAACCACCTTTTTTGGAAGCATAAAATTACATCAAGTTCCCCATATTTTCCAATCGAAAATGTCAAACTTACGTAGCCTTCCCAATTGGATATCTATATGAGATTCTTCAGCACGGAACTGGCTTGCGATGGCACAACAGTCCTTGAAAACTTTGACGCATCTTGGGCCTATCTTAATCCGTGTGGCTCGCTGCTCACAGTTTTCATCATCATTACGATAGGCTCCATCATAACAACATTTCTTCAACATTTTATGTTTGTATTTAGCAGCTGAAATGGTAATAATTCAAGTGCCCTTGATTATGCATAGAGTCAAAACATCTCAGGCTTAGAAAGGCTCTTGAGGGATACTGGATTTCTGCTGTCATAGGACCCCAGCCTCACAACAGCCATGGCTAGTTGACTGTCCAGGCCCACTTTGGAACTACCCTAGGAATGGGAGAATGTGGCCTCATAAGGTAGTCCACTCTGATTTGCACTAAATGGTTAAGGGCTTCCTGCAACTAAGCTGAGTACTGACTTCTGAAACTGGCACCTTGGGTTCAGCACCCTTTGAGTAAAATAAGTTAATGATCTGAGAAGCCTGCAAATATCTGAAGATAGTTATCATCACTATTCAAGTATGTTCTTCTTCAAGCTAAAAATCCTATTTTATTCAAACGTTTCTTGTGGTTTGTGGTTTCAAACATTTCTTCACCAGTGGCATCTTTCCTCATCGTAAGTGCTTCGATTAATCAGTATCTCTCTTTTCATATCATTAAAACTTAGAATGATGGTTAGAATTTAAATGACTCATATACAGATGGAAAGTATTATTGTACTACTATAAACATCTTTATTAGTTGAGCTCAGGGCACTGACTGCTGGCTCAACGTTCTTTCTATTGTAGCATTGCCAATTATCATATTTCTGTTTAAATAATACTTAAAAATAATTTCTGTTGGGATTATTTCCCCCCCCCCAAATTATCTAAAATACTCTTAACTGTTAAATGTATGCAAGAAGAGATAGACTTCCAGGTATATCTCAAAGTTACTTAAATCATGGATTTTGTTAGAATAAAATGGAAGAATATGATTTTAATTACTAGATAAAGTTTGCAGAGAGGAAATATTTGTGACAAATAAAAGTTAATCTTTTATATTTTAGAGATAGAAATAACAAAGACTTATTTCCCTCAGATTAAGGTTATGGCAAATGAACTATTGGATTAATTTGGATTAACCTTTCCAGGGGAGGTGAGCTAGATGTCTGTACATATCTTTCTTTTCACACATTCTATTTGAATTAGGAGAAATTAGATAATGTTTACTTTTCTCCAGCTTTTGAATGACACGATCATAACCTTTTGGCAATCACATGAAACTTTTAGAGTACCTTCTCCGTCTATCTTCTTTTTCAGCATTCTTTTTGGCCTGAGAATTTCTTTACAAGGTTCATCTGTTTTAAAAAGATAAAGAAAAAGAAGGGAGAAAAGGAGATAAAATCTCAAAAACCACAAAATTCCGTGAAATTATTTAACTTTTTAAAACGTTCACGTCATTCATTCAACAAATATTGAGAGCCTGCTTTCGACTAGGCACCGCACACTACACATCTCAATATGACTTGTTTTTAGAGGGGCTCACAATCTATTGTCACACAGTTTGACTTGTTTGATCTGAATTTGGTTTTTAATCCTGCAACCTTTTTGATCCACTGATTACAAGGAAATATCTAAGCTTTTAGAGTGAGCCATGTTTCTGTTAGGTATGGTATTTTAATTATTTTTGGTGTTTATATTATTACAAATAATAGTATCATGTATAATTATGAACAATTTTAAAACCACAGAAAGAAGATGATTAAGATGTGGTCCTTGCCCTTAAAGAGCTCCCAGTGCAGTGACTGAGACAAGGTGTGTAATTAAGTGTAAGAATGTACAATGATGCACTGCTATAAATACATCTAGTCCTCCCTATAGTATTCCCGCTATTAAAGGAGGAGGCAATGATCAATTCTATATGGGGAAGAGGCCAAATCAAGGAGATGATTCTTCTTCTAGCTTCTCCAGGCTAATAAAAGGGAAAGCAGTCCTAATAAGGAAAGGCCCAAAGATGTAAAATAGTGTCACCCATAACTACCTTGGTTCTGTATGGCTTAGACATAAGGTCATGTAGAGTGAGATGAGAAACAGCTGGAAAGAGCTGGAGAGAGGATCGTGGAAGGCCTTGAGCATTACAGTAAAGAATTTGTACTTTATCTTGAAGGCTAATGAAACATTTTATACAGAGGAGTTACCTAGTCATGCCATTATAAGATCAGTTTAGAGAATATTCTGGAGGAGGGACAAAACTGAGGTCTGGGAGGCAAATCATCCATGTAAATTTCAGTAATCAATTTGAAGAATAAACAAAAAGTACTGAGTGTTTTACCATTTTCTTGGGAGTTATCTGCGTTTGCGTTGGTGAGGAAGGTGAGTCCAGCCAGGTGGAATACATCTGCATTGTTGCGGCCACCACCTGCCCCGCAGCCCAGGTCACTCTTCTCTAAAGTTTGAAATACCTGTCCAGAGGTAGTTAGTTAATTTAATAATTCTTAGGAATTAACTAAAGGCAAAATGGTGAGCCTATTCAGATGTGGAAATCATTTCTCTGAAAAACTAAAGGTACAAGTTGTTACATGGTTCTAACAAATCTGTGAAATGCACAGCCCACTCATTTATCAAATGGTCAAAGACCAAATTTCCCAACTTCATTCCTTTATTTTGTCCTTTTGTATTTAGAAATACATACCTATTCAAAATTAAATCAAGAACTAAGTCTTAAGCTTTGATGAGGTGATTCTTCGAAATTGACCCCATGCTGTTTTGTACACAGAATGCATACTGCAATCAATATAATGTCCAAAAAAGAATAAATGAGTGAATATATGAATAAGTGAATTAATAAACAAGCTAATTTTTAAGTCGCTAAAAGAAAAAAGAGCACAATCTCTTGTATTTTGGGGAAGAGGGCTCTAGGTTATAAGTGGGTGAGAACTTGTTTGCGGGGGGAGGCTTTTTCCAGTTTTAATTTTGACCCCAAATGTTTTTTCCTTTCTGAATGTTTTTAACTTAATCGTTTCTCAGTTCTTTCTTCCTCCTTCAAAGAAATTCAAGCCTAGAAAACAGAAGCAGAGCTTAGGGGAGATAAATGGGAACTTAGGGGAAGTGAATCATTTTCAGATTCTTCTGGGCCACAGATTTTAATGAGTAAGAAAAAGGACACAAAACCCAAAAAACCCCCAGTGGTTGCCTATTCATTCTTCTCTGTTGCTGCTACTATAAAGCTCCCTGCTCCCAAATCTCCGAACCCTCCCAATCAATGGCACTTTGCCCATGAATGTAATTGCTATCATGGCATATGTTTTTAAAGTACTTAATTCCATACTTGGAAAAGTAAAAATGGATAGACCTGGGCTTTAGAGACTAACGTGAGGATGGCTTACCTTCCTAAGAGTCACTGTTTTGAGTAGACTATAGAAAAGCAGGTCTAGTCTTCCCTTAATCCCCCACGACTTACCCTAGTGGCCACACTTTGTGAAGCACTGCATAGGGCCACCCCAGTAACCAAGGCCATGCACTACTTAACTCTTTCCAGGGGGTTCTTGGCTGTCCTTTGCACCCCATATATAGCACTGTCCACTGCCATTAAAGCCACCCAGGAATCCAACTCAGTTGCCATATTAAGAGATACATGTTGGCCAGGGGAATATGTATCTGTACTTGGAGACAGATGAACCTATAAGGTCATTTGAAAAAGAAAATATCATTTGTATGACACAAAAACTTCACATATAGCTGCATTTACAGCCCCTTTATTCAGAAGAAAGTTGGATTGTGACTTACAGTTTGTGGCTTACCTGGAGCTGGTTGCCACACTTTTCTTCAATATTTAACCAGACTGAGTCGGACACTAATTCTGCGGTCTGTTCTCCTGTAACAATGTAATAGACCAGGAGACGAGCTGAAGGAACCATGTTCTGTGTCACTGGAATGTTTATACTTTGATAATCTGAATCTGAAAGTTTATCCCTTGTGCCAAAGTGAATGATTTTGCCCTTGGATAAAATCTAAAAATAAACAGCAGTAGCAACGGTCATTACAAAAACAAAACATTTGCTTCAGGATGGAGCTTGGAGCTGGAGTAGAAATTACGTTAAAGAAAAAGAAAGTTAACATTGTATGGGCCTACTATGTTCCAGGAACTTTACATTTAATTAACTCTTTTAGTTCCCGTAATAACCAGAAGGATAGGAATACTATCTCCATTGTGCAGATAAAGGGACTGAGGTTCAGGAAGTAATTAAATGTCATACTGATTTCAGTTCAAAACCACCTAGCTACGAATTCAGAGAGCTAGAATTTGACCTCAAATCTGTTTAAAGTCATCACACTGTCATTAACATCTACTTGTTTAGTTGATTAAAAAATGTAGATGAGGAGGTAGAGTGCATCTTATTTTTCCCTAATTTCTGGCCTTAAGTTTTAAAGCCAGAGGTTAGGTTCTAAACTGGAGGTGTGAGGTTAAAAAAAACAAAAACCCTAAAAATCATATGAAGCCAAAATGTCCTCAGAGATCCCTTAAATTGTCCTTAGAGAACAGGACTGTATATGTGGTTTTGGTACGTAGTCCCTAAACGAGTCCCCTAATTATTCATCAGTCAGTATGGTCCTCATTTATTTTTTAATTTCTTCTTCAAAACCGTTGAAAAGGGCTTCCCTGGTGGCGCAGTGGTTGAGAGTCCGCCTGCTGATGCAGGGGACGCTGGTTCGTGCCCCGGTCTGGGAGGATCCCACGTGCCGCGGAGCGGCTGGGCCTGTGGGCCATGGCCGCTAAGCCTGCGCGTCCGGAGCCTGTGCTCCGCAACGGGAGAGGCCACAGCAGTGAGAAGCCCGCGTACCGCAAAAAAAAAAAAAAAAAACCGTTGAAAAAAATCATCATCACCTGTTTGGCCTGATTATCAGAATAATTAATTCCATTTCTTGGGTAATTGTCAGGAAGCCCTTAACATTTTTTTTACATTCTTTCCTACCTTTCACTGACGGCCTTGACTGACACTTCCGTTTAATTTAAGTGATGTAACAGGGATGTTGCTGGAGCAGGTATGATATGACTCAACCCTTAAGAGCAGGATTTGGGTCCCCTCTTTTTTCCAATGAAATGCACATATTTTAAATGGGTCTAGGCGTGTAATCTTTGGCCATGAAGTAGAGCAGAGGTAATGTGAGAATTTAATCAAGCTCTCTCTATGGAGGAATCAGGCTGTCTTTGGTGAAAGGCATATAACACAGTCAGAGGTTCCCAGGTCTAATCTAATCACAACCTTCCTCTTCCCAGCTGAGTGACTGTAGTGAGTCTTTAACCTCTTTTTCCTTCAGTTTCTTCATCTGTGAAGTAGTCATGAAAATCATTCCTTGTCTCAAAGGCTTTTGAAAAACTGATTATCAAATTAGATGATGTTTTTGAAAGTGCTTTGTAAGAATATATGTAAGGGATCATTCTAACGCTTTTCTATAAGCAAAGGAAAATCAGGTTGGGGAATAGATAGATGTAAATCTATCATTATTATACTTACCAAGTAATTATAGTGAGTTATTTTGTCAATATATGGACTTCTGGGGGTAACAACAATACTCAGATGTTCTCCCACAAGCAAAGGTTTATAGTTTTCAGTCCAGTCAATATAAAGATAACTTTGGCTGAGAGATGAATATGCCATTGCTCGGTAATCTTCGCTGGCCTGATTTTCTTCTGGAAGATCTGGGTCCTTGGTCCTGACCTGAAAAGGAAAAAAGTGAAAAAAGATACATGGACTGTGACTTAATGTTTTCTGTGAAACATAACTTTTCAATTCCTTTCTTTGCTTTATAAATGTCTAAAATTCACAACACCAAATTCTAAAGAAAAAAGAAATCCATTACTCCAAAGTGTTTGTACAGCTGCAGTATCAAGTAACTTTACAAAGGCTATGGACAATAATTGGGATAATATGGGATTGTAGGCTATGGTGGGAAAGTCTGGTGAAGTGAAGAGAGAAAGATGCTCCTGCAACAAATATTGACACCCTTCCTGAAGTGTCATGGTGAGTTGGGGACTCTTTTTCCTATGGGTTGGAAGGGTAGCAGTGGGGAGGTCCTGAGGACTGGGGACAGGAGTCGTGAATGGACATCACACAGATGCTCTGGTCCAGTTTCATTGTGAAGTCGTGGCACAGAGAAGGGCTTACAAACAGAGTGGGGCAGAAATGATATCATGGCACCAATATCGGCCTTTGACAGCAGAGGGGTTGGTTAATAGCTCATGCTCGGGAGTGAGACAGGCATTCGTTTGCCTCTTGAGTACCATCATTTATTAAGTCTGGATAAGTTATTTAACCATAAGAAAGGTTAAAAGCCTCTGTTTCCTCAGCTGCAAAATGGTTAGCACAATGCCTAGCACTTCGTACGGGCTCAGTAGATGATGGTGAATCTATGCATGCTGGGGTCATTGACATGCATTACTAACTTACTCATTTTTTATTTGGGATTGGGAACCTAAATATTATTTGCTGGGAGAGAAGAATATTAAGTGAGCTCTAAGGTAGAGTGACTCATACAGCTGGAAAAAAGAGAGGCTTCCACGTTTGGCTCTTTTGTGGCCCTGAAAAGAGATAAAAAGTTGGGGGGTGGGAAACAGAGAATATTTCTATCACTGATTTCCACTGCTATACCTATTTTGATACTTCTAGATTCTAATACAGTCTTACAGATATAATTCATCCCAAATAAAAAATTGATAGATTTATCTTCCTCAAGGACCATTCAATGAATTTGCAGATTGCCTCTGGTGCTTTTTTTTAATTTTTTTGGATGCAAAATTGTGGAACTGTTCCCTGGACTCATGTATAAAATCTGCCGCATTTGTTCTGCACATTGGCCAAAACACACAGTCAAAAGTACACACTGTCCCAGAAAATTTAACAGAAGAATTCAGCTCACTTTAAACTCCAGCACCACCACTTCAGATGGGAGATTCACCACAAAAGAAGCTACTCCATCACTGGAACGTGTTACACTTTGCTTTGACTCCAAGTCAGTTGTCTCCTGGTTTACATCGAGCATTTGTGCACTCAGGGTCACCGGGACCCCTCCTACCAAATGGTCAAGTGAATCCTTAACCTGCACCTGTTTGTCAGAACAGTCCAAATTCATTTCAAGAGCTCATCACTTCTTTTAAAGCATAACAATTCTGAAATAATTTTCCCTCCTCCTCACCAATGTATAAATTATTCATATTCAATTCAGGTAAAAGAAGCATGTTCTCAGCTTATATATAGAAAGGTTTAATCTTATTTAGTCAAATCATTCTTGAATGGATTCCCCTGTATATCGAGAAGACTCAGAATATAAATATCATCACATTAGGTCTGCCAAGTAGATGTGATAAGGTCTTCTGCTATTTAATTTCTGTGTGTGTTCAGTTGGTTGAGAACTGGATAAAGGAAAAAATGAGGCAATCACTTCTGGGAATGATTCTCTTGGATATGAGAAACAATAAGTGCATCTTCTTTTTTCTCAAACTCTACCTCTCATTGCCATGCATATGGACATATAGAATTTCCACAAAGATATATTTTATATTATTTATTTGTATATGTGATATGAAATATATAAAATATATTTTAAAATAATAAATTCTATATAGTGACATATTTTGTGATCTTGTATTATATATTATATTAATATACTCCATAATATATTATAAATTACCATATGCATTATATAGTAATATGTTATATATTATTAAATATGTTGTATATATACTAAGAAGTTATAAGCATGTCCAAAGCTTGCTTGTGGTCTAGTAAACTTTTTTCTCTTAAAGGCCAGTAATAAATAACCCATTTTAATTATCCTAAAGTTGATTTTTAAAAGCAACACATCTTCAAAGAATAAAAAAATTCTACCCTAGCTTTGTAAAGGATAGGGAATAAAAATTTCCATTTTATAAATATAATAAAACATATATGTAATAAAGCATGTTTTATATATAATAAGATATAGAATACTAATCTACAATAAAATATAATTAAAAGGTCAAATGAATGTTTTAACTCCATACTATCAGCATTTTAAAAAGGAAAAGTGGAGGAAGGAGAGAAAATATTGTAAAGGAGAAAAAAAAACACAGAAAAGATTCAGGGACAGACAGAAAGTGTCAAGATGGAAAGGATGGAGAACAATACAGAGAGATGAGATCAGACAAGAGTTATGTACAAAGAGAATGCAGAGTGAAAAGCATAGAAATGCACCCTCAGAGACACACAGGAAGTAAAAAATGGTGAGAGAAAGGGGTTTATTTTCAAGGAATGCTATCTCTGTCTTAAGACTTTTAAAGAGCACGTTGCCAGATAATTTTAAACTTTAGTGTTTTTTGAACTATAGACTTACGGGGTTTTATTTACATATCATTTAATGCAATGCTCATTTAGGGAATGCTTAACACAGGCTATCTTACTAAATAGTGATACTGCCCTAAGGTTTGATATCATCCCCAAGGCTGAAGCTGGTCTGCAGTTTCCCACCACCCACCACATAGTCGGAGGGGCAAATTTCACACACAGAATGAGTTCCCTCTGTGATTTGCCTCTCCATCATCCTTCTTTTGTTTGCCACCCCCATATTTTTAGAAAAAGATAATCACATTCAGCAGTTTCCCCCCATCATCTACCTTGACAGAAAATGGAATCCCAGGCTTCACAAAAAGAGGAGTAGCAACCAAATTCAGTTTGTAGGGAGAAAGGACATATTTGATGCCAGGAATTTCTGCTTCTTCAGAAAATCCACCTACAGAAATGACAAGGATTATGTTGACCTTTATTAGGAGTGTACTGATCTGTGTGGGGAGCTATTTTGTGTTCATATGTCTCCACAGACCTACTCATTCATTCATTCACTCCATTTCTGCACTCATTCATTTACCAACAGCAAGTAGGATATGGGTCTTGGTTCAGAGGGGCAGTGCAGAGAAGAGTCTAAACTCTTCTCAGGAGTTTCCAAAGCCTTACACACAAGGCTTGTGGGCAGAGGTGGTCCTTGTGGAAGTAGAGCAATAGGATTGGACTGAGGAAGAATTCAAGGAAGGGACACCACTTTTCACCAGTGGCCTGAGTTTCAGTTAAATATGTATAAGGCATTAAGGAGAGAAGAAAGGGTAGGCCAGAGACTAAGCCTTACAGGGCATTCACCTTTAGAGAGCAGGGATATGGAGAGAAGTGGAGAAGACATAAAAGGAGAGCTTGAGGTAGAGAGAGCCCAGAGGGTCTACTAGAAAGACCCCAATAGTGTTTGTTACCCATTAGCTAAAACTTAAGCTAAACTATTAAGAATGATATACAAAGTTCTAGTATCCCCAAACTCCTTTCCAGTATTACATCCCTAATACCCCTACATATATATCCTATACTTCAGTGAAAGGAATGATCTGCTACTCTCAAAGATCAAGTTTCACCTCCCACTCTTGGTATGTTCACTCTGTGAAGGGTGCCCCACTTCATCCTGGCTGTTATCCCTACCTCAAAACCCTACTTATCTTTCACAACAAGACCAATCATCTCCAGGACACCATTCTTGGTTGCTCAGCAATCACCTAGGAGCTCATCTTCTTCTGAAGGTCAGTAGCATTAAGCACTTTTCTTAGAGCACATATGGAATTCCTTCTTGTTCAGAGTTCTTTGTTTACTTGTCTTATAGATGCTTGTTTGTAAGCCACTTGAGTACTGGGATTACGCATCATTAATATTTGTAAGGCTGCATATTTAGCAGCACTCTTTGCATATCTAATAAATACTGCTTAAGCTGAATTTGTTTGTAATAAATTGAGAAAAATAAAAGTAACAAAGAAACATTAAAACAATGTCAAAAACACAGCCAGGGCAGGGAGTGTAAAGTCATCATCATTCTCCCACATCTATTGAGCATCAGATGTATACAAAGTGTTTAATAACCCGATAATTACCTCAATTCTTCATTCTGCTACCCAGAAGGAAAATTTAAAGAGGTGGAAGGGGACTTAGGAATAATTTGGTCTAATAGTCATTTTATTGAAAAAAAAAGTGGCCTCAGTGTGGTTAAATTATTTGTTCAAGGTTGGTTGGGGATTCAATACAGACCTGAAAATATAAGTTACATTAGTAATCAAGACATATCAGAAGTAAGACAAAGTAACCCAACTTGGAGTAATAATTAATAACTATTAAAACCATTGGAGTGAGGATTAAGAGTACTAGACAAGGTGCTAAGAATGCTAAGAAAGAAGTAGGTGGAGAAAAGAAGGAGGAGGAGGAGGGGGAGGAGGAGGAGGGGGAGAGGAAGAGGGAGGAGGGGGAGGACAAAAAGGAGGAGGAGGAGGGGAAGGGGGAGGACGAGGAGGAGGAGGAAGAAGAGGTGCTGTTTTAAGTGCTTTGCATATACTGACTCTTTGATCCTCACCATAACCCTATGAGGGATACACTACTATTGGATCTATTTTAGAAACATTACCTCCAATTTTAAATAGAATTACTGACTATTACAGAAGAAAAGGGCTTTAGGATGCACTTTGCTCAACTCCATCATTGTACAGCTAAGGGGACGAAAACAATGATAGTAGTAATAACTTCCATTTGCATGGTAATTTATCAAATGTTTTTACACATATAATCTCTTTGATTTTGATTCTTACTGGGTGAGAAAATCGGGGTGCCAGATGTTCATGCCAGATAAGTTGCAGACCCACTTGGAATACCAGATGGGCAGGTGTTATCCCATTCTTGCCAGTGAGGCAATAGAGACCCAGTGACAAGGGGGTGGCAGAGCTATACTCTAATCCAAGTTTTTAATGATGTAAAAAATAAAACTTAACTATAAAAGGAAGTAAACTGTGAAAGAACTGTAGAAATTACTTATACCTTGAAAATGCTGTCTAAATATTTCCCAAGAGAAAGTTTAAAAAAAAAAAACAAACTCACCTGTAGACTCTATGACTGTCACACCAATATAAAGGTACTTGTTGTTTAAATCTTCTAGACTGCCATAGGACAATTCTTTAATTGCTGTTTCAGAGTCAAATGTGACTCGAGCAATTCCATTTATCAACTGTTTAAAGGGGGAAAATGAAAGAGTTATTTCACAGAAGAATTTATAAGGAAAAAATGAACAAAATGTGCCTTTACTAGCCTCTCAATTGAAGACAAATGTCAGAGGAATGCTTTATTGTCACCACTAAAGTGAGTAAATGAGTCCACAGTTAAGCCCAGAATGTTATTTTCTAATCTATTTCTTTAGAATTTTGACACGGAAGCATCTTAAATAGCATTTGATTTCACAGGCCTTTTTTGTACTAGCTGGCAAAGATGACTTCTTCCAGTCACTGAGTCATCATCTTTCTAGACCTCTCAGCTTACTTTTGCTCTTAACTGAGAGTTTATGGGGTTTTATGATATTTACTTTGTACTTTGCTGCTTACATATTGAAACGCTAATTTAAAAACACACAATGGGTAATGGGATATGGGGTTAAGTCACATGATATTATTTAATTATTAACCACAACAGTAAAATAGATTTTGCGTTCTTTTTTCTTCTGAAATTGAGTGTTATGAGGCCAGGGGTTTTGTCTTATGTAGCTTTAAATCTCAGTGTCTAGCATAGAATCTTGCATTAAAAAGAGGCATTTAATTTATATCTTAAAGAAATAAAACTGTATTTTGAAAGAACAAAGGCTAAATTACTGATGATACAAACTACGTGAATATGCAGCAGTGAGCAAAATGACACGAACCCTTACCATCCACAGTATAATGTAAAGAACACTGAGCTAGAGAAAAGGGGACCAGGGCTCTGCTCTGAGCTCCAGCAACCACGAGCCCTTGACCATGGACCAATAACTTCCCAGTGAGTTCATTCATTCACTTATAAATTTTTATAGAGCACCTCCGTTTTGCCAGGAACCAGGCTGGCTCTGGGCATACAATGGGAATGATTCAGACCCCCAAAGGGTTTTGTGTAGAGAATGATAGAGAAGTAAATAAACCATACAATAAGAAGGGTTTCTCAGCACTATTGACCTCATTTGGACAGGATAATTCTTTGTTGTGGGGCACTGTCCTGAAGGAGTTTCACAGCATCCCTGGCCTATACCCACTAAGTGCCCGTATGATCCTCTTCCCCAGTTGTGACAACCACAAATGTCTCTGGACATTACCAAACGTCCCCTTGGGGGTAAAAGTCATCCCTGGTTGAGAACCACTGCAATAAAGTGTGAAACGTGCTCCACTGAGAGCGACTCAAGGCCTGAGGGAGTAGAAAGTGTGTCCGTATTGAGACAAAGAATGAGAAGGAATTACCTGGGCAAAGAAGAGGCAGGAGGGAGCAAAGGGAAAGAGCATTCCCAAGCAGAAGGAGCAGCTCTGCAAAGACCTGGAGGCAAGAGAGACTAGGGTAATTTTGAGAAACTGAAGTGACCAGTGCAAGGGAGAAGAAAGGGAGAGATGGGCTGGTGAGGGGAGCTGATGCCAAGGAAAGTGAACTTTATCCTAAGGATAGTGAGAAACCAACAGAGGATTTTAAGTTTCAATTTCCACACCTATATAAAATGAGAGATTGGACTAGATGAATTTTAAGTCACTTTCCATCTCTAGCATTCATGACGGATCTTTAGGTACAAGTAAATCTCTTACCACTGTGCTTTGCATTGCTTTTTGCATCATTTCTTTTTGATTATCTTTTAAGTCTTTTCTTATTCCAAAAGAGATATAAACGTCAGCCTCGTTGATGACTTTATTATAAAAATATCTGTCAAACAATCATACCATAAAATTGTTTTGCTAACAGGGTTACAATAATAAAATCTGGATAAAATATAACAATTCAAAATTACATAAAGCATTTGATACACTTTAAAGTGCCTTCCATCCACTGTTATATTTCATCCTCATAAAGCTACAATAATAAAGCCAAAGTACAGATTTTTATTACTATGTGCTAGATGAAAAAAACTGATCTTGAGGAGATCAAAAGAGTCAGGTCTGGGGCCCTTTCTTACAGGACACATCACTTCTTCAATGATTTTGATACCAGTGGAGAGCTGCTCTTTATCTTCTTTTATGTTTTTAAAAGCAGCATGTCCGATCTCAGAGTTATATGTTCTTTTTTAAAATTCTAACTGCATACTTCCTTTTTTAGTTTAGAATTAAAGTAATAATAAAGAAAACTTTCTGCACAGCAAATACTATAGCAAGAGCTAACTTTCCTTATTCATAGTTTGAACAAAAAAATAAGTCTCTCCATTAAAAGAAGTCAATTTCTACAATTCTCTGTCAAGTGAGCCTTTTATGCTGGTTTAGATTAAGGGACAAACACTCTATCTGAGGAATAAATGCTAGTAAGAGAGGCAGTATAGGGTAGCATTTGAGGGCATGTATTCTGGAATGAGACAGGCCAAGTGACTTACTAGTTGTATGATCTTGGGCAAATTACTTAACATTTATGTACCTCCGTTTTTCCATTTGTAATGTGGGGATAGTAACAGTATCTACCTCATAGAGTTTTCGTAAAGCTTAAATGAGGTAATATGTACAGAGCGCTTTCAAAAGTGCTTGACACATATAGTTATATAAATCGGTTAATGTTATTAATAACTACAGTATATCGTCATTTTTAAATGACCTAAGCTTTTGTGGTAGATTGCTTGCAAAAATAACCCCAATTCTCCACCTCTCCATGTATCCACCACTTTTGCAGCTCCTTGGGTGTGAAGGGAGTCTATTTCCTTTGCGCTGGTCTTGTAATTTGCTTTGGTCAAAAGAATGTGTTGAAAGTGATGGTGTGCCAGCCCCAAAGTGTAAACCTCAAGAGGACTTTTATGCTCCCATTTTCTCTCTTTGAGCATTGCTGCTGCTACAGGCTAGCCAGTTGGTTGATGAGAAACACACATGATCCAATCATCCTTGTAGCTTCAGTCAACTGCTAGCCAGCTGCCAGGCATGTAAGACCTCCCTAAACCAGCTGGCCCCCAGCTGACCTGCCAACTGACTGCAGGCACATGGGCGAGCCCCACTGACGTCGGCCTGGCCCAGATCAGCAGAACTGCCCAGCTGACTCGTAAATGGCTATGGTTTTAAGGCATTGGACCTTAGAGTAGTTATGCAGCATTAGCTGGCTGATTAAGCCATTAAAAATGACAAGAAGTGAAGGTTTCATATCTCAGTCCCAATATCCTAAGTCATGCTGGTTCCTAAACATACACATTGAACTTAAATCTTTAGGATTCCCCCCCCCCTCTGGTGAATAGCCAACAAAGCTAAAATCAGAATCAGCTAAAATCAGTATGAGCTAATAAACTATAGGCATAGTGTCTTCTCAATCAGTCGGTTTCAAAGTAATGGAAGACATTGCCACTAAATCACAGATCTCAGCGATATATAAATCTATCAACTCAACACATTGTACACCTTAAACTTGCACAATGTTATATGTCAATTATATCTCAATAAAACTGGAAAAAGATCACACATCTCACTCTGGGCAACTGTCACCAGAGTTGGAACTCAGTTCAGCTAGATAATCTGAAAAAAAAAAACTTTCTTACCTTGCTTTTATAGTAATTTCAAAATTATTAAAGTCCTTATAACCAATGAAATTATTTTCTGTTTCTATTGAGATAGAAAAGTGTGGCAACACTGAAAATAAAAACAAAGAGGCAACATTACCATTTAATTTAGAGTAGTCTTTAAATCATAGCAACCAACTGTATTTCTGGATTAGTTGGATAAGCTGTTACATCAGCACAACATCCACTTTGTCATCATTATCATCAACAACAACACTATTTTTGGGGAGCCTCCCATTCTGCCAATCAGAGGTCAATCCATCCTCTATGTACTGGAAGCACTTCACTTATACTTTGATTTCAGCACTTATTATAGGCAATCGATTATTTCCTCCACTAGAGTATTGGCTCCTTGAAACAAAAAAGACTATTCTCTCTTTATCTTTGTATGTCTCCCCCTCTCATCCTTCTCATCAATCGCAAATATAGTATATGCTCAACAAATGTTTATTCCATTCAAAATGGAGAAAGAAATTTCTTGCTTATTTAATATTTCCTTTTTTTATCTAGTAGAAAAATCCATCCAGTCTCCAAATTTCAACATAAAACTCTCACTTTAGTCAAGAAGAGAGAGCTTACAATTAGCTACAAGAAAGAACCTTCATAAAAAATTAAAAATTAGGGCAGAAAGGAAGGAGGGTTTTTTCCTCTCTTTGGTATCTTGATTGCCCAAGAGAAAACAATTTCATCTGTCAAAATGGCACTGTCTTCTCTTTATACTAACTCAGACTGTGTACTGAGGCTTACAGATTCTAATTCTATTAACCTGCACAACAGTTAGTAGAAAACTGGGTGATTGTATGACCTTGATATTGTAGACAAAGGCTGACACAGGAGAGTAAGTGAGATAGTTGGCTTCAGATATGGCTTATGTTTTTTCTAGATGGTGAAAAACAGAAGAAAAAGAGCAATGCAATTTGTTGCTCTGGGCTGCATTCCTATGTTATTAAAGATCAAGACAGATGTGTTCTCCCCAGGATAACTCCTGCCAACAGTGATATACCAATGAAAAGGACACAAACCCTGCCCTTAATGAGCTCACAGTCAAGCAGGGAAGACAGGCATAAGCGAAGAATTGCACAAACACCTAAATGACAGATGACAGTTATGAAAACTGATATAAATAAGTACAGGGAATCCTTCCCAGGAAAAAGAATTTAGGGAAAACTTCACTGAATAAATGGCTTTTCAACTGAGACTTGAAAGGTGAGTAGGAGTTGGTTAGGCAAGAGGGAGAGGGAGGGTGTTGCAGGCAGATGGAACATCAAATGCAAAGTCACCATTCCTGGAGTGGTATAAATGAGGCTGAAAAGGAGGTGGGAATG
Source organism: Monodon monoceros (assembly GCF_005190385.1). Classification (NCBI taxonomy): domain Eukaryota; kingdom Metazoa; phylum Chordata; class Mammalia; order Artiodactyla; family Monodontidae; genus Monodon; species Monodon monoceros. Next base: position 99,852,895 of record NW_021703782.1, read on the forward strand.
AGGAGATACTGGGGACTTTTCAATAGAGAAATAACATGACAAAGTTTGCATTTCAAGGTTATTTTGGCTAATACCAAGAGAGAATATCTTTGAAGCAGAGATAGCAATTAGTGGGGGTTGCAGTAGACCAGGAGGGAGCCTGGTGGTAAAATCAATGGGTGGCTGCAGATAATAAGAGGCGGATGAATTTTTAGATATCTACAAGAAGCGGCAAAAACACTTGGAGGAAGGGGGATCAGTCAGGATTATATGTTATTTAGAGCCTATAATCTTTAAAGTTGAGTTCCATTACAATAAATTTGCTTTGTCACTGTTTGTTAATTGTTAAAATTCGTGTTATTTGCCACATTATTATGAGTCTCCTGGGGAATAAAAAAATGACTTTAAGAAAAAGAAAGTTAAATTTGATATCAGAGCACACAAATACTCTAGTAAACAACCACAAGAAATGGAAAGGTTAAGCTGTTTATATGTTAATTATTAGTCCATTAATATGATTGATTTCAAAATAAGAATATCTTAAATTTTTGGATCAATGTATTAGGAATTTGTGAGCTAGAAGGAAAATAGCACTGGACTAGGGGTAAGGAAATCCAAATGTTCTTGTTCTGTCACTAACTGGTTGTAATGAATTGAGTAAATCATCTATTAGTCTTATCAGGTTCTATTCACCTCAACTCTGATTGTTTAAGTTTCTCCTAAAATCATAATTCTGGAAAGGACCTTAACTAGTCAAGTTCCTCAGGGGATTACGTCTCTTGAGGCTCTATAAAGAGGAAGACAAGTCCAGAGAGACTGGTGTGCTTGTTCAGGGTTACCAAGGGCAGCTAGAACTAGAGCCTAGGCATTTGGACAACTCTTCCCACTCCCTTGAGCAGTACTTCTAACCATACCAGCAAGTGGCCTTATCTTCATCTGGGAGTGATTTTGCATTAAGTTCATTCATGAAAAGAATTATTGCAAAAATACTAACTCTTTATAGGTAAACTTTTAATTGTAAGAAATTACCATATTCTTTAATTTCAAAATATGCGGTTCCAGTTGTTGAAAAGTCTTCTTTATATTTAGCTCGAACTGTCCATACACCATATCTATGGAAGCAAAATATTTATAATTACAGAAGTCATCAAATGTTTTTAATTCACCCAAAGAAAATCTAATCAATTCCCATTTTAAAGAGGGAGAGGTAAGTAAAGATGTATATAGCCTACGTACTTTTTTTTGATGACAGATTTTAAAGCAATAAACAGAAATAACTGAGCATTTTCAAGATAATAGAAATTATTTAGTAATTAGTTTTCATACATTGTGATTTTTTTCAGGTATTTTTATCTCAATATAATAGCTTTGATTTGAAGAGCTTATGATACTTGAAAATTTACTAATCCTGGAGCTTAATTATACTAACATAATACTAAAATCCACCCTGTAGTAGAAAATCCATAACAATGTCTCTAGAAACATATAATACAGGTCAAGCCTATCCAGATGATAAAATTCACACTTCACATAAATGAAATTTTGGTTGGGGACAAAATATGGTTTGTTTAAAGAGGAAAATGATCTGAGTTTAACAACCTTCATTCAAAAATATTGACTGAGAACTGGATTAAGCACTGGAGATAAAAAATGAACAAGATAGAAGAGATCCTGTCTTCCCAGAGTTGCTAGTCCATGGGAGTCCAAATTCCCACTTTTACGTTTAATAGCAGATTGGACTTGAGCAAATTACTTAGATTCATTTGTGAAATGGGAAAAATAAAATCTATCTTGCACACTGGTTATGCAATCATAAAGTTTAATATTATGGTTATCATCATCATTTACACAAAGAACATTTATCAAGTGCCTGTTATGTTGAGGTGCTAGTGATTCAAAAGTGACCAATATGGACAAGACTCCTGTCCTCAAGGAGTTTACAGTCTAGTGGGGAATAAAAGGCAAGTAAATTAATAAATAATTACTTACAAGACTGAGATAAGTGCCATGAAGAAAATAAACAAGAGAGTAAAAGGAAGAGAGAGACTACATTAGATCATGCATCCAGGGATAGCCTCTTTGAAAAGGGAGCATTTACCCTGTGTCCTAAAGAATGAAAGGAAGCCAGCCTTGTAAAGAGCAAGGTGGAGTACATTCTAAGCAGAAGGGACAACATGTGCAAATGTACTGGGGTAAGACAATACTGGTCATGGCTGACATAATCTGTCATGGAGCAAATGACAGAAGATGAAGTTGGAGAAATGATAATAATTATAAAATAACTGGACAAATTCTGTGCTATGGAGTGTGTAATATTTTCAAGGAAGTACAAAATTTAAAAATTATCCAAATGATTTAAATCCCCCAGTTTCATCCAAATTTCTAGAAAATCTTCAGTACAGTGAATTAACTGCAAACTCGATTCTAGAGGGCAGACAAAAATGACCATAAAAAGATTTTGCTTTAAAGTGATATTGTAGTCATTTTATAGGTGCACTTATCTTATTTGTCCTCCTCTAATTCTGTTTTGAATTTCTCATTCCCGTTGTACTTTGCGTATACCAGGAATGTGTTCACTAAATTTTTTTCACATTGGGTTCTGTTCTTAATCCTTTAGCATGTGGCCAAATGGAGGAAATTAATAACACCCTCCCTCTTGAAATCTGTCTTCTGGTATTCTGTGCGGTAAAGACTACAGGGGACCAATATTTTTATAACTCTCAGAGCTAGGCATGGGATAATACCAGCCTTTTAGACTGATAGTCTATTAGATTCCTTGAAGGGTGGAGGGTTGACAGTTTTGATGGGAAGAAAAAAAAAAAGGCCTGGGGACTGTTTTTTGCCTCTTCCAAATTTTAATTTCTAAACGTAAAGAGGATTGGTAAGAAGTATTGGGAGTGGTTTGTTTGTTTTGCCAGAACCTGAGCCTAGCTTCTAATAAGACTTGAAAAGAGTTTGTATATCCTCATTTCCTTCACACCTACTCTTTGTTAACACTAGGTGGCTCCATTTGACTGGTTATCTACCTCACAACCAAAAGTTCCAGGTGTGCTTTTTAGAGAAAACTTTATTAACAAATACTTTAAAATACTTAGGATTAGATGGAATCTTGAAGTCAGGAAAAGAGACAATTCCAGTATAATCATTTTCTTCTACCATGTCAACTTCTGATCCTTCAGGATCCTTTGAATAAAAACAAACAACTTCAAATCACATAAATCACATTTTTAAAATTAACTGATTATATTGTCTTTTTCTTTCTTTTTTTTGCGGTATGCGGGCCTCTCACTGCTGTGGCCTCTCCCGTTGCGGAGCACAGGCTCCGGGCACGCAGGCTCGGCGGCCATGGCTCACGGGCCCAGCCGCTCCACGGCATGTGGGATCTTCCCGAACCGGGGCACGAACCCGTGTCCCCTGCCTCGGCAGGCGGACTCTCAACCACTGCGCCACCAGGGAAGCCCGATTATGTTGTCTTTGATCTACAGAAATATTTACTAACAAATATCCATGTCTTCAAATTAAATATGAAGGAGGAAAATCATTTAAATGTTGTGAAAAGCAAATATGGTTAATTTAAGCCACTTCCCTCCCTCTTTTTGGACCCTCTTCCATCTCCTGCGTCACGGGGCGGGGGGGGGGGGGGGGGGCGGAGTAAATCAGTGTCCAGGGTATCCTAGTCTCAGTTATCTAGAAGAGATTCAACTCTCTATTGTACAACTAAAAAAAAAAAAGAAGTATGACAAAAACTGATGTTATAATGTATGAAATATGAACTTACATGCTTTACAGATACCTGAATCTAAATTTTGTATGTGTTCATCTGAAGCTTTCCAAAGCAAATATGCTGTAAAATGCATTTATTAGCTAGACATTTTGTAAGTTTGCAGTCTATGTCAGTAGTTATCCACCACAATCTTGGAACACTCTGGATGCTTCTCAAGTAATTCATTATAAAATAGTCAGATGTTAAAGTTTGTGAAAGTTTTATGATTTTTGTAAGTTATGAAGGATTCGAGGTTATTCCGATACAATCCTCTTTTTCATTTGTGCTCTGTTAAGGTTTTCGGGTTTTTGGTTATTTGAGTAGGAGGAAAGGTACTGCAACCTATAGTGAAGGACCAATTACTAGTACACCTACTGTTAATAGGTGAACAGTTACCTCCCCACAAAAATTTGTAGGGTTGTGACACGAACTGGGAAGACCATGGGAGTTTATTTCACATGTGCATATCATCTGTTACATATGTCATGGCTGATGAAAAGCTGGTAACAGCTGATCTTTATCTCATGGGTTAGCACTATTTTTCATGTGTTAGTATGTTAGTTACTAAAGCCTAAAGTGCTCAAGTGTATTGTACAAATAAAAAATCTCAGACATAATAGGCATTCAACTAATTCTTAGTGATTGATCAGTGTTCTTCAAGAAATAAATCATGAAGGATATATTTAAATGATTTAGTTCAAAACATAACTTGTTGAGATTTCATTTTCATGAGGTTTTTACATATTGTAGAGGTATAAACCTACAATTCTATACTCACAGAAGGTGTTCAATAACCATTTCCTGAACACCGAATGAGTTAGTATGGTGTGAGGGCAGGATTATGGAACAGAGTATCTCATCCAAATAAATAACGTACTTACTATGAAAGTTAAGACAGTTTCTCTTTTGGCTGGCTTCAAGTCATCATTCAGTGAATAAACTCTAACCTTTACTGTAAGAATAATTGATAATCATCAAAAACTTTGCTAAGCACAGTATTCTGATGTTTTACAATAATCACCCTTAAAAGAGATGAGCTTCATTTTAAAAATTCAATACACAGTCATACATGAAAATCCATATTTAAAAGAAAGGAAAAGTTAGTTTGTAGACATATACATACCAATGATTTTTTTTCTTTTAAAGAGAATCCTTTTGGATTCCTTTAAAGAGCTACTTTCTAGTGAATTTAAAGTACAGTTCACTTTATTAAAATATATTTACATACATCTTTTGGGGAATAAATATATAGTACAAAATTAGTTATATCTGTAATTAGGCCACTGTTTAATAAAGAATTTCATAGTAGGGACTTCCCTGGTGGTCCAGCAAATAAGACTCCGCGCTCCCAATGCAGGGGACACAGGTTTGATCCCTGGTCAGGGAACTAAGATCCCACATCCCGCATGCCACACGGCATGGACAAAAAAAAAAAAAAAAAGAATTTCATAGTAGCAAAATAGTGATGTCTACCATATGGTTATATGGGAGTATAATAAATTGTCTCATATTAAAGTTGAAGATTTTAATGGAAAATTAGGTAGTTTGTTTCAGACATTATACACTCTTACAACAAGGCTCCAAATTGTCTCTTATTGTTACTAAAGATAGCACTGAATTCTATGGTTTTGTTATATTTATTGAGGCAGATCCTACAATTGTTCTCTCATTGTTAAAAGAATAATGGCAGGGGCTCAATAACAATGAGTTCTCTTCCACTTCTGTCAGTTAATAGATCCCCACCTTTTAAAAAAAAGCATCTGCTTAGCTTTTAACTCATAGCTGCTTGAGACGTGCTGATCTAGTTCCTTCCAATGACATATTATAATTTCTCTAGGGTTTTACTGATGCTCAAATCATTTCATGGCCAAAACTTTAACCACAAAATAAAATTGGGCTGATGCCATAAACCTTTTAAAGCGTCGGTATTATGCAAAGCTCTACACAAGAAGCCACGTGTTAAGCGCTCTAAAATTTGTTTCACTATACCATAAGATCAAAGCAAAATGCTCAGTAAATCCCTCCACTCTGCTGTCCCCTCACCCCTGTCTCTCTCCTCGAGTCTTCCCTCCTGCTTTATGAACATACCTGGTCCAGGCCTGAGCATCACTGGGATGCTGCCAGAGGCAGTATGCCACAAAAGTTAAGAGCTCAGGCCCTTGAGTTCAAAACTTGGGTTTCACTCCTGCCTCTGCCACTTTCTAATGTGACCCAGAGCAGGATACCTAATCCCTCTACACCTTAGTTCCTGCATCTGTAAAACAGGACTGCTAGTATCTGCTTCATAGTATGTGAGCCTAAATGAGACAAAGCTTTTGCATAACCCGGCACATAATAACTAATCAATAAATGTTTATTATTTTTATTTTATACTACTTCTACGGCTACTACTTGTCCACTTTCTAACCCATTTTGTGTTAGGTTAGAAAATTAATCTTGTCTTCATAGCAATGGTGTATCAAAGGTAAGATTAATAATTTTTTTTTGTACCAAAGATATAGCTTATTAATTTAAAAATGTATATTGAATGCCTTCTATGTGCAGACACTATGCTAGGCACAGAGATATGGTGGTGACAAATCAGACATGGAATTCCTCTAATGGAGTGGAGGAGAGAGGCAAACACAAGATGACACAAGTAAATGTAAAATTCCAGGGGTAGGAAGTGCTATAAAAGACACTGCCTGGCTTTCTGAGTGTGGAAGAGGGAGTTTTGAAGCAGAGAAGGCTGCCCTTTATGGGATGGCATGTAAGGGTTGAGTAGGAGTTAAGAAGGCAAGGAAGGGGCATGAATATACCAGGAAGAGGCACACAAGCTTTACTGTGGATAGGAAAATGGTGTGAGAAAGCAACTGAAAAGAGGTCAGCTTGGCTGGTGTCCACCGATGAAGGGGAACATGGTGGGTGATAAGGTTGGAGGGGAAGGCAGGACACAGGCTGTGTGAAATTGAAGGATTTTGGTCAATACTCTGAAGGCCTTTGTCCTATAAAGGCTTGAAGATTTAAGCCTCTATCCTAAAGATGCTTATAAGAAAAATCCCTCAACGATCTTCAGATTAAATGTGTGCATTGGGACATTAGAGCTATAAACAGCAAGATGTAATCGATTTTTAAAAGAATTACTTCTCAATAATTCTTTTTCTTCTGTGTAAATAAGGCTTTACGCTATTCCACAGATTAAATGATAATGGGAAATACTTTCCTAGTGCTTACTCTGTGGTAGGCAGTGTTTGAAGTATTGACACATATGAATTCACTTAACTCTCACAACAACTCTATGAGGTAAGTTCTATTATTATCTCCATTATACAGATGAGGAAAATGGGGCTCAGAAATATTAACTCACACAGGGTCACAGAGCTAATAAGAGCCCAAGCTGGGATTTGAACCCAACAATTTGGCTCCAGAGTCTGCTTTTAACCACTATACTTCACTACTTCTCAGTAATGAGTCAATATTTATTTATTTATTTTAAAAGATTTATTTACTTTTTAATTTTTATTTATTTATTTTGGCTGCGCTGGGTCTTAGTTGTGGCACCCAGGATCTTTGTTGTGGCATGCGGGATCTTTTAGTTGCAGCATGCTAACTCTTAGTTGCGGCATGCATGCAGGATCTTGTTCCCTGACCAGGGATCGAACCCCGGCCCCCTGCATTGGGAGCGCAGAGTCTTACCCACTGGACCACCAGGGAAGCCCCAATGAGTCAATATTTAGAGGAGTGGCTTCCCTGGTGGCACAGTGGTTAAGAATCCGCCTGCCAATGCAGGAGACACTGGTTCGAGCCCTGGTCCAGGAAGATCCCACATGCTGCAGAGCAACTAAGCCTGCAAGCCACAACTACTGAGCCCGTGTGCCACAACTACGTGCCTAGAGCCCATGCTCTGCAATGAGAAGCCACCGTGCACCGCAACGAAGAGCAGCCCCCACTCGCCACAACTAGAGAAAGCCCGCGCACAGCAATAAGACCCAACAGAGCCAAAAATAAATATATTAAAAAAAGAAATTTAGAAGAAACTTCTCTAGTTCTCCTCTATGATTAGAATAGATGAGGATATCACATCTTCTTACACTAAAGTTCCGACAAAGAAATAACATATGAGGCTGTTCTTAATTTTTTTTTAAGACTTTTTTGATGTGGACCATTTTTAAAGTCTCCATTGAATCTGTTATAATACTGCTTCTGTTTTATGTTTTGGCCACGAGGCATGTGGGATCTTAGCTCCCCGACCAGGGATCGAAACCACATCCCCTGCATTGCAAGGTGGATTCTTAACCACTGTACCACCAGGGAAGTCCCAAGGCTGTTCTTAAGGAAAGCCTTGATAGCTAAGAGAGGTCCCAGGCTCTGGGTATCAGACTACTTGTTGGACAAAGATGAGGATGCTAAATAGTAGGTAGTGTCAACAGGACCCAATTAATGAAGCTTCCTCTAACATAGGAGGAACACAAGGGTATGGATATATTTGTTTCTGGGTATGATGTTTAAAAAGGGCCCAAGCTTTATGGGCAGAGACTATCTCCATGTACACCAAGTCATCTTGGAGTCAAGAGAGTACTATTCTGGCTATGATATTCTGTCCAAGCCGAAAGCAACACCCCACCCTCTCTAGGCCTTTCCTTTCTGAGCTGGTCATAACAGGAGCTCCTGCTAAAAAGGTAGTGGTGCAGGCCTGTTCCACCCCATACTATCAACATCAACCAATATGCAGCAGGTATCTACTACCTGAAATGTTTTCAACAAAGCTGGCTGGTCCTGCCTCCCTTCCTCTTTCCTTCACCAATAATGTCATTATTGAAACTCCATAACCTCCCCCTTCCACATACAGTTCTCTCATAATTCCATCTCTGATGTTCTCAAAAGTTAATTCTGGTAACAGGGAGTGATGGAGGAATCGAAGGTTTTGCAGACACATGAACATATGTGGTCAGCATTCACACTTTTCTGTGTTTATTGTTGGTTTCTTAGGAATAAATCCAGTCAATTGTCAATCCCAGAGTTTTGACTGGCTATCCTGCCCTTTCCCCCTCTAACAGATAAACCAAGAATACAAAACAATGTTCTAATAGGAACTTTCTTTAGGCAGATCCCTTTAGAAAATTAATATCCATATATTTCTGTGATCTAGTTTATATTTCGCTGAAACATCTGATTCTTAGGGTTTGATTTGTTTTCTGAATTTGAGGATTAGCTCCAAAGTAATAGACCTTTTTTTATGATCACTGCTTTATAATAAATTATCTTCTCATTGCCAAAATAATATTTGCAGTTACATCTTAAACTTGTTTAATAATAAGACCTAACACTACATTTCACAATTCTTAAATAGATTTTTTTCTACATGGGAATAACTGATGAGGTAGATAATATAATTGTTAATTTTTGCCATTTCCATATGAATTTAAGATTTATATTTAAAATCAAGTTTAAAATTAAATTCTGTTTAATTGTTTAACAATTTCTGTATGAATTTAAAATTAAAATGATATTTATAAGTGTAAAAATCACTGGGAATTGAGACTCTTTTGAGCAAGTTGGAAACCTATCTCCACTTAAATTCAAGTTTTAAAAAACTCTACAGTGATATTGGCCAGTAATTTACTTTTTTTGTGGTATCTTTGTCTGGTTTTGGTATCAGGGTGATGGTGGCCTCATAGAATGAGTTTGGGAGTGTTCACACTACTATATTTAAAATAGATAACCAACAAGGACCTACTGTATAGCACAGGGCCCTCTGCTTAATATTCTGTAATAACCTCAATGGGAAAAGAATTTGAAAAAGAATAGTTATATGTATATGTATAACTGAATCATTTTGCTGTATACTTGAAACTAACACAACATTGTAAATCAACTATACTCCAATATAAAATAAAAATTAAAAATAAATAAATAAAAACTCTTCCCCACATCCAAAGTTCAGTTTAAATAAATGCCATCATCATTTACCCAGCTGCTCAAGCTTGGGGAAAAAAACCCAAAAACCTCTACAGTATAGTTTCAATCCCAATCCCACTCCCCCCCCCCCCACCCAGAGAGAGAAGCATTTTATAATCTACCTGACTGGTGCGGAGTGTAAACAGGTTTGTCTGTATGAATGAAGAGGAATCCATTGTCATAGGTTATTGGCATTTTTTTTGATTTTGAAAAATGCTTTGATACAACATCCAAATACACATGTGAAACTGGGGCTTGTCCTCCAGACAATTGTTTGGGTTGTATCTGTAAAAGACAATGTTGATGGAAAAGAGTATAATAATTTTAAGGATATAAAACATGTTATTTAAAAAGTAGTATAGGAGCCAAAGTAGTAAATAAATTTTGCCCAAAGCCCTTCAATATCAAATGTCATAATCAACATTTAGCTTTAAGCAATTAAAATTTTTTCGGGGGCTTCCCTGGTGGCGCAGTGGTTGAGAGTCCGCCTGTCTATGCAGGGGACACGGGTTCGTGCCCGGGTCCGGGAAGATCCTACATGCTGCAGAGTGGCTAGGCCAGTGAGCCATGGCTGCTGAGCCTGCGCGTCTGGAGCCTGTGCTCCGCAACAGGAGAGACCACCACAGTGAGAGGCCCGCGTACCACAAAAAAAAAAAAAAAAAAATCTTTTTGGTTCTGTGCTTCCCCAATTTTACATGCATTTAGTAAAAACTACTACTATAGGAGCTCTCTTAAACTTTCACGTCATCAGCTCGTTGGATTAGCCCATGTTCTCCATCCCCTCAGTTCAACATCCTGACTGATGTTCAGGACACTTTGTATCCTATCTACATCCTTCTGCTTCCACGGGTTGAGCAATGTGCTTTCCAATTTGTCTATGTAATTGTAATGATCCACTTTACACTGCATGATATGCACATTTAATACACAGAAAGTAACAGAAGAAAGAAAAGTGTTTTTGTTTTTGTTTTTTTTTTGCGGTACGCAGGCCTCTCACTGCTGTGGCCTCTCCCGTTGCGGAACACAGGCTCCGGACGCACAGGCTCAGCGGCCATGGCTCACGGGCCCAGCCGCTCCGCGGCACGTGGGATCTTCCCGGACCCGGGCACGAACCCGTGTCCCCTGCATCGGCAGGCGGACTCTCAACCACTGCTCCACCAGGGAAGCCCAGAAAAGTGTTTTTATGAAAACTTCGGCTTTGAAAACATGAGATAAAAGTTAATCACTAAAACAAACCATGTTAAATTAGATATGTGAGAGTACTGTAAAAGTTTGGAAAATGGTAAAAATCTATAAAGATTCTGCACTCAGATTGCTTTGCAAGTATCTAAGTTCTTTCTCTACTTTAAGGAAATAGAAACTGTAGAACAAATGATTCGTTAAAGCTGTGACACATTATAAATAAGAATCTCTGCTCCAGCCAGTGGACCCAAGAAAAGACCTGGGCACAACATTTAACGATTAGCAAATAAAGATACATTGTAACGTTAAGATAAAGTTAAATGCTTAAGACATGCATCAATTTTATGATTTCCCCACCCTAATTTACTTTTCCAATTAGCCATCTGAGTTAGAACTGTTCAACAGAGCTCTGTGTGATAAGGGAGAGCTGTTCAGTATGGTGCCACCAGTTACCTGTGGCTATTTAAGCACTTGAAAGGTGGCTAGTATGAGTGATTAACTGAATTTTTTATTTTAGTTACATTTGATTGATTTAAATTTAAAGGTAACAGTCACATGTGTGTGGCTAATGGCATCAGATAAGAGTGTCTACTTTTGGGAAATGAATTTTATTTCTTAATAAACCTAAAAAGTGGAAGTATTTGTTAAGAGGTTAGAGCATTTACCATCAAGAACATTAATCAAAGAATTCCTACATTTGGTTAGAATTTATTTAGATCAGCGTTTCTCAAACCTGAGTAATACACAGATCCCTTTTAAAGGATAAAATGTTTTGGAGGACTCTCAGTGTTGTCTTTTTATTATTTGCAATATAATAAAAACTATTTTTAGTACAATGTTACTTAAATATGTACAAACCTAAAAGTAAGTATAATATTCTTGTGCTTATGACTCATTAGTGACTGACATCATCTAATAATCACGCAGTGGTAGAGTGGTATAAATGATCAAATCTCTGTGTTATCAATACTCAAACTTGGTACACATTTTACTGAGAATATTCTATATATATAAAGAAACTGAAGGATAAATACATACTGTTAAGAGTGCAGAATTTTGGAATTTATTTACTGTGGATAAAATAACATGGCCTGAAGAATAAGTAAATTTTTTGTCAGGATAACTTTTGATAGAGATTGTTGCATCAAATTCTTCAGTGTATCCATAAACTTGAATTACAATATTTTCAGATGCTCCAACACGGAATACTTTTGGTGCTGAAATGACATACCTGTTGAAACAGGAAAAGAGAAGGAACAGTATATTTATATGACATTTTTTGTTATACTTCTGATTTTTTTTTAAATCTCACTTGAGAGATTCAATTTAAAATAGGCACATTTGGGGCCTTCCCTGGTGGCGCAGTGTTTAAGAATCCACCTGCCAGGGCTTCCCTGGTGGTGCAGTGGTTGAGAGTCCGTCTGCCGATGCAGGGGACGTGGGTTCGTGCCCCGGTCCGGGAAGATCCCACGTGCCGCGGAGCGGCTGGGCCCGTGAGCCATGGCCGCTGAGCCTGCGCGTCCAGAGCCTGTGTTCCGCAACGGGAGAGGCCACAACAGTGAGAGGCCCACATACCGCAAAAAAAAAAAAAAAAAAAGAATCCGCCTGCCAATGCAGGGGACATGGGTTCCAGCCCTGGTCCAGGAAGATCCCACATGCCGCAGAGCAACAAGGCCCATGCGCCACAGCCACTGAGCCTGCACTCTAGAGCCCGCGAGCCACAACTGCTGAGCCCGCGTGCTGCAACTGCTGAAGCCCATGTGCCTAGAGCCCGTGCTCTGCAACAGGAGAGGCCACCGCAATAAGAAGCTCACACGCTACAACGGGGAGTAGCCCCTGCTCACCACAACTAGAGAAAGTGCACCCGCAGCAACGAAGACCCAATGCAGCCAAAAAATAAAAAATAAAATAAAAATAAATAAAATAGGCACATTTTCTCAACTTAAAATGATATTTTTAAATCAACATTTATTTGTGGTTTACGATAATTTCATCTTCTCAATTCCCCATGTGCTTACCCAGGAACAGCAGAAAATGAGGAATGTTCAGCTTTGATGATAATAAGGTACAGTTACTGAAATCTTACTCAGTGTTAGGCACTATTTTAAGACATATATATATATATATATATATATATATATATATATATAAACTCACTGTGTTGTGACAACCCCTCTATGAAAAAAGTCTTACTATTACTCCGACTTTACAGAGGAAGAAACTGATAATTGACTTCCCCAAGGTCACATAGCTATTAAATTACAGAATTAGGAATTGAACCTGAGCAGCCCGTTTCCTGAATTAACACTTTCAATTGCTAGGCTAAACTGAATTTATCAAGAATTTTTGCAAGAGAAATTTAGAAAAAAAAAGCTATTTTAATTTTGGTATTGTTAGAAGTTTTATATTTTTCAGTTTAGTATTGTTTTACTTTTGATTGTCTATGTGGTGGTGGTGGTGAAATATAAAATAATTCATGTTTCAGGTCCCTAAAAGACAGCTCTGGAACCACTCATTCATACAGACTTTTGTCCTTACTGATACATTAGTAGCTATAAAGTATTTCATACTTTTCTTATTTTCTTTCAATAGTTGTAGAGAATATGGCCACTGAGCTTGCAGAGAGGCACAAATTCTAGTTTGGTCTCTACCTGGAATGTTCTTTCTCCAGATATTTGCATGGTTTGCTCTGTTACTTCCTTCAAGCTCGGTTTGAGTGTCACCTCCTTAGAGAACCTTCCCTGTCTACACTTTTAAATAGTGCCCCATCATTTCTTTATCTTCTTACTCTCCTTTATTTTTTTCCTTCATGGTACCAATAACTACCTGACCTTATTTATTTACTCATTCACTCATTGGTTCATTCATTGGTTCATCAGTTTCTTCTCCCACTTGAATGCAAGCTCTGTATCATCTAATATATCCTCAGTGCCTATCACATAGTAGGTGCTCAAAAAATTTTTGTTGAATCAATCAATTAAATTTATTGATTCCCATGTTGTAAATGGCATACTCCCACTTTTTCAGAGAAAGAGAGAAGATGTTTATTAAGGGCCAGTACAGTGTAGTAGAAAAAATTAAGTATCATGGGACCCAGGTTCTAGTCCTAGTTCTACCACTAATTTGAAGTCATTTAATCCAATTTCTCTGAACTTCAGTCAGCTGTCTTTCAAGAAGGAATAAACGAAAACTAACCAGGAAATGGGGTGATTGTGGCCATGTGAGAAAATCAGATTAGGGTTGGGAGAGTGCTATAAATTTATGACATCCTAAGTATACATTTATATTTATAATATATTTTACATATTTAAAGTATACATTTATAACAAAATGGGAAAAAATTGAAGCGGTAAAGAGGAGTCCTTAATACAAGTCCTACTTCTGTTTCTCTTAGTGGTGTGACCTTTGGCAAGTTACTTTCTCTATCTGGATTTATCCTTACAGGAAATGAGTAGGTTTGATTAGATATTCTCCAGTTACTTATCAGTACTAAAATGTTATTTCTCGATATGATATCAATATTTTAAAGATTTAGTTTAAAATACACATTATTTCAATAATAACACTAAAATTTATAAAGCATTAGCTCATAAATTTGGAAGTAATTATAACCATAGATTTTTCAAGCCACAGGCTTAGAATTGAACCCCAAGTAACCCTTGCTTTACTATGTACAGTACTCGGAAAACACAAAGAAAACTCTGCACCAGATAGAAACAAGCCAGAAACACCAAGAAAGTTTATTATCTTGAGTTTAGTTTGTGCTGTTTTGAAGAGGAATTTGAATAATCACTTATGTAAATTTTTATAAGTAACAATCCCCTAAAACTGTCATGTCGTTAGCCACTCATCAAATCAAAATGCTACATGACTTTCTTATTCAGAGGTGAGACTATTCACTTAGTGCTCCCAGAAGTAGAAAGTTATTTACAAATTAACACAGTCTGGGGCTTCCCTGGTGGCGCAGTGGTTGAGAGTCCGCCTGCCGATGCAGGGGACACGGGTTCGTGCCCCGGTCCGGGAAGATCCCACGTGCCGCGGAGCGACTGGGCCCGTGAGCCATGGCCACTGAGCCTGCGTGTCTGGAGCCTGTGCTCCGCAACGGGAGAGGCCACAACAGTGAGAGGCCCGCGTACCGCAAATAAAGAAAACAAACAAAAAAACAAATTAACACAGTCTGTTGAATTTACTTTTTCACTCATCACATTAATAAGATGCATTGAAAAATAAAGATGGGTTGTTTTACTTACGTTTGTTCCTGTCCCCAACTTTTCCCCACGAAGATTAAAAAACAAAGTATGCCCCACAGGCCCATGCTGGAGGTAGCAGTAAACCATGGATATAACGCTCCTGAAGTTACTCTCCTTTTAAATAAACCGAGATTGAAGAACTTGGGTAAATTGGTTTACTGGTTAATTATTAATGTCAAGAAGAGGGACTTCTAAGTAGGAAAAGTAAAATTGGAACTGAAACACCCTTTAATGCCCAGGTATAAGAGTAGATTTTTTTTATAGAGTCCTACACCTAGATAATTTATTTTGATGAATACAAATAAAAGGATTCTAACATAAGAGTTTGGCACTGAAATGAATGGCTCACAATTAGAAACCAGTAAGTTGCATTGTCTTTGGCCTTTCATCTCTTGACCAGGCAATCGCTCTGATGTTTTATCATCTGTGAGCATGCCTTTGGAGGCACTCTGATACAGATGGAGACCCACCTGGATTCAGTTTCACACTGAGGTGATTTTAGAATGGACCTGGTTTAGAGAGGGCTTATGAGGTGTCTTTCTAGAGAAGACCTGAATGGTAGTGTCATTGGCACTGGAAATGGTGGAAGGAGAAGACAGATCTGCAAAGGAAGCCTATGGAATAATTCCTTGGTCTGTCCCAGTCTAGAGAAGAAGCTGAATGTTAGGTAGAGAAAAGATTGTGACTGGCAATGAAAACATCATGTTGAGGATGCTGCATCATTCTCTAGGGAATAAATGACCAATCAAATACTTTCGTTTTTAGTGGGGAATGGATATCCTGCAATATCTATTAACTCATACAGCACAAATTCAAAATTTGCATTCATTCAGGCACAGAATATCTTTATTTTCTAAAAAATAAACTTACTTTTCAGTGAGGTTTTAAATTATTTTAATATAAGAGCGCAAGAAAAACAAAGCTTCCTATGACAAATGAGTCTAGTAATTAATTTAGAATGAAATAAAAATTTTATCTTTAAGATTTTTATGATACTTTATGCTTAATAGAAAGTTTTTATTTACTACCTTCCTTTTACTAGCACTCATTTCTAGCCTAGTATATAATAAGTACTCTATTTTAAAATAGTAAAACAGATATCTCTAAACATTTTACTATAATTTAGATGTTTTACAGTCACATTGGCAATCCTTCTGAATTAATAAGGTTCTATTTTACCAACACTTTCGTACTGAGTTTATTGGGAAAAAAGGCACACAAAGGAAAATTTGATATACAAATTTCACTAACAGTGTCTCTACATATGTTATTGAAATGGCAAAAATCTGCCACTATTGTCTGACCTAGTTGTTTCAGAAGGAAATTTGTAAAATAATTAAACTGGGTTACGAAAGATGAGTCAAGTTAAAACAAACAAAGTGCTTTTGCCATCATTTTCGGGAAAAGATACTTAGGAGAAAACGAGAACGCTGAAATGATCATAGATGATATCTGAAGTGAAGGACACTTATTTGCTTGTATTATGGAGTCAATACTGATAAGTCATATCAATCACTAACCATCGGCATGTTTCTCTGATAGAAAACATTTAAAAAACGATGGATCTCAAAGGTTCTCAATAGAACTGAAGTTCAACAACTTACAGATTCTCAACTGTCCTTAACTAAACTTTTTTAATCTGCCTTCTAAACATGCCTCAAAGATGGATTCTTCTTTACATTTTAAAATGTTGACCTTTGGAGGCATCTGGTTTTTATACAGATACTCCATCTCTAAAAGAGGAGAATCCAGGTCTGGCAGCAACTTTGGTGGTCATCCGACTTGTCTGCTAATGCTACCTCAATTCAACCCTCAGGATCAAGCCTACATGACTTCACTTAGTTCACAAGGCCCCTCCTGATCTGAGTCCTGCTTGATTCTCCAGCCTCAAATGCTTCTCTTCTTCACTGCAGCCAATTAGCTGAATTACTTATTATTCTCTGAAGTCACCATGACATGAAAGTGCTCCTAGCAGGGTAACAAACAGTCAGCCCAATACTATTACTATTATTCTTAACCTATTTATACCTTCAATTCTGTGTGTCTTTGGAAACATGGGTTATATATGGGTTACTGCTACTGGCACTGCAGAATGCAACTCACTCAGAATTTACTTAAGTGCTCACCCATAACACCAGTGAGAAAGGGAATCTTGGGATATAAACTACATCCAGCTATGGAACCTTATAAGTAAATGCCTCTCATTAGTTACTTCTCTTCCTAAATATTTAAATGAATTTAAAAAGACATTTAGCTACAAAAAGTTTACTGAAACAAAGTCTTACAGGGAAGTCCAATGTGTAAACTAGTTAGAATAGAGATGCTCCAGGTGAACAGAGTGGGTGGTCCCACTCTCTGCCAGCATGCACCCCCAGGTGGCCTTGAGGAGGCTCCATAGGGACCCTGGAGTCCCTGGACACATGGTTTAAAAACCATTAACTGAAAGCACCAAACAACCTCTTCCAAGTGTCCCTGTTTCACTTGGTCCATTCCTTATTTCCCTCTTCCAACATCCCCAAGTCCAGCTCGAAATTAGTTTTCTGTTGATTAGGCCAAAGGAGAAACCAGCCTCTTTTCTCCTTGGGTCTAAGATCCACTGCTTTAGCTGTGTGTTAAAATTCCTCTCTCAAGTGACTTGGGCTATCAACATCACGCCTTCTAAATGACCCATTTTTCTTACAATCTTATACCTGTATCCCACATCCAAGACCCTGTTATCCCAACATCAAATCAGGAATTCACCACAGTCTGCAGGAAACCTGGTTAGAGGGTAATGGGAAAATAGACACTCTAGGTATATACCCCAGAAAACTTTCACACAACTCCCTAAGACACAAGTATGGGAATGCTCTTTGTAGTGTTATCTGTAATAGCAAAAATTTGGCAGCAACCTAAAACAACAGAAAAATGATAAATACATTACTGTATATTCATACCATGGAATGCAATGTTGGCTGGCAAAACCAACTTGCAGTATTGGCTGGTAAAACCAACAAAAAAACATAATAACATTTGTATTTACACAAGTTTAAAAGCATACACAGCAGGACTTCCCTGGTGGAGCAGTAGTTAAGAATCTGCTTGCCAACGCAGGGAACATGGGTTCGATCCCTGGTCAGGGAAGATCCCACATGCCACGGAGCAACTAAGCCTGCGTGCTGCAACTACTGAAGCCCTCGCACCTAGAGCCCGCAACAGGAGAAGCCACCGCAATGAGAAGCCTGTGCACCACAACAAAGAGTAGCCCCGGCTCGCCACAAGTAGAGAAAGCTCGCATGCAGCAACAAAGACCCAACGCAGCCGAAAAAAAAACCCAAAAACATACACAGCAATGTCATTATCTATAGACACTTATACCAGTAATAATGACATAAACATATGATTGTGAAAGGTAAATACTAAATCAGAATAGTAGTTATGTCTGCAAAGGGAAGGAGAAATTTGGGATAGGAAAGAGGTATATGCTTCCACTGTATCTATTACCTTTTGTTTTAAAGGAACATCTGAAGCCAGTATAGCAATATCTTACAAATAATTCAGTAAAGTTTAGTGGTAGTTATATCGGTGTTTGAGAGGTTAGTCGCTGTAGCTTCCTAAAAGTTTGAAATATTTCATTGAAAAGAAAGTATGGTCTGTGGTGAGGCAGGCTTGAATTCAAATCTTGTGTCTGTATAAAAAACTATGTGATTTGGGGCAACTTAAAACTCAAAACTTGAGCATCAGTTTTGTCATCTATAAAATCAAAACAATAATACCTCATGGCGCTGATGGGCGGATGAAATGACATATGTATAAAGCTCTTGGCACGTAGCATGAACCTGAAAATTGTCGCTATTATTTACTACTGGTTTAAGACATAGTCATGATCTTCTACTTTAAAAATACATGTATATGGGGCTTCCCTGGTGGCGCAGTGGTTGAGAGTCCGCCTGCCGATGCAGGGGACGTGGGTTCGTGCCCCGGTCCGGGAAGATCCCACATGCCGCGGAGTGGCTAGGCCCGTGAGCCATGGCCACTGAGCCTGCGTGTCCGGAGCCTGTGCTCCGCAACGGGAGAGGCCACAACAGTGAGAGGCCCACGTACCGCAAAAAATATATATATATACGTGTATATGTGCATAGGATCATACCAATCTACAGTTAATGTAGTTCTACCCTTCTGGCAGCAGCCGGGCGGAACACAACACTAACAGTCACATGACTCTCAGGATGAAAGAATCTCTTTATCATTGAGCCCAGCGAATTTTGCCCCTACTTCCTTTCTGGTTTGTTTGTTTGCTGTCAATTAAGGGTCAGAGATTAGATGACTGACCTGTTAAGAGGCTAATTGCTACCTCCTGAGAGTCTAACATTCTAACTTAGTGAGCAAAGGAGCACAAAAAGGCTCCCATGGACCGGAATCCTTTTTAGAAGGCACTCAATTATTTTTCCTCTTGATTATGGCATTGACTGCCATTAGCAGATTATGTGTACCCTCCTACTTTTATCTCATAAGCTATAAAAGGTCTACACTCAAAAAGATCCTCCTCTCTCTGTAACAAAGATATTGCTTGAAGCATTTTTCTTACTTCCAGGAATAAGTATAGTGATTAAGAAGAAAGGCCGTAAATGTTAATTCACCATCTCAACAAGACCTACAAACTCCATGGCATTTTGCCAGGTACTATATGTGATTCAGACATGAAGAACATGTTCTGAACCTTTAAAGAGCTCATCCAAATAATAACACAATAGCTACCAATTATTAGCTCTATGTCATAGGTATTGCAATGATTAACTTATATAAACTGTCCCTAATCTTCACAACCACTCTGAAAGTTGTTATGACCTCAGGTGACCAATGAGTAAACTGGGGTTCAGAGAAATATAGTGATTTGCCTCAGGAAACACACCTAGCAACTTGCAAAGATGGGGATTTGATTGTGTTGGGATCAGTAGGAAAAAGAAGGGAGAGATACCAAGCCCTGCTGAAGTCTTCTTTTCTGTTTGACACCCTCCAGTTCTTTTGTCTGTGATTGATTCTCTGTTTTGTAAACTCTTTAACAATTTACAGCCTGGTCCACACATTTTGATTCTTATTTAGATACCACTGTACATTCTAGGTGAAGGTTCAAAGGTACAAGTTGGGAATAGGTGTGACATAAGTGAAGCACTACTCTGACTTATATCTGGGTCTCCCTACCTCAAAGGGTGTAGGGTTGAGACTGGCTGCAGAGGCAACCAGGCAGATGGCAGATTGAGGAGATTACCTGAAAAGGGCTAGAGGAGGGAAGAGCCAAGAAAAACTGGATAAGTCATGTCATAGGGAGCACAGTAGTTCAGATCCAAGGGTGGATGATTTTATGTTTAAGTTCCAAATGATAACTGAAGAAAGATAAAGAAGAAAGTTGTTGCTCAAACTATTCTTGGAAGTCACCAGAGTAGTGGGTTGGAATAGCACGTCCTAAAAGGCCACTGCAGGTTCCTAACTCAGTAATGGAATAGGGGAGGATTTCTGAGGAGAGAATATGGAGGAAGTAGAAAATAATAAGGCCCAAAGAGAAAATCGAGTGTTTGTGATGGAATGTAGTTAGGCACGTTTCTTCAGAGGAAACAAAAAGAGACAAAATAAAAGAAGGTGCCCACTCTCCCATTAACCCCCTCTTTGGCTTCACTGTCCCACACTTTTTCAGACAATCTTACTTGTTGTTCAGCATAAGCTCTCTTATTTAATTCTAATACATGTAATGCATCCATACTCAGTCACTCATCCAATGGCTGGATGTGGTAGCCAGCCTCCAAAATGGCCCCCAATGTCCCGATATTCATGGCCTTGTATGGTTCCCTCCCACACTGTATCAGTGTTGGCCCATTTGACCAATAGAATATAACAAATGCAGAGGTGTGTGACCTTAGAGGGTAGGTCATACAAGGCATTGCCCTTCCTACCTTGCTCTCTCTTGGATTTCCTGCTCTGGGGGAGGCCAGCCACCACGCTGTAAGGACACACAAGTAGCCTATGGAGAGGCCTGTGTGGAAAGGAACTGAGGCCTCCTTCTCAGAGCCGTGTGAGTGGGCCACTGTAGAGGTAAATCCCCTAGCCCCAGGCACACCTTTCGGTGACTAAAGCCCCAGCTAACCACTTGATTGCAAACTCTTGAGAGAACCCGAACCCAAGCCAAAATTACCCAGCTAAGCCATTCCTAATGAGCAATTGCTCATTAGTGGTGGCAGTGAATGCAGGAGCTTTCGTGAGAGCTGCATTTTTAGAAAAACAGCTATTCTACTGTACAAGTTAACGATTGCTATGTAATCAATTACCCCAAAACCTAAGGGCTTAAAATAAACAATTATCTTCACAGTTTTATTGAAATGGCAAGAATTCAGGAATGGCTTAGCTGGGTAATTTTGACTTAGTTTATCTCATGAGGTTGCAATCAAGCTGTTAGCTGAGGCTGCAGTCACCTAAAGGCTTGACTGGGGCTGAAGGATTTACCTCTATGGTGGCTCGCTCACATGGCTCTGAGCAGGAAGCCTCAGTTCCTTTCCATATGGGGCCTAAACTACTACATATAAAATAAATAAGCAGCAAGGATATACTGTATAACGCAAGGAATTATATCCTTTATCTTGTAATAACCTATAATGGAGTATAATCTGCAAAAATACTGAATCACTATGCTGTATACCTGAAAGTAACACAATATTGTAAATCAACTATACTTCAATTAAAACAAACTTTAATTTGCAAGTGCACTTTAAGTTCTTAAACAACAGCGGGCTCAGAGGCCTGCTTGAAGCGCCACCTGCTGGTAGTAACTTAATAGCATCCCAAGAAGGCTGGAATAATTGGTGCTGATGGCCAGCGCTAACCCGTAACACCTTTCCAAGGTAAACCCCTGCTTCCCATCTTATGTCTCTTCTGAGAACTAGGCTTCTTCAATTCCTGGAGATAGCAACACCTGCCTTGGATTCTTCATGGGAATGCTTAAATGTGATATACTCTGAGCACTGAAAATCATATAAACATATAAGGAGTTCATATGATCATTCTTTCTAGCATCTTATCTCTCCTGCTTTACCAACTCCTTTCTTTTTACCTGCAAACATGCAAAAGTCTCCATTAATAGAAAAAAAGGCAAACACCAAAAAACTGTTCAATGGGGCTTCCCTGGTGGCGCAGTGGTTGAGAGTCCGCCTGCCGATGCAGGGGACACGGGTTCGTGCCCCGGTCCGGGAACATCCCACATGCCGCGAAGCGGCTGGGCCCGTGAGCCATGGCCGCTGAGCCTGCGCGTCCGGAGCCTGTGCTCCGCAACGGGAGAGGCCACAACAGTGAGAGGCCCGCGTACCGCAAAAAACAAACAAACAAACAAAAAACTGTTCAATGGATTTCCCCCCCAAATAACTGCCAAAGGCTTAGTCTGCCCCCCAACTTTATATGATTTTCTTTTCCCCCATTTATCCACAGACCCCTCCAGAATGCTTTCTGGATCTCTCCATGGAAGTTAGATAGGAAATGAATAAAATGATTGCCCATCAGCAGAGGCCACTTGATAATGGTTGGCATGATTTGGCATTATCTCCATTTTACAGACAAACTGATGATCAGAAAGCGTTAAAAGGATGGAAGGAAGGAAGGAAATAAGGAAGGGAGGGAGGGAGGAAGGAAGGAAGGAAGGAAGGAAGCACTGCTCAGAATCACACAGAAAGAAGTAGCCAGGGCCGTCTATAAAATTTGAGGGTCCCAGTGCAAGATGAAAATGTAGAGCTACTTATTCATAAAGCAAGAAAAAAGTGCTATTAAAGGTATTAAAATATAAAGCTTTTTCCTTTCTTCTGGGTCTCTCACTCAACTTGCCATGGTGTTTTTTAATTTGCTATTTAATATCATTCTAAGTAAAGAAAAATTAAAATTTTAAATAATGGCATGAATTTTGCCACTCATCTTTGTATTGTGCAATGCGAGTTTTAAATGCAAATATAAGAGCATTTAACTCATATGTAGAATCACCAAAATTACATAATTCGTATTTCATAGCTCATGCATACATCTAATATTTCGTTCTTACCAGAATGGTGGAAATGCTGCACAAAGATAACTCAACTGTCTTTATTTTACTTCTTGATATGTGTGTATTCTAATAACACTCTCTACCTTTGCTTACTGATAAATAGGAAAAGCCCGAAAGGAAAAAGAACTATGGGTTACCCTATCTTTCCCTTTCCTTCTATATCATCATATTTAGTGTAAGTGGTTGGCTAGTACAGGGTAGCAACAGGAGCAAGAAACAATATGATGAGGTTCCTCGGTCATTTGTGTTTCTTTGAATGCCATTGTCATCTTTCTGCATTCAAAACAAGTTCTGGTTCCAGTGGAAAATATGGCCTCTAGGGGCTGTCAGGACCCGTGCTTGCTCAGTCATAGACATGACACACACACTTTGTACTTACTTTGAGTCTCATTAAACTTCTGCGCATTGTGGGTCCACTGGAATCCTGTGTTCATGGAGTGTTGTGAATGCTCTATGGGAAGGGGGCGGCAAGGGATGGTGGGCACATGAATCACACACATCTCCTCTAATTCACATGCATGCTCCATTGTCCGGTCAGACTTTGCTTACAAAATACACGTTCAAATATAAAATTATTAATAATTTTAAGACAGCAACAACAGAGCACTGAACTAAGTAGGGGGCCCTTCAGAGTGCCAGGCACTGTGCCACTGCATAGGCTGCATGCCCACAAAGCTGGTTAGAGAAGTTCCTGATGGTACTGAAGGACTGAGGACTAGGATAATGGGAAGGGGTAAAGGGATTAAAATCTGGAGAAGGATGAGGAGTTAGAAGTGTTTGGAAGGAGATGGTTATCAGAAGGATAGAACAGCCTAGTTACTTTCAGCGGACGTACAGATTGTCAGGGGTTAGGACCTAAACGTAGGTCAGTTCCCAAGGGTGGGACAGACAATGTCCCAATCTCTAGATGCTTAGGAAGCATTCACTTTGGCAGCCGGTATCTATAGGGTACTTTCAAAAAGGGACAAGACCAGAGAGGCAGCCAGTATCAGGAGTCCAACAAAACAATGTTACAAGAGTTAGGGCAATCCTGGGATGGATTCCTCAGAAGGTCAGGCAGGAGGTCAAATCAAGGAGGCCTATTTGCAAACAGGTAGGATCTAGCTACAAGGCTGAGGCCAGGGGACAGCCAAGTGGAGACAGGATCCCTGATCAAGAAACAGACCAGGAGTGAGAGACATTGCCTATGGGTACAGGGTTTTTGTTGTGGATGATGAGCAAGTTTTGGGTGTAAATGGTGGTGATGGTTACACAACACAGTGAATGTGAATGCCACTGAGTTGTACACTTGTGAATAATTAAAATCATAAATATTATGTTATGTGTATTATCTAAATTGAATAAACAGACTAGCATGGTGCTCACAGCTGGCAGAATTATATCAGTTCCCCCATCTCAATGCAGAAGAGCCCCAGCAGGTGCCACCTTCCTTTAGGCAGGCAGGACACTCACTGGGCATGAGAAGATTAGCCAGAACCAAACTTTCTTTACATCAGCACCTTTCAGTCAGATGTTGATGACTCCATCAGACTGTTCAATAATCCCAGTTACCTCCACTGCTTTTAAGATAAACAACTGTACCAACACATCATTTAAAATACTTAGGATTAGATGGAATCTTGAAGTCAGGGAAACTGATAATTCTGGGAAAAAATTTTTTCCTATCACAGCAACTTCTGACCCTTCTGGATCCTTTGAGTGAAAAGAAAAGCAAGTTTCATTTTTTAAAATAATCTATAAGTACAGAAGTCACACCTAAGCATAATATGTAATTGATAGTTCTTACAGAAATATTCACTAAGCCCTAAGAAACTTTGTTGAAACTAAGCATATATGATGCTGATGTAGATTTGAGGCAATGACTGTCAACTGGTCAGGCTTGTTAACAAAGACTAATTTCTAAGGCACAAAGGCACATTTTCAACAGACGTTAAGTAGTATGGTAAATATTTAGAATATGTTAAATAAACTCCCAACAGGCTCTTCTCCACCTGGCTTCTTCCTGAACAGGACCTCTAGGATAATCTTCTTCAAACACTGTTTACATGACGTCATGCCATGCCCAAAAGACGTCCTTGGCTCTCTATATCTTCAAGATCAAACCTGAACACCTTGGGACATGCCACAGCAATGGCCTCTGATATGTTCAATGTTTACTGTCCATGGGGAACTCTAACAAGGGAACAATGGGGTCCGTGGAGCCATTCACCGCTATGACAGGTTCACCTGAACATGCGGTCCCCCCAAGAACTCTCCCAATGTAAAATAATCCACCAAAGCTGGTACTTATTCTCCCGGAAGTGTTTCCAGGCCAGCTGCTGCAGCCAAGTCACTGTCATGGTCATCTCCACAGCTTGCTTCTTCCTGGCTCCAGACCTCTGCTCCTTCTGCATGCCACCCAAGACATGATCCAGCTTCTCTCTATCAAACCATGTCCATGGTTTCCTTTAAGACCAAGTTCAAGGGACTTCCCTCATGGCGCAGTGGTTAAGAATCTGCCTGCCAATGTAGGGGACACAGGTTCGAGCTCTAGTCCGGGAAGATCCCACATGCTGCAGAGCAACTAAGCCCATGCGCCACAACTACTGAGGCTGCACTCTAGAGCCCACAAACCACAACTACTGAGCCCGCATGCCACAGCTACTGAAGCCCATGCACATAGAGCCCATGCTCCGCAGCAAGAGAAGCCACCGAAATGAGAAGCCCGCACATCGCAATGAAATGTAGCCCCCACTCGCCACAACTAGAGAAAGTCTGTGAGCAGCAACAAAGATCCAACACAGTCAAAAATAAATAAATAAATAACGAAATAAATAGATAGATAGATAAATAAAGACCAAGTTCAGGACCTGCCCTCATCCTTTCATGATTTCCTCCAGAGTAACTTAATAATCATCTCCAGTGCTGCCTTCCCTTCAAGCTGGTCTGCTATTGGTCCTACATCATCCCATACTTGGCTTACTGTATTATGTGTGCTTGTTTGCCTTTCTGGACTCAAATGCTTATGAAGGACACACACCATAATCCCTCGAACAAATCAAGAGATGCCAAGTGAGGAAGCTCTGGAGAAAGACAGACCTGGGTTTGAATCCTGATTCAGCTAATAATTATCAGTATGACCTCAGTGGTTACTTAGTTTCTCTAACCCTCTGTATTTTCATCTATAAAAAGGAGATAATAATTATATTGATCCTATAAGGTTGTCATGATGATATAATGCATGCCATGCACTTCTAACTGGTACCACAATTATACTTCTACAACCCTCACCACATCTGTCCACGCTTCACAAAGAGCAAGAGGATATGAACTAATACGACCCACTTTAGAGATGGACCCACCAAAAGATGTTCTTTAATGGGGCCATTGAAATGTATTTCAACTAACATTAAATTTACACACAAAAAATGTCAGTCAGAATAACAGAAGTATAAAATTACCAGTTTGTACCCACAATAGATGCTAAGTAAATACTTGTGGCTATTTAGTATTGAATAATTTAATGCCACATTTGACTAGTGTTATAATAATGAAAACTCTTTATTCATATAATGAAAATGCCATGGTTAAATTTTGATTTCAATTAGTTGCATACTCACTATAAAAGTTAAGGTAACTTCTCTTTGCCATGGCTTTAGGTTTTCATCCAATGAATAAACTCTAACTTTTACTGTAAGGAAAAAATTGTCATTATTAGAAACTCTGTTGAACTCTAAATGATCTGACAATATTATTAATAACCGTATAATACGAGGGCCGTGAAATTAAACGTAAAGTTAAGAAAGCCCAAAACATTAAATCCAAGTTTAAAGGGAAAGATGAGCTAGGATGTTGGAATGTGAACTTGATATTAAAGTAGAAAAAAATATTCTTTTCACAAAAGATTTCCTGAATGGGATTCTTTTAAACGTTTCTCTTTATGCATTTAAAATAAATTCAACTTATTAAGAAGTATTTTTACACAGGCTTTGGTATTTTTAAACCACTGATAGATAAAAAAGACTGGTATCTGAATTTATTATGGAGTCGAGGAGGAAGAACATAAGCAGTAAGTTATGTCAACAGAACCCAGTGAAGCATTCTCTAACAGAAGGAAGATGCAGGCAAAAATCTGCATGTCTCAGGGTATAATTAAGTACTGGAGTGCATAGAAGGGTGGAAGCCTCACAGGCACCACAGCTCTCCTTCGACACACAGTCATCTTCTGATCAGGTGCCCAAGAAATAGTTCTGTCTAAGGCCAGGTTAACGTGTACTGGTGGGGACCTTGACCTGTTGCTAAAATTATGGCGGTGATTCCATCTTATTAGATGATGCTTACCTGATTAGCATCACCACCATCACCATCATCTTCAGTGATGATTCGCAAAGTGCAGCTGCATTCAGTACACCCCCATTAGCTCAACCTTCCTTCCCACTCTTGAGATAACTTGTAAGAAGGAATTTCCTGAAAGAAGACTGAAACCATTTCCAACTGGAAACATAAGGAGGTAGATGTAGGTAGGTGAACTTTGCAATTTAGTTCACAATTTTCAACGTTAATATGAAATTGAAAAATTTTTTATAAAAGGAGATGATATTGAGAATTAAAAGTTAGATTTTTTAAAGTTAAAATTCAGCCTCTTTGTTAAGTTCTATAATACATCACTTCAAAGGTTTTTTTTAAAAACTATTTTGAAAGGAGCCTTGGCATCATTCTACGACAGGTCTTTCTATCTCCAAATTATACTTGTATTTTTCTGATTCTTTGTGTTTATAATTTACAATTTAACCTTTAGTTTGTCAGCTCTTTACTTTTGTGTATGGTGTAAAGTTAGGAATTAAGTTCATTTTCCTCCCAAAATAAACCACTTGTCCCAATACCATTAATCAGGCCATCCCACGTTTCCCCCAGAAATGACAATTCCCGCTGTATTATACCTGACTGAATTGTAAATAGATTTGTCTGTCTGAATGAAAAGAAATCCACTGTCATAGTGCAGTGGAATTTTTGTTGCTTTTGAAAAATGAGCAGATACCACTTCTAAATATACATGTGAAACTGCATTTGGTCCTCCAGATAAATCTTTTGGTTGTATCTGTTTAAAAAAATTAATGGATGAATATTGTATAATTAAGATATTCAAATAATATATTTTATTATATTAATTATGATTATATTGATTAATTATATATTATTAACTAATTATATCTTAATATAAATACATTAATATAATGAAAGCACTTGTCTTTTAGGTATCTATGAAAATGATTGAATAATTGTTTACATGCAACAAATATAAAAATTTTTGGGCTTCCCTGGTGGCACAGTGGTTAAGAATCCGCCTGCCAATGCTGGGGACACGGGTTTGAGCCCTGGTCCGGGAAGATCCCACATACCATGGAGCAACTGAGCCTGTGCACCACAACTACTGAGCCTGTGCTCTGCAAAAGAGAAGCCACCGCAATGAGAAGCCCACGCACCACAACGAAGAGTGGCCCCCGCTCGCCGCAGCTAGAGAAAGCCCGTGCGCAGCAACAAAGACCCAGCACAGCCAAAAAGAAAAAAAAAAAGAAAAAAGAAATTTTGTAAAATAAAATAGTAAATATGTTTTTTCCAGGAACACCTCTGTATTTTAGTTTCTTATCAAATTTAGGTTGAAACAATTACTTTTAAAAAGTTGATCTGGAGTATATGTCTATTAAAAATGACAATCATTGAAAAAATTCAATTTTTAGTAAACAAAATAACCAAAAGTCATTAAGAAAGATAAAAAGCTCAAAAGCTTATCAGCAATAGAGGCGTGGGAGAATGGGGGTGATTCAGATGTCAGGTGGAGAATGGACTAAATGACTTATCACATGGTAGTATAAAATATCTCTTATATTTATTTATATTTAGACTTACACTGAAAGTTAAAACGTTTCTTCTGCTAATGTTTTTCATGTCTATTGGTCATTATATAATTAGTATGTAGCCCTCTTCAAATTTATTGCATATGGTCAGTATATTTTATAGTAATAGAGTTTGTGGACACATCTCTAATTTTCCTTGACATTTTTCACAAATTTGTTTGAAAGAAAATTTGTTCGATTCAAGTCCAAACAGAAAGTACCAAAAGCCTATGATAGATACACACTTTAGGGAAAAAATTAATTTTTCTAGAAAACCATGGGATTAGAACGTTGAATATAGTCTAGGAAAACAAATGTTCAAAATGTTCTCCATTCACTTCTCTGAATTTTTTAAATCAACAGAGTCAAACCTATTTTTATGTCTCTATATATTAATATTTCTGTTCCGCCTAATAAATAAAATTTAAGTATCTAAATTGTCTCTTTCTAGTATTCATCATGTTAATTTTGAAACAGGCGCATGTGTTGGTTAATTTAGTTTTCAACTCATGTCACCAAGTTTTTTCACCTTAAAAACCTTTATCTGCTTCATTCAAAAATTTACATTTCCTGACATTGTCCCCAAATCAGAAACAGATTCTCTACTAAACATTTCCCACTTACTTACATGTATAAACATATGTCACTTATCTCTCACCAACTAGTGAACTCACTTAATAGTGTGATGTACCACATTTTATCCACGTATGTAAAAAGGATCAATGTACCATCTACAGATATGTTTTACAAAGACACATTGGCATACAAAAGAAGCTGTAAGATGAATACGTACAGTTAAGTTTGAAAAGCTTTGGAATTTATTTTCTGGAGATAAATTAATCTGATCAGAAGAATATGTAAAACTTTTGTCAGGATAACTTTTAATAGCAATGGTCACTGGAAGTAATTCTGTGTATCCATGAACTTGGATTACTACATTTTCAGAGGCTCCAACATAGAATACTTCAGGTGCTGAGACAACATATCTATTGAAACAGTGAAATTATAGAATGATTCTCTAATACAACATAATTTTTAATGTTTTTCACTTCATTCAAATTAGCAATTTTTCTTACATTTAGCAATACATGTCTTATTTCTCAAAAATTTATTATCTATGATAAAGCAGCCAGGATAGTGTCCTGAAAAGCATCTTAAGGATGAAATTTCAAAGAGACAGATCGAAATGATTTTGATCAGTTGCAGCCAGGGCAATGTTTAATAGAGTCCTCTATAAGAAGCGCAAATAGGGATCATGCTGCAGTCTTTTGAATTTTTTTGAATTTTTAATCAAAATTCCAGTCAGTAAATTACTCTTCTCCATGGCAGGGATAACAGCCTGGGAAAATACAGAGTATTTGAATATAAGTCATGATAGATCACAACGTACTCGTATTAAAAAACAGAAATGGCATTAGACAAGAGAGAAAAGAGGAAATTCACTTGGAGTTTTCAGAACTAGAAAGTTAATTTCATGTGGCATTGATTGAATTCTGCTTTCTATAAAACTACAACCAAAATACATTGCAAATGAAAATGGGATCCTTCATTTACATTTGCTCCTGTCCCCAACTTCTTCCCAAGTAGAAAAAAATACACATTATGCTTAAAATGTCTGTGGCTGGGTTAGGATTAAACTATTGATACAACCTTTCTTAAAACCGCCCTTCTTTTTTTGTGAACTCAGCTTGAATAATTTGGTTAAATAAGTCTTCAGGTTAATTATTAATGTCAGATAGTGGGATCACTGAGAAGGAAACCTAAAAATTTAAATGATAACCTTTTAACGTCCAAAGATAATTTTGGGATTCAAAGCAGAGAAACTTGATTTTGATGACTAAAGCAGAAAAGACACCCAAATGGGAGTCTCCAGGAAAATGGTTCAAAGCTGGACACAGACACAAAATATTTGGAGGCTGCTCTGGTCTTGAATATTTTCCAGGTGTAGTAGATGCGGCTGATGCCCAGACCAGACCCTCTTTTCTGGGCCCACTATACCCATCCTACAGATGCTGTGAGTGTTGGCTGCTAAAGTTTCCTAATTGCTCCCTTCTCCAGGTAACTCACCTCAGCCCCAGGAGACAGCTTGCCCAGAAATACCTGGGAAGTTATATCCTCTCCTTGGGATTGGTCCACAGTCAATAATTGACTGATTCTGGGGGTACAACAGACTAGCTCCCTTGCCTCAAGGTGGGACAACCTTGTGGTACCATTCATGCTACAGAGCCCCTCATGGGATCAGGTTGAGGCTAGACCTTGGTTGAAACCACATCTTTGCTTATCTTCTCTCCTGTACTGTCCTGCTTCCCTCACTGCTTATAAAATTCTCTTAAGAAAAATCTCACAATAAACCATTTGCATGAGAGAGTCTCCCAGTCTCAGGCTCTGCTTCTAGGAAGCCATTCTAAATTTAAGGAGCATGAGAGGGGACTATCATCCTGGACTCTCTGTAGAATGTCTCAGATATGGAAATGGTTCTGAGGTTTCCCTGGAATGAGTCTGGTTTGAATTGTGCCCATGAGGCCTATACTGATCCACTTTGGAGCAGATCTGAAATCCCAAGGCATACTCCCAAATGCTAAAGTATTCCCAGGAACTCTGGGATTAAAAATGACCCATCAGGGCTTCCCTGGTGGCGCAGTGGTTGAGAGTCCGCCTGCCGATGCAGGGGACACGGGTTCGTGCCCTGGTCTGGGAAGTTCCCACATGCCGTGGAGCGGCTGGGCCCGTGAGCCATGGCTGCTGAGCCTGAGCATCCGGAGCCTGTGCTCCGCAACGGGAGAGGCCACAGCAGTGAGAGGCCTGCGTACGGCAAAAAAAAAAAAAAAGACCCATCAATGACCAGACATGGGCAAGGAAACTATAAAACTATTGTTGTCCTAGTTTCCTCAAGTCTGCATTCAATTGTATGCACAGACCCATCCTGAACTACAAGTCTCTAGTCATAGTCAGGATTGCTGGTGGTTGGGATGATGGGGTGTTTAATTGCCTCTTCACTTGTCTGTTTTCCCCTCTTGACTACAGTTCCATGAGGATGGGTACTGGGTCTAACATATACAATGGGGATACACACAGAACTTATCACCTAAAAGGCACTCAGGCAGTTAACAAATTTTTGCTAAATGAATGAATAAATGAATACATCATCAGGTGGACCAAGGAAGATGTTGTTGAAAGGGAGGTTGAGGGCCAGATTATATATGGCCTTGAATGCCATGCTAAGGAGTCTAGAAGGGAAATCAAGGACATTTTGACCTTGCTTCTCTGACCCTGAGGATGTTACCATCTATTTATGACATACTAGTATTCTTCATTCCATGAAAAGAATAGACAGGTAGTACATGCTATGCAAAGAATTAAGAAAATTGTTCTCTAAGGCAAAATGCAAGCAGAAACTGTTGAAAGTCTGAGATGTCAAACATTCATTCACAACAGCAACTGTAAAAAATGATCTACCATAAAAGCATTAGATTTTGATAGTGTTTGTTAAGCAGGAGTCTCATAACTGCAAAGCTAGATTTCATCATTTTGTTGGGACTAATGGAATTGTCCCACATGCTACCTACAGGATATACACTTTTGGTTCAAAGATAAAAACAGGTTGAAAGTAAAAGGATGGGAAAAGATATATCATGCAAACAGCAACTACAAGAAAACTGGAGTGGCTATACTATGTTAGACAAAACAGACTTTGAAATTAAAGATGTTACTAGAGATAAAGAGGGATTTTTACAATAATAGATGGGTCAACCCATCAGGAAGATATAACAATTATAAACATACATATACCTACCACCAGAGCCCTAAAATATGTGAAGCAAAAACAGACAGTTGAAGGGAGAAACAGAAAATTCAACAATAATAGTTTCAATTATGGATAGAACTATGCGGAAGATCAACAAGGAAATAGAAGACTAGAACAACACCATAAATCAACTAGACCTAGTACACATCTGTAGAACATTCTACCCAACAAGAGCAGAATACACATTTTTCTCAAGTGCACATGAAACATTCTCTAGGATAGATCATATGCTAGGCTATAAAACAAGCCTCAGTTAGTTTAAAAGGATTGAAATCACATATTTCTCTGATCACAATGGAGCAAAATTAAACATTAATGACAAAAAGAAATTTGGGGAATTTCCAGATCTGTGGAAATTAAACCACACATTCCTAAATATCCAATGGGTCAAAGAAGAAATCACAGGGAAATCAGAAAATACATTTAGATGAATGACAATGAAAACACAACATACCAAAACATATGGGATACAGCAAGAGCAGCACTTAACAGAAAATCTTTTGCTATAAATGCCTGTATTAAAAAAGAAGAAAGCTCTCAAATCAACAACCTAATCTCCACTTTAAGACAGTGAGAACAAAGTACAAAGCAAGCCGAAGGAAATAAATAATAAGGATTAGAATGGAAATTAATGAAATAAAGAGTAGAAAAACAACAGAGAAAATCAACCTAACCAAAAGTTGGTTCTTTGAAAAGATCAACAAAATTAACAAAGCTTTAGTTAAGCTCTTTATGAAAAGAGAGAAGACTCAAATTGCTAAAATCACAAATGAAAGAAGAGGCATTATTTCCAATATTCTACAAGTGGAAAGGATTATAGAGGAATACTAAGGGATCATCTCCTAAGATTCAGTTTGGTCTCTCTGTTTACCCTTTCAAGGCACCAGATGGAACATAAGTGTCACCCTAAGTGAAAGCCACCAAAGGTCTAATTACTAGGGAGGTCTTCAGAAATCATTATAAGAGAGAGTTAAGAGGAATTCAGGCTCCTGAATTGAGCTACATGGAGCTGGGAAGATGATTCTGATAATAGTTCATTGTCTGCCATTCTGACTTTCCTTGGACTCAGCTTCAATAGACTCATGCTTGAGTCCCAGGAAACCCTAACAACAGCCTGGCTTAAAAATGCTCAAATCTCCATGAGGTATTGGGAGACAAGACTTCAGTAGCATGGTTTTGATTGGTTACAGTGGTGATCAGCATTGACAATGACAAGAGTCAATTATATCTCATAAAACTGGAAAAGGAGAAAAAAAAACGAGGGCCAGGACTTCCTGGTTTAGGAGACTCCTCCCTCAGTACAACAAAAGTGCCCTGGCCATCAGGCACTTACACCCTCAGCACATACCTCCGTGCACTTCAGCAACAGTATGGTGTCTTTGGTGGTCAAAGCAGTGTGACAACCATGCAGATGGACTGCTCCGATTTCCCTTGATTAAAGAACTTGCCATCAGTTGCAAGGGGGATATTAGCTGACAGCCTCCAGCTGTTAATGCCTTCAAGCCCTACCTTAGCTTTCAAGCTGAGGCCACACTCTTTCCAAGAAGCCCCCAA
The DNA here is from genome assembly GCF_005190385.1 of Monodon monoceros. Lineage (NCBI taxonomy): Eukaryota > Metazoa > Chordata > Mammalia > Artiodactyla > Monodontidae > Monodon > Monodon monoceros. Next base: position 99,887,291 of record NW_021703782.1, read on the forward strand.
CCAATGACTAAACACTAGAGCCTGACCATTTCTATAGAAGAAAATAACTTTATCTTTTAGGACTGAAAAATAATGCAAACTGTAAATTGAAGGAGTTTAGCTAGGTGATATAACAGAACCAGAGATTCTCTCTAGTTCTTACAGTCCATAAATCTGTTGAAAAGAATCTGGGAAAGTTTTATATGGATTATCAGTCCTTTGGTTTGTGACACTGGCTATTATTCCTGGGGATTCATGTGATCTTAGCTTTTTAGTTCATGAATTACTCAAGGTCTTACTGGCCCTGTCTCTGATTGCTAAATTCTAGCTTTGTACAATCTTGTTATTTTCCAAGTTATTCTGATAAATTAAATAAGAGGAAATTCCATTAATATTAAATGATATGATTATGAAACTGCAGGTTGAAGGATTTCTACTGGGTGCTATATGAAAAATAAGATATATCTCCTGTCAGGAAGCTGCCTGACAACCTTAGTCTGATTCTCCTCTGAAGCAAATCTGCAAAATTATTAAACTGGATTGTGAAACATGAGGCAAGTGACAACAAACAGAATAGCTTTCTATCATTTGGAGAAAAGAACTGAGGGATAGCTGAGTCACTCTGCTATGGTTAGTATTTGTATTGTAAATGCAACTCAGAAGAGTAACAACTTCATATTATCAGATAAATACAAATTAGTGTGGAATCAAAGAGTTGCCCTCACTCCTTTCCTATTCTCACTCCTGCTTTGGGGAGAGAGGTTCTTTTAGCATGCTAAGAGAGGCAGTTAATATTCAAATTAGCTAGAGAAAGGTTTCACCTCTGACTGCTCTAAGGCCTGAGGTCTATCCAAGGCCTTCATCATGCTAGACACCAGCAGAGGGTCTGGTTGAAGGAGAACTGGCCAAGAAGGAACTGGCAAGTACCCACCCAAGGTTAACTGGATAGGGAGTGAGAGACTACCCAAGGGAAAAATAAGTGTTTTGCACCATCCTCTGGATTTTGTGTATATTTTTACCAGCTACTTATCAGATTGATAATGAACTACACCAGCATACCATGATTTGATAATGGATTCCACCTAAATATCATTACAGACTTTGAGGGACATAGCAGTGAGGTGACACCATAAATCCAATTCTCTGTTGGAAAAGAGAAAAAGAAACGAGTGTCAAAACAAAAAGACAAAAAATAATAGAACTGAAATTCAGCAATGTACACATTCCAAACTAATACATATCATCTGAACTTAGGTTTTTTTTAAAAAAGGATACATCTTCCTTTCAATTTAAAACGTGGAGCTTTTAATGACTTTTGACTTTTCTACAACTCCAAGGGCCTCCTTCCGTGTTGCATAAATAGTGGGGGAGGGGGGAGCATCATTCACATAAACGTGAGCGTGAATGGCGCCCCCTGTTGGTAGCCACCTGAACTTCCTATTCCTGAATCCGTCTCTGCCTTCAGGAAAAATTACAAGCGCCTAATATGGTTCATAAGGTCCCTCTTCCTGCTTTAGCTTCTACACTCCAGATTTTTGGCTGTATCCTGATCTGCTTAACGTCCAGCTCATTGCCAAGCTCTTTTTTCCCCTCCTCCTGGGGTTTTCAGAAGTTGTTCCCTTTGCCAAGCAAATTCTTCCCCACTCCCATACTCCTTGAACTAAGTTATTTGCTTCTTCCAGGACTTAGGATGAGGTGTCACTTCTTCTGGGAAACCTTTGCCTAATGCTAAAATAACTAAAACATATTGAGAACATATTATAGGGCATGTGAGAGAACTTAGGACTGTTCTAAGTTCTTTCACATACATTAACATTTATAACTATCAGGATAACTGTGGGAAGTAGGTAGGATTATCCCATTTCACAGATGAGGAAACTGAGGCACAAAGGAAATTCCTAAAGTAGTGTTACACAGATGGGCCATGAACTGTGAGAAAACGGTAAGAACAAGGGATTGGAGGTCACAATGAAGTGAATTGTGCTAGGACGGGGGTCTTCCGAGCAAGCACGCTGTTAAGATTGGAGAACTACGGTAAGGGAGAGGTGGTGCCTGCATTGGCGATTTCTGGAGATGGTGCAACCTCTGATGGTGACACTGTCCAGGGTACCAACTTGGAAATGGGAGGCTGGAGTGGAGGAATGGTGTCCTCGGCGACAACGTTTTTAAAAAGAATTCACTGTATTTCCCTGGCAGACAGCACAGTATGTTCTAAATTCTCTTAAACTATCTGTTGAATATACGTGGTGAAATGCAGCCCTTCCAGGCAAGCCCCAACCGAAGTTTCTCCAACCGCTTCTGGCTTTGGCTTCCCTCTCACAACCAGAGCACTAGTCTCTGCCAGGACTCCCAGGCTGCTCTCACTCCCTTAACCTCGGGTGCAGCTGCAGCCCAAGCTGCGTTCCCTCAGCGGTTTATCCACGTCTGGCCCCTGAAGCAGAGAACTCGCCTCAGAAATGGGCCTCGAGAAGGAGCGTGGGGCGAGGCACACTAGCTCAAACCCAGACGGCCGGCACTGGAAGTGCAGGAGCTTGGCGACAGCGCCACATTTGTCCCTTAGGTCGTCCTCAGGCCCAGCCCCCACGGAGCGAGTCGAAGCCCGGTCGTGAGTCGGCCGCTTCCCCTCAGAGAAAAGCGCTAGGCCTCTAGCCAGCTGCTACAGGGAACCTCCCCTCCCGCCGCCTCCCGCGCGCCTTTGCGCGCCCGCGGCCCTGGCGTCCTAAGCGGCGGGAAGCCCGGCCCCGCCCCCATGCTCCGGGGAGGGGCTCGACCGCAGCAGGCCCCGCCCACGCCGCACGCACTGCCCCTCGGCAACCGGCACAACACAACAAAATGGCCGCCGCACCGCTGAGCGCCTGAAGGGAGCGACCAGCGTCTCCCCGCCCGGCGTCGGCCCGCGAGCTCGCTCGGCCCGGCTCCTCCGTGGTGAGTGGCCCTGGTGGAGGCCGTTCGCCGGCATCCAGACAGAGCGGTGGGGTGAGGCGCGAAGGCGGGAAGGCCTGAACCGAGCGTGGGATGGATTCGGGGCGGGGGCGTGTGCCGGGGAATTGGGATTGGATGGGAAGGAGGGGAGGGCCCGGAACGGGCGTGGGGAGGAGGAGGATGGAGGGAGGTTTGGATGGGAAATGAGGAGGTCAGGGGTGGGGTGCGGCGTGGAGGAAGATGGGGTCCCGCCACCGAGCGGAGGAGGGAGGAGGTGTGCCAGGTGTATGCGGGGAATGACGGGTACAGGATGGTTTGGGTATCCTGACGGGCGTCCTGGGATCGGGCGGAATACAGTACATGGAGAATAATGAGAGTTAGGATATTGGGAAGAAATATTTGAAGGAGGGGAAAAGCAAATACTTTGCTGTATAACCGTTAAGGGACAGGTGCATTTTGAAGTCAAAACTTGGCTTCACGTCTTGATTCGGCCACCTGTGTTACCGGCTCTGCGATTTGGGCGTGGTCCTTAACCTTCCCGAGCAAATGTTTTCTTTGTGTAGAGTGTAGAGTGTAGAAACCCTGCCTTCTCAGCCCTGTATTCTTAGAGCCTAACACAGTTCTTGGTGCATAAAAGTTGCCGAATAAAATTGGATGACTGAATAAATAAAATACTGGAAAGGGATGGGGAGCTTGGTTTTTTGGGTACCTGAGTAGAATGGAGAGAGATGTGAGAGGAGAGTTCAGGATGTTAATAGGATGCAAAAGGACACAGATGTCAGGGTGTTGGAAGGGAAGGGCAAGTAGATAGGCAGTTGGGTTGAGATGAAGAGGAATGGGTGGAGGTTTGATTATTTTGTTTGAAGAGGGGTTAATTAGAAGTCAGAGTATTGGAATGGATTAGGATGTTAGAATATTTGCTGTGATGAGCAGTTTGGGAAATCAAGATGGATATAGAAGTGTTGAGTCAGGGTACTGGAAAGAACTATAGAGAAATGGAGGAGACTAATACAGTATTAGGGAATTGGAACAGAATTTGTGGGAGAACTTGGCAATCAGGATAGGATGAAAGACGGGAGGCAGAGGTTGACGAGCACAGGATGGAGAATTGCCATTGGAGAGGAATAGGAGTCAGGATATTTGAAAGGACTAGTTAGAGAGTAATAGTGTTTAAATGGGTGAGGGTATGGGATGAAGTCGAATTGTAGGGAAAGTACTGAGATGTGATTAAAGGGCTAAGGGATGCAGTGGAGAAGATATGGAGGTCAAGAAATGGGGATGGATATTTGCATATTGGAGTGGCTGGAAAGAGAGAAGGAAGGTTTGAGGATTATTGAGGTCTGCCTCATTGGAGAAGATCAGAGAAGAAGGTGGAAAGTTAGGAATGTTAGGAAAGGCTGGATAGAGGTGGAGGTGTGGTCTCTACTAAGCTGTGACGGAGGGGCTTGTTAGATCAAGGCAAGTATCTGAGTCTGAGAATGACAGGATGCCCGGTCATATGATTCTGATGATCACATCATCCAACAGCTTTCCTTACTCAGCAGACTACCTTCTGGGCCTTCAAAATGTGTCTCCAGCTCTGGACTTGTTTTGCTTGTTTTGCTTTCTCTTTATCCTGCCCTTCACACACTCTAGCCCTATGTCTCAGCTCTATCTTCTCTTTTCTATTGCTTAGTCTTTGTTTATATTATTGCAAACTACAGCCTAGGTCAAACAACATCCATATCTGTCTCTTTAAATTGTGGTTCAAGGTGTTACTACCCCCAGGTGATAGTCTCTGAAATAATGCCGGCCTTTCTCAAGCACAGTAAATCCCTAACCTCATTTCACTGAGTTAGCTGTTCTATGAGATCCTACGTCCAGGCTTTACAGGAGCTATGGCAACCAAGGGAGGGGGGTCTGGCAACGCACTGTGACTTTGGAACCATCATTTAATCTTTCAGGTTACAATTCATTAAAGGAAAGAGTTGATTTCAATTTCTGGAATCCATTCTAATATATTTCTTTAACTCTATAAATGAGTAAGGCAGAGTTTTTCTAATCAGGTGAGGTAACAAAGGACTGCATGATATTCTAGTGAGGCCCAAAGAGTCTTGGTTATTAGGATGTTCTGAGAGGAATTCAGCATGGTTCAATATTTTAAGAATTTAGAGATAAGACTAAGGTGCAGGATACAAAATAATTGCATTGCATAAAAATATAGGATGTGCATTTTTTAAACCAAGAAACTAAAAAAATATATAAGCCATATCTCTGTAACATGTAGCATACTATCATTCTAATTTTATAATTTTCTGTCATGCTATGGGATAGAGAAAGACATATACAAGTGGGAACTGGGCCCTGTGCCTCTCCTCTTTTAAATCTCTTGCCTTTATGAAAACTATATTTAATTCAGGAATGAATAAAATTATACTATTAAAGCACATGCCTCTTAGCTCTTCTCAAGCTTGAGTATATTATTATTTAGAAAGAGAGCACCAGTGCAACTTAACACAGAATGAGGAGTATTACTAAGAGACTTTTTGCCTTGGCAGAACGGTGAGACAAAAATTGTTTACCACGCTTCTGAAATTAAGACCCAAAACCATGTGGCTATGGCATAAATAGCAGTTATGTGAATTGGGGGAAAGATTTTCTGACCCATGTGGATGATATGACATGAAAAAATGAAAGAGAAAGTAAAGACAGATTTGCAGTTTAAAGTGACCTAGACTATTGGAACAAGGTAGTTGGCCATGTTGTACTGTATACCTGTGAAATAATAGTCACTTTTTAAAAATTTTGTAGGTTTTTGTTACCTTCAAACTAGTCACCTTAAGAAGCTAGATCATGAGTTCAGTGATGCTATTACTGTATTAAATTTTCTGTTTTTCCTTCAGGAATAGTTTTTATAGTGTATGTCGTCCATTAATCAAGGTTGTTTAGTGGCACTTGTTTATGATCTGTTTTGTCTAAGGCACTATCCTAGGCCCTACAAAGTGACTCAAACATGATCTGGCCTCCAGAAAACTCAGTCAGCAGTATGGCATGGTAATGAAGTCATGGGCTTTGGAATCAGATCAGGATTCAAGTCTTGGCTTAACCAATTAGTTATGGGACTTTGAACAAATTATTTAACCTCTTAATCTTTAAAATGGGAGATAATAACACCTATTTCATAGAGTTGTGTTTAATCCTTCTAATGTGATGATACATACAAGAGCTTATCACAATATTTGGCACATGGTAAAGTTAATAATCAAACTGGGAAAATAAAAACAAAATGTAGTTGAAGTGATAGATCTAGTTTTCTTGTGAGACTTATAAATTAATTCTGAAAGCAGGACCCAAAGAGGAATTCCAGAAATGTTTTGGGCAAGATCAGCATTCCTAGAATGACTAGTCATTGAAAGGTATTAACATCTGTTAAATGTTGGTTAATTGATTCGATATATTAATGGCAGCTCTCCTTTACATATATTGTATGTGTTCTAAGCATTTAAAAAGTAAGTTTCTTTAAAATCCCAGCCTGTATAATAATACCCATGTACATACCTGTGAAGGTGTATTTATTATACATGAAGATGTTCACACATCAAACCACTATCATATCTCTTTCTAATACCAATTTATATGGCATTAAGATTTTTTTTTAGACTTTTGTGGTGGCCCAGTGGTTAAGACTCCACGCTTCCAATGCAGTGGGCGTGGGTTCGATCCTTGGTTGGGGAACTAAGATCCACACGCTGCCACGCTGCGCGGCACAGTTAAAATAAGATTTTTTTTTTTAAAGCTACGATTTATTATTACTATTTCTTTCTTTTTTTTTTTTTTTTTGGCCATGCTGTACACAGCATGTGAGATCTTAGTTTCCCAATCAGAGATCAAACCTGCGGCCCCTGCAGTGGAAGCACGGAGTCTTAACCACTGGACCACCAGGGAAGTCCCTGGCATTAAGATTGGAGCTATCCAAAAACTTTGGATTGCAAACTACTTTTCTAAAAAAGAATTTGTGTTTTATCTTCACATTTTAAGTAGTGAGAGTAGGGGAGATTGTGGATATTGAGCAAAAGTAGAATCATTGTTAATGCAGCCTTGTTCAAGACCTATGCTTCTTATAAGATTTTTTGGTCTAAAAGTTTGTCAAATTTATAGTTTATGCAATGTACTTATAAGAGCAATTGTATAACATGAAAATCTTTTTTGCATAAACCTAACTTGTAAGTTAGGGCTCTTGGTATTGAGAACTAATACTACTCATGAAGATATCCTATGGCTGAAGTACTAAATAGTATTTTATTGGTTCCAGGTTCTTTATGAATAATTCATTCCATAAGTAGTAATTATCTACTATCTTTTAGGCTCTGTTCTAGGCCTGGAATACATCAGTGAACAATATCCCTACTTTCATGGAATTTATATTCTACTAGATTAATTATGTGATTTGACTTACAAATTAATTTGAGAGGAGAACTGATGCCAGCTAGCATTGTGTCTGACCAAGTCATTTACCATTCTGGGCCTTAATTTTCTTACATAAAAAGTAAAGGAATTTGGTCAAATGATTTTTGACAAGGGTACCAAGATCATTCAATGGGGAAAGGGAAGTCTTCAAAAATCATGCTGGGAAAACTGGATATCCACATGCAAAAGAATGAATTTGGACCTTTACCTAACACCATATACAAAAATTAACTCAAAATGGATCAAAGACCTAAATGTAAGAGCTAAAATTATAAATGTCTTAGAAGAAAGCATAGGGCAACAGCTTCATGGCATTGGATTTGGCAGTGATTTCTTGGATATGACACCAAAGGCACAGGCAACAAAAGAAAACATAGACAAATAGGACTTCTTAAAAAGTTTTAAATGAGCATCAAAAGACAATATCACAGAGTAAAAAGGAAACCACAGAATGGGAGAAAATTTTTGCAAATCATATATCTGATTAGGGTTAATATCCAGATTATATGGAGAGAATTTCTGAAGAGTTTTAAAAAAAGAAAAGACAAGACTGAGGGCAAGCATTTATAGCAGAAGAAATTAGATGTAGAGGTCCGTGTGGCTGGAGCCACAGAGTTGAGGGAACCAGTGACAGATGTGAGGCTAGAGACAAGGCTGTATTATGGGGGACTTCATAGGTCATGGTAAATATTTCATTTATTACAGACAGATTAACTTTTAAAATAGATCAGTCTGGCTGCAATGTAGTGATGGAGGAGGAAGGCAAGAGAGCTTGTAGACAGATCAGTTAGAAGCTATTAGTAGTTTGATGAGGGTGTGGATTAGAGTAGACGACAGTGGAGATGGAAAGAATGGACTATTCTGAGAGATATTTAGGAGGTAGAATTGACAAAACTTGGTGATTGTTTGGTTATGGGAAAAAGGGAAAGGGAAGCATAAAGAATGACTCCCAGGTTTCTGTCTTATTCCCAAGAGCATTGTTCATAGTTAGGGAACACTGGAGGAGGAACAGGATGGGAGGAAAATGAGGGAGGAATGAGAGAAATGATAAATTCAATTTGGACATGTTGATTCAGGATGCCAATGAGATGTCAGGTAGCAGTTGGGAATAGGAGTCTGGAACTCGGAGAAAGGTTGGATTGAAAATATAAATATTAGTATACAGGTGGCGTTGGGAACCATGGGTGTTCATTAGATTGTCTAAATTAAGATTAGAAAGACCAGAAGAGACTTGAGGAGCTCTGACATTTAAAGATTGAATAGGAGAGCCTTGGCCAGCAAAGGAGGCCAAGGAGTGGCCAGGGAGACGGGAGGATAGGAGAGGATGGTGTCCCAGAAGCCAAAGGAAGAAACTGTTTCAGGAAGGAGAGACTGCTCATCAGTATGAAATACTGCTGGTTGCCAAATATTTCCACCTTCCTTCAATCTAGGACCCCTTATGGGTAGAAGAGACATTGTGACAAGTTTGGTCCAATAAATTGAGAACCGTAATGACAGGTAAGTCTTCTGGCTGGAGTATGTGTCAGTACAGGACCCTCTAGAGGTCTCTTCCCTCTGGTAAAGTAATCAGCAATGTCTGAAATAGTGTCTGCTCCCATCAGCTTGGAGTAGTTTGGGTTCTAGCATCTATAACTTCTGAGTTTATAACTTTGTAGTCTTGAAAATTCTAGAAATAAATAGTTTTGATAGCTCTAAAAATTAACCTTGTTAAATATACTGGAAACTCTTACAGGTTTTGATGGATACCTGGCTTTATTCTTGCAATGAAGAAAGGTCCTCAGCAAAAAATTTCCAAAGCAAAGATGCCACCATCATCTCACTCTCCTAGTCCATCATCTGTTACGTCCAATATGAGATCTAGGTCACTTTCACCTTTAAGTGGATCCGAGACTCTACCTTTTCATTCTGGAAGACAGTGGTATGAGCAAGTTGAGATTATAGGTGAAAACCCTATGCTTTTGGACTACCAAGACCATCAAGGTATTGCTTTTAATCTAAGAATTTCACCAAATACTCTTAAGTACAGATGGAAAATATTCAACTTACATTTTTGGTCCAAATGTAACATATATCCAACTACTAACTTGAACCATTGTTTTTTATTGACAGAAATTGTGTAGGGACAGTGGGGGATGGAGGCTTCTGGGTGAGGGTGAAGATGTCTAAAAGCGGTAGAAGAGAGTTTCCTGAAAGAGGAAGCTTTATTTCTTGTGGTGGGAGAGTGCCTTAAAGCTCATATGCCAAATTTACCATAATCCTTGGCTGGGGGGAGGGCATATCTGTTCACTTCAGAATGGAGTGCCTTAATTCAGCATAAAAATGCTATCCACCCCTGGGCTATTCCAGTCTGCTTATTAGCATCTTGCTTATTAGCAATCTGTGAATGGACTGATTTCCACATAAGGGACATATAAATGTTCCACCAAGGTTTTTTTGTTTTTTTTTTAATTAGTATATAGCAGAGTTTCTATTTTTCTTTTTGTAATTGAAGTATAGTACAATATTGGTTTCAGGTGTACAACATACTGGTTTGACATTTATATACATTATGTTAGTTTCTGCTTTATAACAAAGTGAATCAGTTATACATATACATATGTTCCCATATCTCTTCCCTCTTCCACCAAGGTTTTTATTTTTTCTTAAAAGCATTCTGTTAGTCTGGGAATCTATAATGTGATTAAGTGTGAAAGAAAACTATGTGATTTCTTTGCTAAGTCATGAAATCACAGTCCTCAAACTCTGTTGACATGAATATTGACCAGTGTTTATTAATAAACATTATCAGCCTTGAGTTGACTGTACCCTTGCTGCCCGTTGGTACATTGTTATTTCTAATTTTTTTGTGTGTGTGTGGTACGCGGGCCTCTCACTGCTGTGGCCTCTCCCGTTGCGGAGCACAGGCTCCGGACACGCAGGCTCAGCGGCCATGGCTCATGGGCCCAGTCGCTCCACGGCATGTGGGATCCTCCCGGACCGGGGCACGAACCCATGTCCCCTGCATCGGCAGGCGGACTCACAACCAATGCGCCACCAGGGAAGCCCTGTTATTTCTAATTTGATTAATATTTTAGAATATGTTCTTTCCTAGAATGGCCCAAATTTTAAAAATTATTTTATTTTGAACCAAAATAAATGCAATATTAACTTATTATGAGTAATCATAGGGAAACTTTGGCCCACAGCCTGGATCTGAACCCAGGATTAATTATCTTTGATTCATAAAGAAAGAACCAAGAGACAATTTTCTCTTTTTTTGGATGGTTTTGCAGAATTTAACATAGCTTTTTTTTAAAATATTTTTTTAAATTGGAGTATAGTTGATTTACAATGTTGTGTTAGTTTCACGTGTACAGCAAAATGAATCAGTTATTCATATATCCACTTTTTTTTAGATTCTTTTCCCATATAGGCCATTACAGAGTACTGAGTAGAGTTCCCTGTGCTATACTAACATGGCTTTAACAAGCTGTGACTGCAATATCCAGGAAGGTCTTAAGATAGGGTGTGCTATCCATTAAGTTAGTACTTTATCTCTATAAAATGTGTTATGATCCTCTATATTTAAAAGAGGAACAAATTTGAGTTTCCTACCATAAAAAAGAAATAGGAAAAGAGGTGTTGTGGTCTGAACGTGGGTGGGAAAAGAATTTCCAAACTCAAGGCAGAATGTAAAGAAGATAGAATTTATTAGAGGGAAGGGTTGCTGCCAGAACAGCGGGCCGACTTCCTAGTAGTCTGGGAGAGTCGGGCCCAAACATATGCTATTGATCAGCTTTTATAGCCAGAAAACAAAGGAATGGTCCGAGGTGAAAATTTCATTTACTGATCGGTCGAGGCACATATACCTTCCTTCTATAGGGTGGGAGTGGGAAAGGGCAGATGCCTTTCCTTATTTGGGACAGGCCCGGTAGCCCAGGTGGGCGTTGCCCAGGTGGGCTCAGGAATTTCGTAACCGTGGCAACATGGTAGGGAAGGTGATTAAGAGTCGGTAGGGGGTATAACGCTGAAACTTTTTGAAGGAGGGTCATTCTTTGTCCTTGAAGCACCATTGTCCTTGGAGCACCACAAGAGGATTTTTAAGAATTCCAGTGTTTTTGAACTTTAGATTAGAATTTTAAAAAACAAACAACTAAATAATGCCAATATATATATTTTTAAAAATAGCTAACATTAAAATACTGCTAAAAACCTCAGTGCTGCATATAATTAAAAGTATAAGTTTTAGATTCATCTGCCTAGGTTCAAGTCCTAGATTTGCACATTTCTAGCTGCAAGATCTTGAATAAATTATTATAATTTCTTTTATAAAGGGGAACAGTAATTTCTGTCCCAAAAGTTTGTTGTACAAATTACATTTTTTTAATTAATTAATTTTATTTTTGGCTGCGTTGGGTCTTCATTGCTGCGCGCAGGCTTTCTCTAGTTGCGGGGAGCGGGGGCTACTCTTCGTTGCGGTGCGCGGGCTTCTCATTGCGGTGGCTTCTCGTTGCAGAGCATGGGCTCTAGGCGCACGGGCTTCAGTAGTTGCAGCACGCGGGCTCAGTAGCTGTGGCGCGCGGGCTCTAGAGCGCAGGCTCAGTAGTGGCGCGCGGGCTTAGTTGCTCTGCAGCATGTGGGATCTTCCCAGACCAGGGCTCGAACCTGTGTTCCCTACATTGGCAGGCAGATTCTTAACCACTGCGCCACCAGGGAAGTCCCCGGATTAAATTTTTAAATGTAAAGTATTTAGCACAAAGCTTGCACACAATTAATATTTATAGAGTATAACTGTTATTGTCATTATTATGAAATGCTATATAAAGTAAAATATTATTATTAAAACATTGCAAATAGAACTAGCCAGCTGTTTTTACATTTGCATGGCTTTAAAATTTTTTTTTGTTATATAACATCAAGACGATTTGTTTTTCAAAGTATTCATGTCTTCCTCTACTGATAATGATCTGTTTGTGTAATTTCAGAAGCTGATTCACATGAAGGAGTTCGATATATTACCGAGGCCCTGGTTAAAAAACTTACTAAACAGGACAATTTGGCCTTGGTAAAATCTCTGAACCTTTCACTTTCTAAAGATGGTGGCAAGAAATTTAGGGTAGGTTACCAACATTTCTGAATACAGACATTGTTTTTAATTTTTATGTGCTTTAAAATTTTTTTAAAAGAGTATATTAGATTTACAGCACCCTAATGTCACCGAATTTGTTGCAGATCTTTTATTGTTTCTAGTGAAAGTTCTCCATCAGAAGTGTGACATCTTCAAATTCATAAGCTCCTATTATTCTACACATTATTGATTCTCTCTAGAATGAGTCAGCAAACTACAGCCTGTAGGCCACATTGGGCCTACTGCCTATTTTTGTTAATAAAGTTTTATTGGAGCAGAGCTACACTCATTTGTTTATATATTGTCTGTGGCTGTTTTTGCACTACAATGGCAGAGGTGAGTGGTTGTCAAAGAGACTGTCTCACAAAGCCAAAAATATTTACTATTTGGCCTTTTACAGAAGTTTGCGGATCCCTGCTCTAGACTGTTTACTACTTTATTCATAAACTATACAACATGAGCACATTGTAATAGACAACTTAATTTTTTAATTGGAAATAATATAAACTTAGATGCCTACTACATTAGTCACAAAAATTAATTCCAGAAGATTGAAAATCTTAATGAAAATGAAACAAAAATCAACCAACAAAAGTGCTATAAAATTATTAGGAAAGAATATAGGAGAATTTTTTTTTTTTTTTTATAGGAGAATATATTTTTAAATCTTAGAGTTGGGAAGGCCTTTCTAAGCAAACACCAACCCTAATACCACAAAGAAAAATATTGACAGATTTAGCTTACTTAAAAAACTTAAAAAGTTGTGTTTAATGAACGATATCTTTTAAAAAGTTAAAGCAAAACAACAAGCTGGCAGATAGTGTTTCCAGCATATGTAACAGTGTCCACATAATATATAGAGCACCTACAGTTCAGTAGAAAGAGAGAGCTAAATGGAAAATGTGCAAAGGATGTGAACAGTTTGTTCACAAAAATATTATAAATGGCTAATGTTAACACGAAAATATGTTCAATTTCATTCATGTCAAAGAGATGTGAAATAGAACAATAGTTTGATGCCATTTTCCATCTTGTATGTCTGATGGACAATAATTAAAAAGATTATTTCAGTGTTCAGAAAGGTGTGAGAAATGGGTATTCTCATATGGTCTTAGTGGATGTATAGATTGGTACAGCATTTTAGGAAAACAGTTTGATAGTATTTATCAAAATTTCAAATGTATTTGTTTGATCCAGCAATCGAGTTTATACTTACTGAGTTTATACTCACCAACACAGCAGTTCTACTCCTTGATATCTATTAATATTTGCACACGTATCCAAAATTGTCTGAATAGTCATGTTTATTAAGCATTATTTAAGATGGAAAAATTGGAAATAACCAAATGTCTGTCAATAGGGGATTGCTTAAAAAAATTATGGTGCAATATACCATGAAATACTATCAAGTTTCTTAAAAGACAAGAACAAAACCCAAAAAACCCCAGAACTCTATGTATTAATGTGGGAAAATGTTCCAGTATATTTAAATGCAACAAACAAATTCTAAAATATTTTGTATAGCAAGGTCTCGAAATATATTTTTTAAAATTCTGTTTTTCTATCTATGTATATATAGGTGTAAATGAATAGAAAGGCCTATATGTATACATATGTATATGTATATGTATATACACCAGCCTCTTAACAATGGTTACTTTTGAGCAGTGAGATTTTTTATGGGGGCCTGCAGACCTGATGAAGAGAGCTTTTTATGTTTTGTTTGAAATTTTTATTAGAATATATTTATGTCTTGTGTAATTAAAAGGGAAAAAAGGAGACATCCTGGAGTTTAAAGGGTGTGAAAATGAAATATCAAGTTAGTAAATCTTTACTGTGTGGTTATTATATGCCAGGCATTATGTTAGGCTGTGGGAATAGATACAGAAGTCAATAAGCTTAGTTTCTGATCTCTGGGAATTTAGAGCTTAGTGTGAAGAATGCCTAGGATTAAGAGGAGAAATAGTGAGAGGGAATCAGAGAAAGAGAGTGAGCACGTGGGAGAGACAGACCCAGTGAAAAAGTCCGAAGGGGCTGTTGGAATAGAAGATCCAAGAGTATGATGAACGGGAGCCAAAGTTGAGAGAACGTCAGGCAGAAAGGATATGCTATAAAATGTCACCGAATCAGCAAATAAGATGAAAACTTGGAAGAAGTTATTTGATTTGGCAGTTTAAAAAGCCCTTCCTTCTATTTCTCAAACCAACCAGGTTCATTCTTTTAGGGTCTTTGCATTTTTTTCTCTGCCTGGTATTCTCTGTCCCCAGATGTTCACACAGCTGGCTTATTATTAGGGTCTCAACTCCATGCACTTCCTCTCTCTGTGAAGCCTTCTCTTACCAACCCAATTGCAGTTAGCCACCTTCTCCTCAGTCACTCCCTCTCATTCTTTCACTCAATAGATATTTATTTAGCACCTACCATGTGCCAGGCAATAGTACTATAGTAGTGAACACAGCAGACAAAATCTGCCCTCTTGGTGCCTTGCACTCTGTCACATCACGTTACCTTTATTTTCTTGTTAGTATGCTTCAGTGCCTAAAAATTTTGTTTCTTTATTTGTTTATTGGCTTTCCCTGTGAATGAAATCAAGAACCTTGTTTTCCTTATTCACCACTGTTTTTCCATATTTCCAGTACCTAGAACAGCTCCTGACACATAACCAATCCATATTTGATAAATATTTGTTGCAATGGATGAATGAATGGTGATCTTGGAGAGAACTTTTTGAATACATAGTAAGGGTGGAAGATATATTGCCTTGCCAATAGAATAATAGTGAATGGAAGGCCTCAGAGTGAGCAAATATTCACAACTTTTATGAGAACATGGTGGCAAATAAGAGTGATAAAATGAAAGCTTGGTAGGAAGCAAGTTGGGAGTGAGGTGATTTGTATTATATAGAGGAGACTGAGCATGTTGAACATAGGCTTCTGCAGCAGGGAAATTGTCTGGTTCACCGGTATACCGCCATTGCCCGGCGCCACATCTGACATGTAGTGAGTGGGAAATGAATATCTGTTGAAAAGTGACTGTTTTTAAACTTGAGGGGAAGATCCAGGAGAGAGAAAGAGATTGGAGATACAGGAACACAAGGAGAAGAGATGGGTAAGGTTATGCAAGAGTGTAAGTACCTAGTTGAACTTTGAAGAGGGGAGAAAGGGAGAGGCATAGAAAAGACGAGGTGGAGAAAAGGGTTGATGGGGAAATTCTCATTGGATAGTCTTCAGTTTCTTAGTGCGTAGCAAGTGTTGTCCGCTGAGGGGCAAGGAGAGTTTGGCGACCTGGAGAGAGTGGCCACTCCTGGCCAAGGAGAGCCACACCAGGGGATTTTCCGGGGAAGCAGTAAAGGCTTAGTCTCCGGTGACTGATCAGCACATGCTTATATGTCGTGCTTATGTCGAGGCATCTGTTAAATAAAGTATTTATTCATTTGTTTCCAATCAGTATATCGAAAATTTGGAAAAATGTGTTAAACTTGAAATACTGAATCTCAGCCATAATCTAATAGGGAAGATTGAGAAGGTAGACAAGCTGTTGAAATTACGTGAGCTCAACTTATCATATAACAAAATCTGGTAAGTAAATACTTCTTTGGGTGGCACTGCAGGGTCGTCATCTTTGTTAAAGAGGTAGATTAAAGCTGCTGTGTTACTGAAAGAATCCTTTGATAGATCAGGCACTTTGATCCTTATTCATTTGTAGTCTAGCCCTTCACATATGATAGCTGCCATATTTTGGCATTACTAAAGTACAGAATAATGTCTGTCATTATCAAAGAAGGAGATACATTTTTTGAGTACCAAATTTTATCTTAATTCCATTTTTGACAGGAAGTTTTCCCAGATGTGGTCTGATTAACTGCCTTATTTCATTAAAAAAGGTGGCATGAAGCAGAATGTTTTAACCCTGTCATTTTGATCCTAAAGATATTTCAACCTGTTTTGAGCCTATGTATTTATCCTAATGTTCTTTGCTCATTGCTGTAATAAATACACACTATCTTGTTTCCACTTCATAATATATATTACTCTGAGAAATAAACATAATAAAACTGACAGTTGCTAAAAATACACATAGAAAACTTGTTATAAGGAAAATGATACAATTATCAAATCTTGAAAATCTTTATATCTATGTATTTTCCCTCCACATAAGACTTGGTATATATAATGGCCAGAGAACAAAACAACTAACAGTAGCAGAACCTCTAATATGGCAAAAATGAAATGGGAAAAAAAGTGATTAATGAATCAAATCCTTAATGTAAAGTGTGTATAAAAAAACTGATCCTGATGAAAATCATTTCAACAAAATAAAACTGAAAATAAGGAAGCTTGGAAATATTTGCCCAGTATAGAGAATTGACCAAGGAATTAAATTGGAATCAACTTGGGAAAATACTTCATCAATGAAAATTCATCAATATGGGTGATAATGTTTTATTAATTTAAATATTCTGATTAAAATATTTTTGTTCATAAATACAGTATCATTCTGGGGGTCCACCAGCTCAAAGTGGCAGCCATATCCTGCTGGCATAGCTAATCTTTTGGTGATGATTTAAGGTAATAGTTAAGGACATCTTGTTCTTATGCAGGGCTATAGCACATAGCACAGTGTGTGCTGTTGAACTTTCTAGCTCTCCCCTTGCTGTCCACTAGTAGTCTTCACAGTGGTTAGTGAGAATGCTACAGACAGACTCTTCTGTGTTGTGGGATCTTAAAGTCTGATAGTAAGATAGGTAGGATTCCTGGGCACAGACAGTAATGAAGAGTTTACCAGAGCTGTTCTGGTAAATTTGTTTTTAGCCACTCTTTTTAAATTCTCATTTATAAATTATAATTATGGAAAGTAACTCCACATAAAACCAAGCCTGTTTATTTTTAGAATACAATGGAGGGGCACTATCATTGTACTTATTACTAAGTTTGATTTTACCCTTTGGTTTCCAGCAAAATTGAAGGTATAGAAAATATGCATAATCTGCAAAAGCTAAACCTTGCGGGAAATGAAATTGAACATATTCCAGTATGGTTAGGGAAGAAGTTAAAATGTTTGCGAGTCCTCAATCTGAAAGGCAACAAGATATCATCGGTAAGTTATTCAAAGTAGCAAGAATATTTTTAAAAATTTTGGATTTGTTGAAGCAAAAAATTAAAATCTAAGTTTTTTTTAAAATGGGACTTCTTCTAATGTCTTTGGTTCTTTGACAAAACATCAAATTCAGACATAACCTAGTATTCTCTATGGTAATTAAATATAGGCAGTCCTGGTTTTGCATGGTTCCATGGTAGCTAAAAGTTGACCTCTTAGCATTTTCCCATCTTTCATTTCATTTGAGCCTCAAAATACTCTTGTTAAGGAGACAGTGCAGGGATTATTTTTATAATTCTGTGAGTTAGGTACCATTGTCTTATCCCATTTTCAAGTAAAGTCTCAGAGAGGGTAACTCTCTTACCCAAAGTCATTCAACTTGTGCCCGAATCCATGTCACTGAATGCCTAGAGCAGAGTTCTTTTTTTTCAAACTTGTGAATTAATCTGAATTAATCTTGATTATAGTGTTAGGTGTTACAAGAAGTGTTAATCACTAGCTTTTTATAGTAAGGCAACTTTGTTTTCGTGGTTCACATAAGCTAATAATGATGTGTATTTTTCTCTGGAGTATATTTTATGATTTCCTTGTGATATTTATACAGTTAGATATTCAATAAGCATTGAAAAGTAAAAACATTAATTTACTTAAATCTGTATTAAAATTGGTACAATCCTGCTATAATTTAAAGAACTTAAGTCTTAGAATAGAAAATAAAAGATGTGACTTCCAATATGGGTCTAGACTTTGCTTCTGTGACCTTTGGAGAATCTTTCATCTCTCTAAAACTCACTGTTTAAATTAGAGAAAACAGTCCCTGCCCTGCCGTCTTTCAGAAGTGGTATGGGGCTCAGATGAAATGATAGATGTGAAAATACTTTAAAAACTATAAGGAATACAGCATTAGAGTTATTTAGTATTTTAAACTTTCATCAGTAGAAGCCAATAATAATAAATAACATTTGTTTAATGCTGTGCAATGTTTATGCTTTCTCATTATAAAGATCTGGTAAGGTGACTCTACCATTTCACTGTGACAGCCCAAGAGCCTCACAGCCCAAGCCCCACGCCATGTTACATAGCATCACCTTGGAGCTCTTGGAGCTTATGGGGTGATGGGAGGAGGTAGCCATGAATCTATTTAAAATTTGCCACACATGTTCCAAAAGTAGTTGATCCCTAGATAGGACTGTTAACAGGAAAATCATTTAATAAATATTTATTATTATTTCTAATTTTGTAAGACCTTCTCATCCCAATTCATATTTGACATTGGCTTCAGTAAGAGTGCCCATCCACTTGGGAGAGATTTATTTATACTAGCTATTGGTAGTAGTGTTTCTCAACCTTTTAAAATCCCTCTTTGGGTAAATGTAAAAATCTTACTTCAGAACCGTGAGTGTCTCTACATATCCTTATTTCTTTTAACTATCAAGTATAACTGTTACCTGAAGATTTACCAAACTCCTTTTTTATAGCCATTTATATTTTTGATTTGTTCAATCAGCATACTGAAAAGATAATAGGATTAGAGTTTCACAGTCTTGAATTCAAATCCTATTTCATTCACATATAACCTCTGAGCTTTGAGCAAGTCACCTAAATTCTTTGAACCTCAGTTTCATCATCTAGAAAATTAAGATGGTTCTTATATCATAGGTTTTTGTGAGGAGTCACAGATAAAATGGTATATGGAAAATGCCTAATACTGCCCTTGATACATTTTAGATTCTCAAATACTCCTTTCTTTTCTGCCCTTCAAATCACTACTTTTGGATAATAGGTTTCATGAATAGGTTCCTTGCCATGTTAATAGCAATTTCCTTGATTTATTACTTCACTTAGGTATGTTTATGATTTTTATTTTATTTATTTATTTTTATTTTTTTAACACCTTAATGTTTATGATTTTTAAATTCAATTATACCAATTATAATGTTACCTATCATTTCAGCTCCAAGATGTAAGCAAATTGAAACCCCTTCAAGATTTGACTTCTGTGATCCTAGCTGAAAATCCAGTTGTGACCCTTCCTCATTACCTCCAGTTCACCATTTTTCACCTCCGTTCACTGGAAAGTTTGGAAGGTCAGCCAGTAACCACTCAGGACAGACAGGAAGCTTTTGAGAGATTCAGTTTAGGTGAGGTGACATATTTTTAAAAAACTAAATTTGGGTGGGAGAGGAATTTATTTTCAGAAATTATCCAGAAAAAAAATATTTATTATGAACTTTATAATGCTATTAAAATTTGCATATGGGCTTCCCTGGTGGCGCAGTGGTTGAGAGTCCACCTGCCGATGCAGGGGACGCGGGTTCGTGCCCCGGTCTGGGAGGATCCCACATGCCATGGAGCAGCTGGGCCCGTGAGCCATGGCTGCTGAGCCTGAGCATCTGGAGCCTGTGCTCCGCAACGGGAGAGGCCACAACAGTGAGAGGCCCGCGTACCGAAAAAAAAAAAATTTGCATAGACAATGGCATCATAAATCAATGAACTCAGCAAATATTCATTAGGCATGTACTGTGAGCCAGGCACTGTATCTGGCACTAAAGATATAATGGTGATCAAGACATAAGGTACTGGCCTTCGTGCAGCTTGTGTTTTAGTGGAGAGGATAGACAAAAAAACAAGTAAACCCAGATAAAGTAACAGAGGAGAACCCCCTTTTTGGAAAGTGGTGTAAAGGAATGGCTCTCTGAGGAAGTGACATATAAGCTGAAGGCAAAGGCAGGAGAGGATTAGTCATGTGAAGAAAGGCCTGAGGGAGAGGGAGCAGCTTGTACTTTGAGATTGGAAAGACCCTGGTGAGTTAAGAGACAGAAAGAAGATCAGTATGACTGGAGGATAGCCCAGGTGAAAGTTTGGAGAGATGGGGAGGGGAGAGATGGCACAGGGCCTTGGGGTTTGGATTTTATTCCAGGTGCAGTGGAAAGCCACTGACAACTTTTAAGCGGGGGTTTATATATTAAGATTATTTTTGATGCTGGATGGAGAATGATTTGAAGCAGGGCAAAATAGAGATAAAGGGACATGTTAGAAGGCTATTGCCTTAGAAATGTTGGTGGCCTGTATTTAGGTGGTAGATGTGGAATAGACGGATCAGCTTCGGAAAGCATCAGCAGCACTTTCTAATGAATTGGATAATTCCCAAGCTTCTGGCTTGAGTAAGTGGTTGGATGGTAGTATTGTTTTGGAAAATGGGAGAACTCAGAATGTTGAGTTTGAATGTCTGTGAGACAACCAAGAATAGAATCAGAAATATGAGTCTGGAGTTCAAGAGATCTGTCCTAGAGATATAAATTTGGGATTCATCAGCATAAAAATAATATTTAATTCCACCGGAATCAACTAGCTCACTCAGGCAGGGGTTTGGAAGAGCATGAAGAGGAGCCAGTTAAGAAAACTGAGAAAGAGAGGCCAGCAAGGTAGGAGAAAACCAGGAAATAGTAGGTTGCAGAAGCCCAGAGAAGATTTCAAAAGAGAAAGTGGTCAGCTATGCTGAATGTTGCTGAGACATGAAGAAGAAAAATGAGCACAGAGAAGTGCTTTAGATTGACAACATGGTGATGAGCTTGACAAGAGCAGTTAAGGAGTGGCTGGGACAAATGCTAGATTATAGATTGAAGACTGAATGGGAGGGAGGCATTTGGGTAAAGATTTGAAATTGCCTCCCACAGTTTCCTCCCCTAGTACCTAATAAATGCATTTTTAAAAATAAGTTTAAAAAAATTTCACCAGTAGCTTCCAACCAGGAAATGGAGAAGCAAGTGCAATAAACCTCAAAGCTAGTAATCAAAGCAACAGAAAATATTCAAGAGCGGAGTGGAGAGACAAATCGTGGCTTAGTTCTTTTGGTCCTTGAGAAGACAGGAGATGAGATTAGAAAAAAAGAGGAAAGATTGTCTATTGATAAGAGGGATGGGACACTTTCTCCATCAGAAGGGAGAGAAGATGTCTGTAGGTATGGGTAGTTTTGTTGCCTTGGTGGTAGGAAGATGAGGAAGTTCCCATTGGTGGGGTCTGTTTTCTCAATAAAATAAGAGGTCATCAGCTGAGAAAGAAAATAGAAGGAGTACAACATTGCAAAGCAACTATACTCCAATAAAAATTAATTTTAAAAAAAAGATTGGAAAAAAAAGAAAATAGAAGGAGTATGGGAGGTTTGAAGGGAAGAGGAAGGTATGAAATAGCCTAACATGATAATGTTAGGGCATGAGCCTGTATGTTCAACCATTTGAAATTGATGTTAGTCCATTTTGACTTATAAAAACAACAGTTTCATATGGTTTGATCCAATACTTGAGAAATGGTAGATTTTTATTTGTTTCGGATCCCACTAACTCAACCTTTGTTACCCAGAAGTTGATGTTTTGGAATCATTAAAAAATATAAATAATGCAAAGGGAAGTCATTATATAAATATACTGTTTGGGGAAATGTTTAAAGTACTTATAATTCATTCACAACTTTGGATGTTAATTAAGAGCTTTTAGTGATGCTGAGCTCTTGGGACCCAGTGGTAATACAGATAGATGCAGTTTCTGTTTTCGCAAAACTTTAGTGGAGAAGGCAGACAGCCAAGCTATTTGATCACATTTTCCAACTCCCTCTGTGATGAGGACTGCGTCAGAGGTGCAGGGTGGCATCATAGCATCCCTGAGAAGTGTCCAACCTGGGGAGGGTAGAGTCAGGGCAGGCTTCTCAGAATAGTTTTTAAAACTAAGACCTGGAGGATGCAAAATACGCCAGTAGGAGATAGAGGAAGACAGTTCCAGGGAGAAGGTGTGAATAAAAGCATGCAGGTGGAAAAAGTTTTCGACAAAATTCAACACCCATTTGTGATAAAAACCCTCTAGAAAGTAGGCATAGAGGGAGCTTACCTCAACATAATAAAGGCCATATATGACAAACCCACAGCCAACATCATTCTCAATGGTGAAAAACTGAAACCATTTCCTCTAAGATCAGGAACAAGACAAGGTTGTCCACTCTCACCACTGTTATTCAACATAGTTTTGGAAGTTTTAGCCACAGCAATCAGAGAAGAAAAAGAAATAAAAGGAATCCAAATTGGAAAAGATGAAGTAAAGCTGTCACTGTTTGCAGATGACATGATACTATACATAGAGAATCCTAAACATGCTACCAGAAAACTATTAGAGCTAATCAATGAATTTGGTAAAGTAGCAAGATACAAAATTAATGCACAGAAATCTCTTGCATTCCTATACACTAATGATGAAAAATCTGAAAGAGAAATTAAGGAAACACTCCCATTTACCATTGCAACAAAAAGAATAAAATACCTAGGAATAAACCTACCTAAGGAGACAAAAGACCTGTATGCAGAAAACTATAAGACACTGATGAAAGAAATTAAAGATGATACAAACAGATGGAGAGGTATACCATGTTCTTGGATTAGAAGAATCAACATTGTGAAAATGACTATACTACCCAAAGCAATCTACAGATTCAATGCAATCCCTATCAACCTACCACTGGCATTTTTCACAGGACTAGAACAAAAAATTTCACAATTTGTATGGAAACACAAAAGACCCCAAATAGCCAAAGCAATCTTTTTTTTAAGAAGTATTTTTAAAATTTTCTTTAATTAATTAATTTATGTATTTATTTTTGCTGTGTTGGGTCTTCATTTCTGTGTGAGGGCTTTCTCTAGTTGCGGCGAGTGGGGGCCACTCTTCATCGCGGTGCGCAGGCCTCACTATCGCGGCCTCTCTTGTTGCGGAGCACAGGCTCCAGACGCGCAGGCTCAGTAGTTGTGGCTCATGGGCCCAGTTGCTCCGCGGCATGTGGGATCCTCCCAGACCAGGGCTCGAACCCATGTCCCCTGCACTGGCAGGCAGACTCTCAACCACTGCGCCACCAGGGAAGCCCTTTTTTTAATTTTAAATTTATTTTTTATTTATTTATTTTTGGCTGCATTGGGTCTTTGTTGCTGCGCGCGGCCTTTCTCTAGTTGCAGCGAGCGGGGGCTACCCTTTGTTGCGGTGCATGGGCTTCTCATTGCAGTGGCTTCTCTTGTTGCGGAGCACGGGCTCTAGGCATGCAGGCTTCAGTAGTTGTGGCACGCAGGCTCAGTAGTTGTGGCTCGCGGGCTCTAGAGCGCAGGCTCAGTAGTTGTGGTGCACAGACTTAGTTGCTTCACGGCGTGTGGGATCTTCCCGGGCCAGGGCCCAAACCCGTGTCACCTTCATTGGCAGGCAGATTCTTAACCACTGCGCCACCAGGGAAGCCCCAAAGCAATCTTGAGAAAGAAAAATGGAGCTGGAGGAATCAGGCTCCCAGACTTCAGACTATACTACAAAGCTACAGTAATCAAGACATTATGGTACTGGCACAAAAACAGAAATATAGATCAACGGAACAGGATAGAAAGCCCAGAGATAAACCCACGCACCTGTAGTCACCTTATTTTTGTGTTATCTTTTAAAATTGTTATCCACATGGTAATACCTTCTTACCTCTTAATAGAAATCACTTTCTAGCTCAAAATAATCTTTTTTTCCAAAACCATAGTGAATAATTTTAAAAGTAGAATTGTATATATACTATTCTAAGACTTCTTTTGCTATTATTTGAGAAATAGTCTTATGTTTCTTCAAATAGAAAATATAATGATCAATAAACTATTAAATTTGTACTAGCAGAAGAGGTAGAAAGACTGGAAAGAGACCTGGAGAAGAAGGTGATGGAAACTGAAGAGCTTAAAAGCAAACAAACAAGGTTCCTCGAGGAAATTAAAAATCAAGATAAGTTGAACAAATCATTAAAAGAGGAGGCCATGTTACAAAAACAGAGCTGTGAGGAGCTAGAGAGTAACCTAAACACGAAAAATGAACTGGTAAGTCCGTATTTTACATTGCCTTGACTATATTCTCTTGAAATAGAAAATTCTTTGTTCTTAGGTCTAAAAACACAACTTCCTGACTATAAAATGGGGAAGATGTGGTTTAACAGAAATATGTGCAACTGGTTTGACAGGTTGTAGTTGACTGCACACTCTATGGTATGGTTGCCCAAAAGATGCATACTGTCTTGAGCTGTGTTATGTGAAAGTATGATATCCAGAACAAATGAGGAAGATGAAGCCCCACACCGTGGGGAGTTGGTCAGACTGCCCTTAGATGTCTGTATTTTTTTAGACAACAACACCGTTGGTGAGGCTGTACGTTGGCAAAAACTTTTAGAAAGCAATTTGGCAAAATTATCCAAATTTAAATGGATGTACCCTATGTCCTGTATATTGGAAATATTGTATATAATATTTATATTATTTATTGGTTATTATGTAAGTTATAGTATAATATAATATATATTTCTAATAATATAGTCTGTAGAAATGGTACAAGAATGTATAAAGATATATATGTAGATACATGCGTATATGTATATAAATATACATATACACATATATATACAAGGACATTGACTACATTATTGTCTATATTAGCAAAATATTGAGAATAACTAAAATGTCCCTCAGTAGATATCCATGTGGTAGAATAATAGTGTTCTTATCAAAGGAAGGCAGAGCTGTATATCCTCATATGGAAAGATGTCTAACATATATTGCTATATGAAAAAAAGCAAGCTGTATATCAAGTATGGTCCTATATATAAAGGAAGTATATAATAGTATAAGTATGTGTAAGTCAAATGGTAGAATGTATACCAAATTCTTGACAGCAGTTATTTTAGGGGAGTAGAATTATAGAGTACTTTCAAATTGCCATATATGCATATCTTTAATGTTTAAATTTTAAATAATTTGGCTTTACGGTTAAAATAGGTAAAAAAGATATCTTAAAAGAGAAAGATTTAGACAGACTAGATAGCATATCTTCAGAAGGTACCTGACCCAGAGGCTTCAAAGGTCTTGAGACCATGTCTGAGAAGTGGCCAAAGCAACAGGGGTGTCCAGGCTGGAGAAGAGGAGACCCAGTGAGCTGTGACAATTGCCTTCGGATAGTCAAAGGACTGTTTCATGGAAGAGGGACTGGAGTTATTGATGAAGGTACCAAGAGTTAAAATTAAGAAATGGCAAATAGAATTATAGGAAAACAGTTTTTCATTTAGTAATGAAGAAGAAATCTATATAATAGCTGTCTTGAGATAAAATGTGATAACTCTGGAATGTGTTTGCTATCACTGAAACAGGCCATGTGCTCAGGGTTTAGGGAAAAGATAAAAAAAAACATTGGTCAGGGAGATGGACTAAATCACCCTAAAAGCCCTTTTCAACCTTGATAATTTGATTCTGTAAAATTATTAGTCTATTTTCCTTGAAGAAAAAAATAGCTATTGGTACTCTCTTTTCTTTTTCTTTTGACAGTTCTTTTTCTGATCTGTGCATAACTTAGAGAATTGTATTTCTCATATAATTAGCAGAATCCTTGATACAGTTATCTTTTTTTTTTTTTTTTTTGCATCCCCCTTTCAAGATTGGCATTCTGGCTTAGTTACTTGATTTGTTGACAAGAATTCTGCCTAAGCACTTACATTTTTAAGCAAGAAAAAAAAGCGTTCCCTCCTCTGTGTAGAGAGGGAAATTGTTACTTGAAATCCAAATACTACTTAATTACCTCTTTCTTGAGCTCTTCTTTGTCAGGGGGACACGATAAAAGACAGGGCAGCTTTCCCAGCTCTGTTAGTCAAACATTCGGAGCATTTGTGGCTTCCTTCATATGCCTCTTATTTGAAGGTAGTTTTCAAATATGTCTGCTGTATTCTGAAGGCATATTATATATGATGTTAATAATCCAGTGATTATCAATGGTCTTATAATATGCATAGATCTGTTGCACTCCATTCCATAATAGAGTGGAATGATGAGTAATTAAATCATTGAAGACATATTACAATCAGTTTTATTTTAGCAGTGAACTCTTTGTGCCATCACTTAACAGTTGTATTTTAAATACAAAAATAAAACAGTACTTAAAATAAGCACAGTACTTACTTTGGTATCACTTGATATTTGTGAACATTTAATAAATTTTCCTGAGTTATTGATCTTTTTCATAGTGTAGAATTCATCTTGTATTATTAAGACAAAAAAACATTATGATTTCCATATGCTGACTCCCTGGTGCACGTTAAGTCAACCCATTGAAAATCATGGCAAAATATTTTATTTTATATTTGTGTGCTATCCCAAAATTATGGATTATTATAGTTGCCTAGTTTTCTCTTTTGTTCGTTTATTATGTTGATATGTTTATGCTGTAAATAAATGTTTTGTAAACTGTCAACAGTTTTTGTTCGTTTTTTTTTCCTGTAACTGTTTTCAGTTAGAAGACAGACTGTGCTCTTTTTGAGTCATTATGTTACTTTTATCATTAACTATTTAAAAACACTTTATATACAAAGTTACTATATGTTTATTATAACAAATTCAGACAACACAAATGTATACACTAGAAAATGAAGGTTTCACTCTTCCCCTGCCACATTCCTTGGAGGTTAATATGTATCCTTTTTGTTTTCTATGCTTATACAATATATATATATAATTACATAGTGTATATGTAATTATATATATTTTTGAATGTTTTGTGATTTAAAAAAATTTTACTATATATTTTTTAAAATTCTGCCATCTTATTTTTTACAAAACAGTATATCATTGGACAGCTGTCCAAGTTAAAAAAATACATACACGTGTATATGTGTGCACACATATATACACACACACATAAATTCTTTTCAAAGTGTATATTGTGTTCCACTATACGGATTTTCCATGATTTATTTAACCTTCTCTTATTGATGAATATTTAAGTTGCTTCCACTTTTTTGTTATTAGAAACAATACTATAGAGAAAACCTTTATATATATATACCTTACGCATTCATACTAGTACTTCCTTAGCATAACCACTATAAGTTTTAAATTTTGATAGCTATTAATGTTACCCCTCAAAAAGCTTATAACTGCTTCACACTTCTATAGCAGTGGGCGAAAGAGCCCACCCCCACTTGATAGTATTATTTTGAACTTGTATATAGGATAGAGAAAAATGGAATCTCATTGCTTTAATTTCGCATTTCTTTAGGTATTGGAGAGCTGAGTACTGCATATGTATTTCTTAGCTATTTTGTATTTCTTCTTCAAATTCATATTGTTTTGCCAGTTCTTTTATTATTCCAAAGGACTATTCCATGTTAAAAAAAAAAAATTCTGTGTCTTATTCCAAGAGCCTACATTTGAAAAACATTTTCCATTATCTTATGCAGAATATCTGGTGATAATATCACCTATAGTTGTATAATGTTTTCTAGTTTCATATAATAATTCCTCATATAGTAAGTCAATTAACTTATAAATGAAGCATTGTAACATTGAAGGAAAACTTCTGGTGGCCATTTAACCTGTAGTAGTCCCCCTCTCCTGCCACCAACAAATGTTAACTTTAATATTAATGTTACTCATTGTCTTTTTGCAAGTTATTTAAACTCCTGTACTTGTTTCCTCATTTTTAAAATGAGGATGATTTACCTGTCCTGCCAGCCCCACAGAGTTGTGAGGACTAAGTGAGGTTATGAACATGAAAATGATTTGAAATGAATCAAGCTAAATAATGGAAGGTGGTAAATATGAAACTCCATTAGAATGATGATAAAATGTGTCCATGTAAGAATAATGCAGGTATTAATAACCATATCTTCCTAAGGTAAGTTGTCAGTAAAGAGCAGCTTATGTTGTTATAGCCTCACTCTCTAGAATTCTCCAGGTGATGGTATCTGTTTGCTTCTTTCTCCTTTTAGCCCTTGTTTTGGTTTCTTGCAGACCCTTTGCTGATTCTTTATTCTTCCTTAAAGGTAGTTTGTTCAGGACTGAATTGTATACTATGTTTTTCATGGTTTGCATGAAAACTTGTATTAATATCCTTATGTACATTTTAAGTTTTGAAACTGGCTCGCCTTTTGAGAAATGTGCTTGTGTGTATGTATAATTTTTTTTAATGATTGTTTACATAGGAGAGTGAATTTGAATGTGGGGGAAAGAATTTGTATCATTTTTCCTATTGGTAAATATGTTAACTGCAGTCAGCTCTTGATTATCCACAGCTAATACTTTCCCGGGCTTTGACTCCCACTTTGCTCCCATTTGTGCATTTCTTCAAAGGACATTTATTGAATGCTTACTATATGCTAAGCCTACTGCTGTAAAAGACACAAAAGTACTTTAAGATGCACAGAGTATTCATTATTAAAGTTGAGCCTTGAACAACACAGGGGTTAGTCCACGTATAACTTATAGTTGGTCCTCAATATCCTTAGTTCCTCGGCATCCACAGATTCAAACAACCACCAACTGTCTAGTACTATAGTATTTACTATTGAAAAGTATGTGTAAGTGAACCTGCTCAGTTCGAACCGACATTGTTCAAGGGTCAACTGTATTTGCCTGTGGAGACCAGTCCCTATAGCCTCCACTGTTCAGTCACATTTGCCTTTGTTTGTCCCCACTGCCACTGATCTTTAGGGAGAGAAGCGCAAGATTAGTTGACATTGTCGGTTGTGAGTTGCCTTCTGGGGACTCAGGGACTTGTGAGCATTCAGTGAAAGCATCAACGTGGGTAATGTGCTTGACACCCTGCAGCAGGACATCGAAGGCAGTGTAGTATAATAGAGTGTCGGATTTGAAATTGGGAAACTTGGAACTGAACTCTGCCTCTTCCACTACCAGCTGTGCAATTGGACAAGTTATTTAACCTCTCTGTACAGCGTTTATCATCTCATAGGGTAGTTGTGAAGATTCAGTGAGATGGCGTATGTCAAATGCTTAGCATGGTGTCTGGCATACAGTGAGTACTCAGTCAGAATTACCTGTTATCCAGGTTAGCCTTACTTCCACTTAGCTGGATAATCAGGAGGTGACTGAAAGCTAAATCATGCACGACTTTGATTTCACGGGCCTTGTAAAATGTTCATGTTCGTTTATGTTTTATTTTCTTCAGCTTGCATTTTTATATTAAAGAAGTGTTTCTGCATGCCTTTTTTTGTCTGGTATCTACTGTCAGATGCTGGGGGGAATGAAAAAGCAGAAATCACTTAGTGGACCTTTGAAATGAACTCAAGGATTGCTTTAGTAGAAAGGGGACTGGTACTGGTAGTTAATAAAATATTTAACTTCTGCCACTAATCTAATGATGTAACTTTTGACAAGTCAGTTCACCAATCTGGGACTCAGTTTCTTTATTTATAAATTCAGAGGGTTAGATTAGATGATTTTTCTTCTAGCTCCTAAAATTTCTAAGAATAACTGAAAAGTTGTAATTACAGTAGGATTATTTTATTAAAAATTTAATATCCTATATTTGGATCTGATTGAGCTTATTCACATCCCTTATCCTCCATTACAAAGAATAATGTTCTGAACACTTAAAACTGAGATGCCATTAGCCAAAATACTACAGCAACATCAGTACAACAATTAAAACCAATCTCCTATTTTCATCCTTCTCACTCCTTCTAATTTCTTAGTAATAAGTGTCAAATATCATTTCTATCCATGATTTGAAACTATCATGAGTCAGTTAAATAAATTAGTACCAGTTATTGGGAAATCAGGAAGCAGGTACTTAGTAGACTAGTTACTTAAAAATAATTGATACAGAGTTATTTTCATGTTTGGATAAAGCAAATTTAAATGATTTTTAAAACTTTTATTCATTGTATCCTGAAATAACATATAAACTTCAAAGGTCTTTTATGTGATCTCTTATGAAATGATAATTTTGTATTTCATTCTTTGTAATACTTTAGAATTAAGATAAAATGCTCTTAATGTTATTCTATTTGCTGTGGGATTTTTAAAAATCTAATTATCAGTTATAATTAGAGCTTGCCACACCACTGTACCTTTATACCAACTTACTGAATCTATGTGTTGTTTCATATCAAATTGGGCCAATAGCTAAGACAGAAGACCATGGAACTAACTCGAGCATGTCAGAAACAGTATGAACTGGAACAGGAATTGGCTTTTTATAAAATTGATGCTAAATTTGAGCCACTGAATTATTATCCATCAGAGGTGAGTTATTTTGATTTTGTAGTAACCCACAGTTAAAGCCAGCATAGAATGGGGCAGGGGAGGGCAGGGTGGTGGAGATGTTCAAATGATTTTATCAATAACCACCCCATGTTTTTCTTAAGATACCAGCAGAGTATTTTGGTTGAATCTGTGAATTATTTGGCTCAGTGAGGTAGAGCAGTGTCCAAAAGAGGTTAAAAGCCCCAAGAGGATATTTGCCCACATCCATATTCGTAACCATAAGCAGCCCTTCTAATCCTGTTACCTCACTCAAGAGTGTGGTTGATCAGCTTCCTTAAATCCACACCTCCAGGAAGAGTGCACTGCCTGCTTCAGTGACCATGGAATAGGCATCTCCCTACATTGTTTTTTCAATAATCAGTGGGTTCACTATTAGTCAACCATTATTTGTACAAATACCATAAATGCCACTGCAACAGGGAACTGTTTAACTTCCAGGCTCCAGTCAGTATCATATAAAATAATATATCATAATAAAATGTCATATCAAATATGATTTAGTAAAAATTTAGTATTTAGTAAATACTAAATTTTTATGAAAAATTATTTTAGTAAAAATTCAACATTTAAAATTTATTAGACTGGTATTTTACTTATATATCAGCCAAGAAACCAAAATAAAACATGTAGATTTCTGATCTGAGAGATACAGCAGTGCTAAAAACAACAACAAAAACCACATAACTGTAGGCACTTTCTTAGTCAATCCAGCTCACTGTTTGGGGATAGGAGGAGTAATCCTTTTGAGACCATTTTTTGTTCTAGTTCCTTTTTAGTATATTAAGAATAAGATAAAAGAATTATATATTTTTTTAAACTTCTATGTGTGTAGGATTACTATTTAGGCAATTCTGTGATATATTCTTCATTAATAAAATGAATAATGTCACTCGACTGCATAGCAGTTACTTATTAAGTCATAAGATTTATTTATTTTGTTTCTAGTATGTTGACATTGATAAAGCCCCAGACGAAAGCCCTTACATTGGCAAATCCAGATACAAGAGAAATATGTTTGCCACAGAGAGTTATATTACCGATAATGCCCAGCTAGTAGAGATCAAGAGGATGGATCCAGATGAAGGGGAACAACTTAGAAATGAACATGTGAACTTGAGAGCCCATACGCCACTGGACACACGACTGGAAGACAAAGAAAACAAAATAAGTGCAGGTTAAAAAAAGTTACTTTAAATTCTTTAAAAATACAAAAGAATTGAATATATAAACAAATTTTGTTTTTTAATTCTTCTAGTTAAACATGCTAAAGTTATTTATTATATTGTTGTTTACATGAGACGTCTAAAACAAAAGCAGTGATTCATTGAGCAGATTATTTTTTAATGATTCCTGTTATGAAGAATGGGGTTTTTGACCGTTATTTGATAGCAGCATGTCCAGGGGCTCCAAGAATGCTTAAATTTCATCCTGCCAACAGGTGCTCCTCACCATTGGACTTACACATTCAAAGACATAATTAGTAATAATTGAAGCAAGTAAAGTTATTGATTCCTATACATGTCGCCAAAACCTAAAGTAGTGCTTTGGATAAACTGGATCAGTGCACTCTCCTTAGGCTTAGGCCTGAGGCTGGCCTCTGACTCTTCTTGACCTGCCCCACACTCCACCTCGTCAACCGCACCCCGCCCCCAGTCATCTAATTCAAGGAATCTTATCACTTCCTGGCAAGTCACAAAGAGGAAGAAATCAATCCAAGGGGACACTTAGAGACCTTCCAAATGGCAAACTTTGGACCCACTTCCTCACTTAGCTGTATGCATATGGTGGAAGGAGAAAGCAGACCTGAGTTCATTCATCTCACTAGTAATCATGACCCATTGTGGGGATCTCAAGCAATGAGATGAGTAGCCCATCTTCCCTTGGTTGGCAGCTAAATGGAATACATGGAAGGCCAATAGCGGTTGACTTGGAGAGGGGAGAAAAGAGGCCGAATTGTCCGTGCCTGCGTATACTGTATGCAAGGCTCTGGAAAGGGAAAGCGAAACTAAATCACACCAGCCTCAAGGGGCTCATAGTTTTATAGGAGGCAGGGAGGGAGAAAGAAATCAGGAATTTGAGGTGGAAAGTCACTGATTTGGGATTACCAAATCAGTAGTGAATTTCTTGATATTGAATCCCATCATAAAGCATTTGTCTCTAACACAGGTTTTTAATACTCTAAACCTAATTATAACTTGGTGACATGTAAGCACATATTTACAAATAAAATCCTTATTCTTTCAAAAGAGTTCTTTAATGTTGGGAGTATCAAGTAGAGCCCCTTTTATGTTAGGATTTTACAAATAAATGGATCAATTATAGCTCTATGGCATATCATGAAACTATTCTAGAGATTAACTAATAGGAAGACAATCATAAGAAATTACTTTTTTTTTTATTCCTGTGTTGTATAATTGCAGAATTTAATTGGAGGAAGTTATTGCTAAGAAAAAGGTAGAAATTTGAGAATTCAAGATTTTTCTTGTGTGCCTGTGTGCATGGTTTTTAAATTTGCAGCACAAGCTCGACTATCAGAACTGCATGATGAAATAGAAAAGGCAGAACAACAAATTTTAAGAGCTACTGGAGAATTTAAACAACTGGAAGAAGCTATACAACTTAAAAAAGTAAGTAAAAGTAAAGCTGCTTTGCTAAGAGAAAATACCAAAAATGAAATGTGTTTCCCTCTTCATAACCGTGTAAAAAAAATCTTTATATCAGTGCTGCCTAATTAATTACGGAATAACAAATTTCAGAGTCAGATATGGTTCTAGCGTTTTCCAATTTCATTTCCTTCCATTCAGGATGACATCCTATTAGCATTTAATAGAGTGTATAGATACTCGTTACTTAACCATTTATGTAAAAAGATATATTCAGTCTACTGTATTATGAAAGTGTCCAGTTTACCCAGGGAAGCTGCTTCCTAATATATCTCTCCTAATTTAATTAAGCACTCACCACCTTTAAGATCCTGGAACCTAGATTAAGAGCCAGAAAACACCTCTACAATGAACATTATTAAACATGAGTAGCAAAAATATAAATGATATAAAATATGGTATACATAAAGATGATGTCATGAAGAAGCAAGCAGCTCAAACCCATGATGTAGTTGCATAGGGAGAAAGTTCAAAAAAGGAAGTATTTTGACATTTTAGTTTTTAAGTAAGTAAAAGGTTTTAGTTATTTGCAACTTTTAAAAATCAGTATTTGAAAATTGTGATGGTAATGTATTCATACCATAGTAGGAAGAAAAGAAGGTGAAGTCCAAATTATATATTCTTTTAAAAAGATAACCCTGTGTCGTTAGTTTCAAATTATTTAGTAACTAGAAATTGATTCAAGTTTATGTGGCAGTTGCTGACTGAGCTGGGCCCTGAGTAATGAAAAAAACGGATGTGTTCCTCTCTCATGGGCAGGAAGTAGGCAAAAAATAAGTAAAAATAAGTTTAAAAGAAATGTATAGTTAAACAACATAAGTTCTAAGGGGGAAAGAAAAAGAAAATTAGGAGAGACAGTAAAGAGGATGTAGATTGCTGCAACCCACAAAGGCCTCACTGAGGAAGTGACATTTAGGCTGAAACCCAAAGGATGAAAAAGAGCCAGTGAGGCAGAATTAAGGGCAAGCATATTCCAGGCAGAGGTGACAGTGTGTGCAAAAGACTTCAGACTAAAGAGTCCTCTGCAGGGTGAGGGAGAGTATAGTGGTGGAAGATGAGGTTAAAGCTCATGCCAGGCATCATAGGCCATTTTAAGGGGTTTGAATTTTATTCTGAATGTAATGGGAAACCTTTGAAGGACTTTAGGTGGTAGCATGGCTGATCCTATTTGTATTTTTATAAGGTCACTTTTGCTACTTGATGAGAGTGAAATGGGTTGAGAGAGATGGAAAAAATGGAGATGTGTACATCGGTTAGGAGGCTGTTGTTTAGTACAGGCAAGACATGATAATGGCTTGGACTACAAAGGTGATGGTGGACATGGAGAGAAAGAAGACTAGGTAAAATCTGGCAGTAGAATTGACAGGACTTAAAGATGGATTGAAAATGGGAGATGAGGTGGATGGAGCTATTAAGAATGATTTTAATAATTAAATAATGTTTTATAACAGTACTGGCGAAAGCTTTATATAGATAAATTGGTAGAAGTAAATAATGTACATAATTTTTAAGTAAATGGATGCTTACAAAATGTGCTTGGAAAAAATAGTTATTTTAAATGAGTAAGTATAATATAGCCTAAATTTTTCATTACATTGTCAGTTGGCTTGATATTCTAATACAAGGGTAAGTGCTATATAAAGTCAGCTACCATTAATATTATGGTTATTATTATTAATAATTTATAAATTATTTATACTAATATGACAGCTTCATTTCTACTGCTATTGTTTTCATAAGCTTTTATAAAATAAAATTTTCTACATATAATAAGGATAAAAGTATAAGATATGAATGGAGTGCCTAGGTATCTCCTGCATTTTACTTTTATTATTAAAAAAAACCTGATAGAGCATGGAATACCTTTTTAAATTGTACTAGTTGTTTTTTGTAAATTTGTAAATCAGTGTTGCTGTCCTCTGTTAATTGTATGTTGGGGTGGGGGGGAATTAGATTTCAGAAGCGGAGAAAGACTTTCTTTTCAAGCAGTTGAGTGGTAGGATACAGCTTCTAAATAAATTACGCCAAGAAGCTCTGGATTTAGAAATGCAGATGGAAAAGCAAAGAGGAGAAATTGCTGAAAAGCAGAAGGAGATCAAGGACCTGCAAATAGGTATTGATAGTCTGGATTCCAAAGACCCAAAACATGTAAGTAAATGAAGAGATCTTTGCTTGTTCTATAGGGATGAGCATATCATTCTTTCTAGGTATTATGTCTCATCGTTTTTAGCCTCAGAGTCCTTTCTGAAAATCTCTTTTAGTTTGATGCACAAATCTGAGCAATACATATGTTTATATGTGTGTGTGTATATATAATATGAGTGTATGTATGTGTATTATATATATACATATGTGTGTATATACATACACACACACACATATATATGAAGTGTGTGTGTGTGTTTAAAACAAAACAACCTAGGGCTTGATGGAGGTAGTAGCTTTCAGTAGAACAATTGATGAATGATATACTTATTTTTTTTAAGTAATTGAATTTCATTATATTTCAAATCAAGAGTAACCTGCTCTAAGGTGCTCTCCAAACCTCTTACTCTTTCTCTCTCCTTGTTTTATTTTCTTCTTTCTTAACAGCAAGGTGGCAAGATGGGAGAGCTGAGGGGGTTCAGAGTCCTTTTTCTACCTCTTCTTTAATCCTTTATGCAAATATTCCACTAAAGCTATTTGTTGTTTCATATTGTTTTGTTTTGTCCTTAAAAAGAAAACATTTCTCTAGAGTATGTCTTCCTAAAATGTGGCCAGAGGTGGTCAGGTGGCTGGATGATGGAGTTAGGTTCTTGTCTCTTTCTGTCTCTACTCTGAAAAGTCTTACTAATGGTTTATATTTTAGCCAATATTTGTAAAATAGAAGTAAGAATATTTCCTGCATATTTTACTGGTATACTTTGAATAATAAGGTTATTTTTAAAAAAAACTTTAAAATCTCTGGATTATGAGAAACCATAGAATTTAACATGGTAAAGACAATGCACTATAATTGCTTTATGTACTTGACAAGTTATTTAGTTGTCCCTTTAAACATTTTAGTAAAATATCATAGATATTTTTTGGAGGCCAGCTAATTTTGACAAAGAGTGACCATATCATCACAGACATAAGGTCTTTTCTAACAAAAGCCTAAGACTTAGTATTAAAATAGAAACCAGGGCTTCTCTGGTGGCACAGTGGTTGAGAGTCCGCCTGCCGATGCAGGGGACCTGGGTTCGTGCCCTGGTCCGGGAAGATCCCACATGCCGCGGAGCGGCTGGGCCCATGAGCCATGGCCGCTGGGCCTGCACGTCCGGAGCCTGTGCTCTGCAACGAGAGAGGCCACAGCAGTGAGAGGCCTGCGTACCGCAAAAAAAAAAAAAATGAAACCAAAAGTAGTCTTGATTATCTTGAAGAATTTTCATTACATGAAAAATTAGAGATTTTAAATAATATATAATATGGTCTGTGATATCTTCCTGTATCATATTTATTTGTTCAGAAGTCTACCACCCCATGTAAGGCCCCTGAGGACAGGAACTGAATCCCCGGGGGCCAGTGCTATGTTTATGAATGCTTGCATTAAGGAAAGTAGGGAAGAACTGGCCTATAGGCACTACCCAAAGCTCCTTTACTCCCTCTTGTAGTTCTGTGATCTATGAGTGTAATCAGAACCTAGATTGTCTGTTTGCTTTCAAGTTAGGACTGTGATAGTCTTGGCATACCGGGAGTCTCATACACACTGGATATCTCTAAAGAATTACATACAGAAAGGAGTTAAATGAGAAGTAGGAAAGGCATCCAAGTTTTGAAGGTAGTCAGAATCAATCTGTAATAGTGGAGATGAAACATACAAGCCAGATTTTGAAGTTCCTTTTTGGTATTGTTAAAACTTGTGAAGGTTACTTCTTAGGGTTACAGTCTTAGTCTGAGCACCAGAGGATGTCTCTTTTTAATTTGTTCACCTGGAAGGAGCATCTTTTTCTAATTTGCACAAAGTCACCTTAATGCCCAGTGTTAGGCACCCCATTTTAGGCTGCAAAATGTGAACATTTTAGCAAGAGGGAAAGAATCAAGAATGGTATTCTGCATATTTTTCTGCAGATTCAGGCTTTTATTTAACTTTTATTATCTAATCAGATGAAGTATCTTTCTGAATAGCAAATAGAATTTAAAGTAAAAGCTTGAGCGATTAGGAAACAGTAAATGACTGAGATATGATGGAAAACAAGTGTGTTAAGTGCCAGTGACGTGTCTTGCATTGCACTTGGTTTTAGGCACATATGGTGTGGAACTTTATTTTATTACAGCATCCAAATGAGACTGGTGACTTTTTAAATTTGCATAAAATGAAAATATGATTTAGAAAGATTAAATGATTTCCCAGAGTACCCCCTTTTAGGAAGAGGCAGAGCCTCACAAAGGAGTTACAGGTCTAAAGAGATTAATTATTTTTAAAATTAGCTCAGAGCCAAGCCAGGTTTTCAACAGACATAAGCATTTAACTAGTTTTCAAAAGGAAAAGGTACTATACAAAAATCAAATCCCATTTTAGTTCTAGAAAACATTCGCAGAAGCAGAAATACCACAGGAGCAAACATAATAAAGAAAGATTTGTATCCCTGTTCCCTGTCTAGCAATGCTCTATGGGAGCAAACTGTATGCTAAAGGCAATTAATCTGTAGTAATCTGTTGCAAAGGTTGTGCGTGATTGGCCTGTGGAAGCTTCCTGTGTTGTGATTTAAAGCACGGAGGGTGTGGCCTGCCTTCAGAGGCTGCTTGTAATTGGACGGGCTGGGCTGCCGCTCAATCTCTGCCAGGAATGTGGTTTGAAGCGCTGGGAGGTTAGAGGCTCAGAGGCGTTTACAAAATTGTGGCTGTCAGAGAGGGAAGTGCACATGAATTTCAAGACAGCATTAGAAAGCGTTCCGCCCACAGTTCCTCTGTTCTCAACGGCTCAGTTTTAACAGGACAAATTCTAAATTAAGGTATGATCATTTTCTCTCTCTGTGTACAAAGGATTTAAAAAGGAGGAGGAGTGAGAGATGTAAGTTCCTGTTTTTACAGTACCTCTATTGTGAGCTCCATGGTAGTGAAAATCGCTGAATCTACTTTTGCTCCCATGTGTTTAATGCAGATCATTGGTGTATTGAACTAATTTTTTGTCCTGCATGTAGAGATTTCAGTGGAAGTTTTAATGGTGAATTTTTAAGATTTATTGATACAGATATGAGTGTAGATCTTTTTGAAAATTCTTTCTTGAGCCATAAAAATCCTAAATTTACTTAGAATTTAAGGTTTTATCTGCAGTTATCTTTTCAGAAAGACTTCAGATGGGTATTTTGGGAGAAGATTTAGGAGAAGAGTTTTGAACATCCATCATGTTTTACCAGTAGTAAAATAAAAACCTTCCAATCAAGCTGCCTCTCATTTATTCTTCAGAAATGAAGAGACTTTCTTTCTTATCTTTGGAGGCAGCAGACTTGTAAAATTGAGAAATGTTCTTTTATAATCAAATTGTAGTCTTAGACTTGAGACGCGTGGAGTTCGTTGTTCAGACTAATATAGTTCTTTCTACTGGTAACTTTCTCTTGATTTATTATTGTTCTGTTCCTCTGATCCTGTGGGGGCAAACTAGAGCTGCGAGGGTGTGATGTGAGTGGGAGGACACAGGTTCTCTGGGGAATTATTTTGTCTCCATATGAACAGTTGCTTAAGGAGACCTGGGCAAGTCATTTGATGGATCTGAGATTCAGTTTTCTCACATGTAAAAGGAAGAGTTAGACTAGGTCATCAGTTTTCAGTTTTTCCCCCAGCACACCTGAGAAATACAATCCAATCCTTTCAGTTAACAGTAGCTCCCTAAAGCGATGACTGTCAGAGTGTGTGTGGATGTGTGGAAGCTGTTTTCCACCAGGGGCATATGTAGTGGTTGCAGGTGTATGTAGTGGTTGCAGGGATGTGCCTCCATAGGGCCCTCCATCTTGAGAATCACTGGGCTAAATGGTCTTCGAGGTCCCTCTCAACTCCCAGTTTATGGAACTTAAAAGCAAAATGTTTCTTTGTATAAGGAATTGAAAATAAACTCGTTGAGGACACGGGGAGGGGGAAGGGTAAGCTGGGACAAAGTGAGAGAGTGGAATGGACACATATACACTACCAAATGTAAAATAGCTAGTGGGAAGCAGCCGCATAGCACAGGGAGATCAGCTCGGTGCTTTGTGACCACCTAGAGGGGTGGGATAGGGAGGGTGGGAGGGAGATGCAAGCAGGAGGAGATATGGGAATATATGTATATGTATAGCTGATTCACTTTGTTATAAAGCAGAAACTAACACACCATTGTAAAGCAATTATACTCCAATAATAAAGAAGTTAAAAAAAAAAGAAAATAAACTTGAATTCTAAGGAAGGATTTATTTCATGTCTGTATTTCCCCAAAAAAACCTTTTTAAAAACTATACTTAATGTTTTTTAATAAAGTTATTACTTGTCTATTATAAATTTTTTAGCTAAAAAAACTTATTAAAAATCTCCTGTAATCTTTCCACCCAGATATAACCTTTGTTAACATTTTAGAATATAGCCTTTTCCTATGGATATATGTATATATAATCAATTAACTTTTTGGAAGCCTTTTGGAAAGATACATTTTAGTTCAGTGCAAAGAACACTGAAATTGGCTACATTACCTACTAGCTGTTACCTGGGAAAAATCACTTAACCTTCCTGAGCCTCAGTTTGCTCATCTGTAAAATGGAGATGATTTCCACATCAAGTTATCATGAAGTTTAAATGAAAACTTCATGTGAAAACAACAGTGTCTGACACAAAACAGATGCAAATTGTTACATTTTCTTTTCCACTCTTCCCTAGAAATGTTATTAAGGATTATTATTTTTATAAGAGTTTAAAGAATTAGGGATTTAATTTTTTTTTTCAATTCAGTGCCATATGAAGGCTCAGAAAAGGGGTAAAGAACAACAGCTTGACATTATGAACAAGCAGTACAAACAACTTGAAAGTCGTTTGGATGAGATACTTTCTAGAATTGCTAAAGAAACTGAAGAGATTAAGGACCTTGAACAACAGCTTACTGAAGGTGAGAATTTAAGTATGATTTAAGGTAAATCAGATTCAGTGTTAATAAAAGACAAATAACAGGCATTAATCCAGATATTAGCTGAATATGCTTCAGCTGTTAGTACTAGTATTTGATAGGGAAATATTTGCAGAGTACTCAAAAATGTTTAATAAAATTAAAAATTTTTATTTTAGTTTTCTTGGGTTGATGTCCTAGTGAGTCAGGTCACTATGGCAAGAAATCCGTACATTATCATGATAAACTCTGGCATGTGATTGTCTTCTTCTAAGGCCTAAAATCTTTTCAGGAGCAAAGAGTCCGTTGGTATCAGGCATTCGGTGTCTGGTTATAAGGAGACTGCAGAAAGAATTTTAGGATCTATTTTTGCAGTGCAAATTTCAATTGTGACATTGCTGGGAATTCCGGGATGGTCCAGTGGTTAGGACTCTTTTGCTTTTACTGCCATGGGCCCAGGTTCAATCCCTAGTTGGGGAACTAAGATCCCACAAGCTGCACAGTGTGGCCAAAAAAGAAAATTTTTAAAATAAATAATAAAAATAGATCTTCCGCCCATTTAAAAAAATCATTAAAAAAAAATGTGACATTGCCATAATAGTGGAAGAGGAAGATAATAGACTGTAAGTGATGAGAGCCTTGGCTTGTGGTAAAAAGACCCCAGTCCTTGTTTTGCCATTATCAGCTGTGTTACCTGGGACAAATTATTTCTGTCACGATCATTAGTTTGGGGGAAGATTAAATGAAATAGTGTTCATGAAGTGCCTGGACATAGTAAGTACCCAATATATGGTTTGTTTGTTTTTATAAGTCTTCAGGTTACAGGTTAATGCTGCTAGTCTGGGATTTGACTTGGTTTTGTTTTGTGTGTCTAGCAGCAAGAACTGTTTTGTTGCACACTTTTCGTTATTTTATTTGGAAATCACTACTTTAAACTTTTTATAGCATGTATTAAGCATTTCATAAGCAATGCCAATGAATATACTATTTTTATTGTGTACCTGCTTAATACTCCTGTACCATGGATAATAGGGGGGAAAGCTATTACTATATCTTGAAAATGAAAACTAAGATAGTAGGAAATAATTGGAAGCTTAGAATTTCATTCTTAGCTAGTAACAATAGCTAAGGAGGCTAAATGCAGTAATTATGTATCTTGAAAGCATTTTCTTATATATATTATCGCCTTCCCTTTCTTCGTCTTGCTTAGGCCAGATAGCAGCAAATGAAGCCCTGAAGAAGGACTTAGAAGGTGTCATCAGTGGGTTGCAAGAATACCTGGGGACTGTCAAAGGCCAGGCTACTCAGGCCCAGAATGAGTGCAGAAGGCTACAGGATGAGAGAGAGACATTGCTGCAGAGATTGACTGAGGTCAAGCAGGAAAGGGACCAACTGGAAATAGTTGCCTTAGATGCAGAAAATATGAGGAAGGTATGATTTGTTTCTTCTTGTCTGTTTTCCTTACCTTCAGAAGTGGATGATGTCCAAGGTAAGTTAGTTAAGGAAGTTAGCCACAGTGCAATTATAAGTGGCAAAAGTGTTAGGGGCTATTTAGTGTTTTGGGGTTTTTTTTCCCTTGAGTTGTGATACACTTGGAAGCATTATTTTTCCCTTACTAAGAAAAGGAAGATTATTTTAGCTGAATTGCTATCCCTGAAAAGTATTGTGATCAAATAACTCTAAAGAATAAGAAATTATAGCTATTACAAATACTGTATTAGATGTTCATATTTTGTTATTTGTGTAGCAAAATTAAGCATAACATAATTTTTCTTATTCTTGTTGCTGTTACTTCATAATTGTAGTATTATTTTACAGATAACAAAACAGACACAGCATTGTAAATTATACCCTTCCATGCTTGATTTGTTGACATTCATTTGGAGATTTCACTTGCTCTGTTTTAGTTGTTTGGTAAACTTTACATTGCAGGAGAACCCAGATTCCAAAACCTCATCCTCAGTAGGGCTGGCTTTGGAAATTTGAATTGATTTGTTTTAATGTTATGAAATTTATCACACATATAAGAATATCAAAAATATTTAACACTATGTACTCACAGCTTAAAAACTAAAACATACAGATATATTTGAAACCCTCTGTGTACCCCTCCCAGAGGTAGCAAAATCCTGAATATGGTTATTATTTCCCTCTATCTCTCTTCTTTTATTATATGTGTATCCATCTATAAACAATACGTATTATAGTTCTGCATAATTTTAGGATTTATATAAAAAGTACATAATGTATTCTTTGGCTACTTCCTTTCTTCCTTCATGTTTATGTTTTTGAGAATTATGCAAGTTGATACATGTAGCTCTATTTTTATTGATGTATATAGCATCCCATTGTATGTGCCTACCACAAATTTATTGCTTATTCATTCTCCTCTTGGGGGATATTGAGGTGGTTTCCATTCTTTTGCTATTACAATATTGAGAGCGACATTCTTACACACATCCTGAGCATGGGGACTGTGTTCACAGTGGAACTGTGAGTCAGAGTGTACGTGCCTTCTCAGCTTCACTAGATATTGTCAAATTACCGTCCATAGTGATTTTGTGAATTTCTGTTCCCCCCAGCAGTGTGAAGGGCTACCATTAC
Source organism: Monodon monoceros (assembly GCF_005190385.1). Taxonomy (NCBI): domain Eukaryota; kingdom Metazoa; phylum Chordata; class Mammalia; order Artiodactyla; family Monodontidae; genus Monodon; species Monodon monoceros. The sequence continues at coordinate 99,930,283 of NW_021703782.1, forward strand.
ACCACATCCTTGACGTCACCTTAATGTTATCTAACTTTTATTTTGTAAGCCTTAATTTTGAAATAATTTCAAGCTTTGAAATAATTTCAAGGAGAGTTGCAAGAATAGCTCACTATACCTTCCATTCAGAGTCACCAATTTATTTTGCCACATTTGCTTTCTCTCTCATATATAATTTTACATGATTTTATATGCATTGTTATATAAATGTTTTTCTTAATCATTTTAGAATTAGCGGTAGACATCATGCTCTTTAGCTTCTAAATATTTCAGTATGTTTCCTAAGAACAAGGACATTTTCTAAGACAAACACAGAATAAAGATCAAATTCAGGAAATTTAACATTTTGTCAGACTTAGTGTTTGCCAATGTGCTGAGTTTGAAATGATGTCTTTTTTATGAAAATTTTTACATTTACAGGAAAGTTGAAAGAATAATTCATTGAGCATCTATGTGCTCTCTTAGATTCAACAAATATTTTTCTATATCTTTTTTTTGGTTGGGTCATTTGAAAATTGCAGATGGTATGACATCATCCCTTCAGTACATATCTCTTAAAAATGAGGACATTTTCCTACATCAGTGCAATACCATTATTATACCTAGGAAAATTAACAGCAATTCCCTAATATTATCTAATATCTGAGCCATATTCACATTTTCCCAATTGTGCCAAGAATTTCTTTCATGGTGCGTGCACGCGCGCGCGCGTGTGTGTGTGTGTGTGTGTGTGTAGAATCCAGCTGGTAGTTCTGTAGAGTGTCCCACGTTCTGGATTTATCTGATTGTTTCCTCATGGTTTGTTTAACTTGTTTCTCTATGCTCTGTGCAAAATTGTGTCTTGTTTTAACTGCATTTTCACTTGATTACTGGAGAGGTTAAGTACTTTTCATCTGTTTATTTGCCATTCAGTTTTTCTCTTCAGTGAAATCCCTATTCATATTCTTTGCCCATTTTTTCTATTGGATTGTCTGTTTCTTAATGATTTGTAGGAACTTTTTATATATTCTGGATATTAATCCTCTGTTGGTTATATGTAGCGTCTGCATTTTGGACAGGCAACCCATATGATTCAGATGCCAGGTGGTCTTTTGATCACTTACTGAGAAACTCTTCTATAGAAGTTCTTATCACAGGATTCCCCTCTTTAATCAGAATAGTTTAATTCTTCAAGATTCCAAATAAACAGATGAAAGCTATAATGTTTAATCATAAAGAAAATAGACAGGCTAAAATGAATCACAACTGTGGTATGCTAATCAACAGGTACTTATATTCTTGTTAACACTCGTTTAAGCTTCTCTCTCATCCTTAATATTAGAGAGTGCTAGTCCCGTTTTGTTCTTCTGATAAGTGAACATACTGTGGTTTAACAGGAAGAGTGTGGGCTTTGGAGTCAGAAATCTCAGTTCATATTCTGACTCTGTCCTTTTTTTAGCTGCACAGCTCTGTGCTGTTTACTTAGATCTTCATTCTCCATTTCCTCATCTATAAAACGGGGATAATACTTTGCCTTACACAGTTACTGTGAGGATGTAATTAAATAATGAATGTGAAAACATTTATTCCAGTGTCTGAAGGAAAATAGGCCTTAAATTTTATCCTCCTCTCTTTTTTTCTTCTTATGAATACGTAAGACTCATTTAAAGTATCACACAACTGGTTACTTTGGAAAACATGTTGTAGCTTACTGATTTTTCTTATTACATTTAGTCAGTGTTTTTGTTTTCCAGCCTGGATTCACACAGCCTGCAGCTTCATCGTCTTGCCATTGAATACTCTGTGCCTGGCCAGCACTGGCTGGCCAGCATTTACTTTAAGTGCTCACGTTACTTATAAGGACTTGCAGGTGCTTAAGCAGCACACTGAGGGTTCTGTACTTAAAACACTGAATCCTTGCAGGAGCTCGCAGAGCTAGAAAGCGCCCTTCAGGAGCAGCATGAGGTGAACGCATCCCTGCAGCAGACCCAAGGAGATCTCAGTGCCTACGAGGCTGAGCTAGAGGCTCAGTTAAAAATAAAGGATGCCGAAGCCAACCAGCTCAAAGAAGAGTTGGAAAAACTAACAAGGCTCAGCCAGGTAAGTAAGAGCACAAAGCCATCTAGAAACCAAGTAGGCTGGGCCTTAACATAACAGCTTTCCTTTAATTTAATCGAAGATTAAACACTTTTTAATATAATGTATGTGGAGTGATGGGAAGAGCACATTTTTGGAGTCAGACATTCTGAGCTTAAATATGACCCCTGTGTGAACATGGGCAAGTCACTTCGTGGCTCTGAGCCTCTGACAAATGCCTCATCATGTGTAGAGCGGGTTATGGTGAGGGTAAGTGAGACAGCGGGCCTGAAAGCACCTAGCAGCTGGTAATCAATAAACTCTAGTTGTTCTTCCTCAAAACAGCTTTAAGAGACCTCTTTTAAGTTGATATTAAATTTTACTTTGCTACTTCCTGTTCTGGTTGGATGAAATACCCACTAGTTTAATTATACTTGCAAATTAGTGAAATATTTATTCATCCAATAAATACTTATCGATTGGCCATTAAGGGCCAGGTGCCATGGATGCTGTAGGGAATAGCACAGACATGGTTATGTCCTTGTGAAGCTGACAGTCTGGTAGGTGAAACAGGTGTCGGACAAAGAAAACGATAGGGTTCTGTGCTAGGGGAGTGGTGGTCAGGGAAGACTGCCCTATGGAAATGGTGTTTCAGCCGAGACTTCAAGGGGAACTAGGATTTGGCTGTGCAGAGGGAGCAGAGGTGAAAGGGTAGAGGTAAGGGATGTGTTCTAGGCAGAGAGGCAAGGAGAGAGAGCTTAATGCATTTGAAGTGCTGAAAGTATGCCTCCAGTATGCCAGGAGCGAGAAGAGGAGTAGGGAATGAGAGTGAGAGATAAGGGCAGAGAGGAAGACAGAGGCCAGCTATAATATATTCTTGATCACATTAAAATGCAGTTTTGTTTAGCTATTAGCCAAATGGGTTGCATCTTCCTCCAGGAAGCCCGCCCTCACCTTCTGTTATGCCTGCTGAAAATCTGGATTCGGGACTCTACTTTGATTTTCCTTTAACCTGTGCTCAGTCAAAGCATTTTAGCTTGTGTATGAAATCATCTGTTTAGATTGTCTGTCTCTCCTGCTAGACTCAGAGCACAGTGAATGCCCAGATTGTAGATGCCTGTTTCAGTGCCTGGCACATGAGGAGGGTCAATAGGTTCTAACTGGATGAAAGTTAAATAAAATAAGATAGTTTGAAACAGGCACATGAAAAGATGCTCAACATCGCTAATTATTAGAGAAATGCAAATCAAAACTACAATGAGGTACCACTTCACACTGGTCAGAACGGCCATCATCTACAAATAATAAATGCTGGAGAGGGTGTGGAGAAAAGGAAACCCTCCTACACTGTTGCGGGAATGTAAATTGGTGCAGTCACTATGGAGAAGTGGAGGTTCCTTAAAAAACTAAAAATAGAGTTACTGTATCATCCAGCAATCCCACTCCTGGGCATATATCTGGAAAAGATGAAAACTAATTCGAAAAGATACATGGACCCCAGTGTTCATAGCAGCACTATTTACAATAGCCAAGACATAGGAGCAACATAAATGTCCATCGACATATGTATGGATAAAGAAGATGTGGTATTTATACACAATGGAATATTGCTCAGCTGTAAAAAAAAAAAAATGAAATAATGCCATTTGCAGCAACATAGATGGGCCCAGAGTTTATACTAAGTGAAGTAAATCAGACAGAGAAAGACGACTATCATATGATATCACTTATATGTGGAATCTAAAAAAATGATACAAATGGACTTATTTACAAAACAGAAATAGACTCACAGACATAGAAAACAAACTTATGGTTACCAAAGGGGAAAGGGGGGAGGAGGGATAAATTGGGAATTTGGGATTAACATACACACACTACTGTATATAAAATAGGGAAACAACAAGGACCTACTATATAGCACAGGGAACTATATGCAATATCTTGTATTGATAATAACCTATAATGGAAAAGAATCTGAAAAAGAATAGATAGCTATTTGTATAACTGAATCACTTTGCTGTATACTGAAGCATTGTAAATCAACTATAATTTAAAATTAATTAATAATTAAAAAAAATAAGTTTGAATCCCAGGAATTCATGTAAAATGGCATTCATATGATGAGAAAAGGATATAAAAATAGGCTTATTATAGTAATTATAATTACTTTATGTTCCTTTACTTATTAGATACCAAATGATATCAAATGACCATTTGCCAGTTGTCAGTGTTATATTTCTTAAGAGTACCAAGTTTTATAAAACTATAGTTGACCTGATCAGAGTGTGGAAAACAAGAGGTTGGGAAGGAAACAATTAAAATAACAGTAAATACATATTTTTAAATAATAGTAAATACAATTTCTGGATAGCACGTTCTTTGAAATAAATTTTCAAAAGTTTTTAAGCAAGCCCTTACTGACTTAAAATCCATTGTCTTTTGTACTTCCATTGTCCTTTATTTTTTTTTCTTATAAGTCTTGACAAAAATATTACAGCAGCCTGGCCTTTTCCCAAATTCATATGGTATTGAAAGGGACATTCCTTTCCTTGCATCAGGACTACCAGGATTGGTCTTCAAACCACACATAGAGATTGTGGAGCATAACAGATCTTCTCTCTCTGCTTTACAGATCTATGATTGGTACCCTTTAGTTATATGAAATCACTTGTGATGCTTGTTAAATGCAGATTCCTGGGACTTGCCCTAGAAATTCTGCCCATCAAGTCTGAGAGGGAGTCCAGGCATCTGTATTTTTAACAGGTGCAGCAAGTGATTTTGATGCAGGTATTTGAGCACCACAGTGTGAGAAATATTGGTCTAAGGGAAAAGAGAGCAGTAACTGTTGAATCACTCACAGAGCTTTTAAAGGTAGGTATTTAGGCTCACTCCTGGAGATTCTGAATTGGTGTATCTGGGCTGAGCTGATTCTGATGCTTGCTCTTTCTTATGTATTAATAGTTTAAGGAGGCATGTGAAAAACTTACCTTGGGCTTTTAAACTTGGGGGTACAAATGTAAAACTGAGTTGTTATAAGACGAAAGCTCCCAAGGGATTGCATGTGTATATAAATGTATTTATGCCTTATTAGATCATAAATTATTGCTATTTTACTTTTTTTGTATCTTCGCTTCCTATGGCAATAGTTAGAACAATCAGCTGTTCAAACAGAACTTGAGAAAGAAAAGCAAGCCCTCAAGAATGCACTCGGAAAAGCCCAGCTCTCAGAAGAAAAGGAACAAGAAAATAGTGAGCTCCGCACCCAACTTAAACAGCTGCAGGTAGAGACTTACTGGCTCCCAATACATTCGTATATGGGACACCCAAAGATGTTGCCATCTTTATGTCAGACACTTCACAACCTGCTCTTACATGTAGTAAGCTACTTGAGTTATTAGAAAAAAGGACTTCTGGGTGGGATAGTACCATAGCCTCTGTTGCGATTATTTTAAGATTATTAATATGCATATCCTTTGTGTTGTTATTATGGTGCTAAGAGATAGAGGCAGTGTCGATAGTAAACAGAGAACACCAGGTAAACTCATGGAGGACAGCAGTACCTTGCATTTCTGCTAGAAGCGGCTTTGTTACCAGACTGAGCTAAAATTATCAGATTGATGCATTCTTCTTCCACTGAAATATCTTTGTAATTATCCAGGAATTTAACTAGAATGAGTTGCAGTAGAACTTCTTAATTGTAAAGTTTTCAGTCTCCTTCTCAGAAGGAATGTCATTAAAAATGCAGTCATTTTACATTTTTGAGAGTTTTCTTTGGCAGACTATTTTTATAGCTATTGTCACAATAATCTGCCCGACAAACTGCCCGAGAAGCAAGTGGACAGGATTTTCCAGGTAGTTAAACGCTCTCAAAGAGGACACATGTCTGAACAAACAAGTACCTGGATCAACACGCAGGTTTCCAGATCTGTGAGGTCAGGGGTCACTTAGCTGACCTAGGTGGCAGCTGTTATACTTCACCAGAAATCAAGGGGCAGAGTTATTGTGGTTTGGGGGAAGGCTCCAAATATTCATCTAGGGGGATTTGTGACAAATAAGACTAAACTCACCCAAATTCTCTCTCTCTTCTTCCAATGCCTTGAATATTTTTTTCTCAAAGTTTAAGAAAATCTAGTTACCTAGAATTTAATTTTTACTGCTATCATTTCAGCTTCTGAAGTAAATACCATAAAAGATATACATGTTTTCCATTCTTGTGTGTGTTGTGTGTGTGTATTGGGTGTTCACTGGATTATTATTTTTTATTTTTACCTTGGAAATTTTCAAATAATCACAAAATCGGAGAGAAGATAGCCTTATGCCCTTTCGTTTACTCAGCTTAAAGAATTGTCAACATTCTGCTCTTCTTATTTCAATTAATCCACATTTTTTTTTGCTGGAATATTTTAAAGAAAATCTCATACATCTTTATTTCAACCATAAATACTTCAGTACACATCTATTAAAGAACAGGACTTCAGGGGTCTCTCTCCAAGGTAGAAATTGAGGTCAGCTTTCCAGAATGCTGGTCCATGCTGTAAGACTCTCTTAGTTGGAACTAGGTCCTTTGGTTACTTGGCCTCCTGACCTCCTGATGCGGAGTACAAGTTAAACTCACTCTACATTTATCTTTGTCAGAAATCATTTAGTTGCAGTGAACCAAAACCTACTAACACTAGCTCAAGGAAGGAGACAGGCAGCTTGCTGGTGACCAGAGCTGCTCTGATAACCTTCCAGGGCCTGTGCGGCTCTCATTTCTCCTCTGTCTCCCTGGGCATTGCATTTGGCCCAGCATCAACCCCAGCCCCAAGCTGACATAACTTTACAGGCCTAGCTCTCATACAGACTTGCTGGACTGGATCTTGGTTCATATTTTGGAGAGGGAGAGAACTTGTTTTCTGGCTAGTCAGTGGATTGGCTGTCCTTGGGTCAGATCACCTGTGGCCAGGATTAGAAAGTAGTGCAAATATGGGTGGACAGGCACGTTCATTGCAATGCTAATTCTCCAATTTAGTTAACAGTGTTAAAAAACAAAACAAAACAAAAAACCTAATGTTATACCAAGTTTGAAGAAAATCACTTAAGTAGAATATAGGTATTCAGGGGAATATAGTTAATAGTTTAGGACATAGAACTATTTTTCTGTACAATTTAGGGAAATTTTAGCAGTTTCTTTTTACTTGAAAGAGATACTGTCTGGATTTAATTCTGGGGTCTAGTTACGTTCATTAGTTTCTTAGTGAAAATATCCTAGCATATAACAAATACTCCCACAGAGAATTGTAAGCTATTAGAGAACTTCAGTATTAGATGTTCCACTTTTCAGTTGATTGGCAGATAAAGCTGAGTATTATGGGAAGGTGTTTTTTGTTTTTTCTAAGTTTGAATTATGTATATTCTCAAGCATATTCAAAAATAGAATACTAAAATGAATCCTTATGTATATATCACTCATCTTCAACAGTTTCAACACATGGACTACCTTACTTCATCTATAACACATGGCCACTCTTATTTCATCTATAATACCCTCCACACCTCACCCCTCACACTTGTTCACACACTGAATTATTTTGAAGTAAATCCAAAACATCTGATTTTATCTGTAAATACTGTACTATTGTATGTATCTCTAAAAAATAAGGCTTTAAAAAAGAAGCATAGGGTAGTTCCCTGGTGGCCTAGTGGTTATTAGGATTCCGAGCTTTCACTGCTATGGCCCGGCTTCAATCTCTGGTCAGGGAACTGTGATCCCACAAGCCACGCAGCATGGCCAGAAAAAAAAAAAGTGGCATAAACATGGATACTATCATTACACCTTAAAATTACAATAACTCCCGGGCTTCCCTGGTGGCGCAGTGGTTGAGCGTCCGCCTGCCGATGCAGGGGACGCAGGTTCGTGCCCCAGTCCAGGAAGATCCCACATGCCGCGGAGCGGCTGGGCCCGTGAGCCATGGCCGCTGAGCCTGCGCGTCCGGAGCCTGTGCTCCGCAACGGGAGAGGCCACAGCACTGAGAGGCCCGCGTACCACACACACACAAAAAAATTACAATGACTCCCTAATATCTTCAAATACCTTAAGTATACAAAATGTTCAAATTAAAAGTTTTTTAGAAGTGTTATGTTGGAATCAGAATCCAAATAAGGTGCACACATTGCATTTGGATGACTTGACTCTTGTCTCCTGTAATCTATAGTTTTACTCTTTTTTTCTCTTTGTTACATACTAAAGAAAACCAGGTCTTTGTCCTGTAGAGTTTCCCATAGTCTAGATTTTGGTGGTTGCATCCCCGTGGCATTGATTAACATGTTCTTATGTCACGTATGGAGGCTTATTTAGATTCAAGTTATTTACTCTTTGGCAAGAAGACAGTCTTAGGTAGTGTTCATACGTACTTCTGTTTTGCATCACGTCAGGACACATCGTAATGCCTGTTTGTGTCTTTTGTGACTTCGGATTAATCAATAGATTCAGATATTGTCGGCCATAGTGCAAAGGGTTTTTAAAAAATTGGTAAAGGGAGTTGACTGGAACTGTTATATGGTAAATAACTTGGGCTGTGTGTGTGTATTTGGATGTATTTTTTATTTTGTTTTGGTAATTTTTACCCCTCTCCATTTTACCCCCTCCACAGGATGACAATAACCTGTTAAAACAGCAACTTAAAGATTTCCAGAATCACCTTAACCATGTAGTTGATGGTTTGATTCATCCAGAAGAAGTGGCAGCTCGTGTAGATGAGCTAAGGAGAAAACTGAAATCAGGAGCTGGGGAGATGAGGTAATGGAAAATCGAGACCTCCAGGTAGAGAGTGGGCTGAGTTGTGAATGTGGGGTTCAATGATGAAATCACCTTTCCACCTACTGTTAATGGCTGAGTTCTTTTGTAAGGCTTCCCTTTTCCCTTATCATATTACCATGATTGAGACACAGATTGCTTAATTCAAGTTGTCTGTCACTGATTTTTTTGATCTTTTGTACTTTTTGGTATTATTTAATTTAAAAAACACAAAGGTTTTACGAGTAACTCATTCTTGAAAGCTTACTGCAGATGGTCAGGAAGTAGAGTCACATTATGCATTTTAAATAGAAAACAAATATTGAAAGAAAACTGAGGCTAATTTGAATATATGAAATGGACATTTATTCTTTGAACACACATTGTTAGCCTGACAGGAGCCTGTGCTTTCAGAGTGGCAGCAGTCATTTAATAAAACAATGATTTGCACTCAGGAGGTGCACAGTAATTTGCTACGGATTGACACCAGTCCCATTCCTCACAACTCTTTTTACTTCTGCACTAACGTTACCGGCATGTTTGCACCCAGCATCCAGCATCAAAAATAAAATGTCACACTTATACCATCTTTTTTTTTCCCCCCCTTACCAGAATCCATAGTCCTTCAGATGTCTTAGGGAAAAGTCTCGCTGATTTGCAGAAACAGTTCAGTGAAATCCTTACACGTTCCCAGTGGGAAAAAGAGGAAGCTCAAGTGAGAGAGAGAAAACTCCAAGAAGAAGTGGCTCTGCATCAGGAGAAGCTGGCCAGCGGACAAGAAGAGTTCAGGCAGGCCTGTGAGAGAGCCCTTGAAGCAAGAGTAAGAGAAGGGCAAGAGGCAGCTAGAGGGAAGTGTTCAGAAAACATTCATATTTTCCAGCAAATTACAGTGCTTCCTTTCCCATGTAAATACAGTGTAGGGAATTCCCGGGTGGTCCAGTGGTTAAGATTCCTTGCTTTCACTGCCCAGGGCCAGGGTTCGATCCCTGATGGGGAACTAAGATCACACAAGCTGCGTGGCACAGCCAAAAAAAAAAGAAAGAAAGAAAGAAAAGAGTGTTATGTAGATTATACCTCAATAAAGGTATACCTTTATAAGGTATACCTTTATTAAGGTATAATTAATAAAGGTATACTTTTTTTAAATACAGTGTAATTGTTGTTAGTTTCACTCCTAATAAGTCAAACTAGGTGTGACTAAAATTCAACTCTAAATGTGGTTACTGATGTCAAAGTCAGGCTTCTTTGTGACACTGTGTTTTCCTTGTTTTGGAAGCAAGTGAGAGATGTTTCTTAACGTGCAAGTGGATAATACAACATCGCTAGAGTGTAGTATAGTGCCAGAATCTGAGTTTTTGATGTAATTATTTTCATGATGAGGCAAACATTAAAATGGATCCTAGAGAGCAGTTGTGATAAAGCCACATCCACAGTAACTCATTAGCACAGCATTTCATTTTACTCTTTAGTAAAATGAAACATAATCCTCTAGAAGGTTTTTGTTTTGCTCAAAACATATTTTGCTTAAAAATCATCTTTGAAACTTGATTTCTTCACAGATTAATTTTGACAAGAGGCAACACAAAGCAAGAATTCAGCAATTAGAGAATGAAATTCACTATTTACAAGAAAATCTAAAAAGTATGGAGGAAATCCAAGGCCTTACAGATCTCCAACTTCAGGAAGCTGATGAAGAGAAGGAGAGAATTCTGGCCCAACTCCAAGAGTTAGAGAAGAAGGTGGGCAAGACTAGGAAAGAGACATATGAGTCCCCACTGCCAGGGTCCTGCACCCAGCAATGGGGCAGCTGAGAGGGGTTTGATCCATGGTCACCTCTGACTGCATTGCTGGCCCAGAGGTGGACCTGACCTAGAGAGACCTAGATGCGTGTCATCGAATCAAGAGCCTGAGACAAGGGTGCCATGCTAGATGGAAGCAAGAGAATTGGGATGTAAGGAGTGACTTGAGAGTCAGTGAGGTGGGGCTTAAATGCTATTGGGATGAGTCATGCTGACAGGTTTTCAACCTTCTTGATAATCCCAGTGCATTACCCCCACCTTTTCTGTGTGTTAGGCTTTCCTGTCTTTACTTTCTTCCTTGTCCAACTTAAATTCCATGGTCTCCCACTCTCGCTGTGTTTTGCAAATATCCTCAAATCCCTTGCTCTTTTCTCCTATCTTCTGTGACAGAACTGCAGCTATCTGCTTTCTGTGGCCCTGCACCCATGGCTAAGTATTCCTGAAGAAAAAAGTCACCCATCCAGGCACAGCAGTAACACTATAAATGTTTGCCAGCCTCAAATGGGCAGCATTACCCTTTTCTCTGGTAAGCTCACTCCCTTGCTGCACTGTTTCGTACTTTCTCATGTCTCACACCTACCCTCTCCCTTCTCCCAGCCCCAGTGAATGACTTGCTTCATGCTTCACTGAGAACCCATCAGTTCCCAAGTATTATTGAGTCTGCCTCCAAAATCTCTCTGGAATATTTGCACTTTGTCCTCCAGTGCCACCACCCTCATCCAGCCATCATCTCACTTCTGGACAACCGCCGTGGCCACCTGACAGTCCCCCACTTCCACTCATGACCTGCTCCACAGAGCAGCCAACACACTCTTCCAAAAACATGAATAGGCTCTTGTCAGCCCCTCCCCATCTCCCCTTCTCTCCAGCAGCTTCTGTTGTCTTTAGGGTAAAGACAAAAATTCTTCAGCCTCTGAGCCCTTGCATGATTCGCCTCTGTTGAGCTCTCTCCTTTTCTTACCGTGCTGCTTCTTTCAGTTCCTGACTCTTCCCAAGCTCTGTCTTCCCTCCTGGCCATTCCTTCTCCTGGACCATGTCCCTCCACCGTTCTTCTTCCTGAAAGCCCTCCCCCCACCAATCTAGGTCTCCCCTGCTGGCCTCTCACATAGTACCTTGTTCTGTCCCTTGATAGCAGTGAGCACAGTGTTAGTTACACATTTGTCTGAGTGTTTGTTTAATACATGTCTCTCATAAGCTCCTTGAGGGCAGCAGCCAAGTCTGTTTTGTTTACCACCATATGCCCAGTGCCTGACTCCATGATCACAAGGGGCGGGCCCATTGCTTGGTGATGGTGCCAAGAAATGTTTCTACAACAAATGAATGGATTATGATCACGAAGATTCTTGACTAAGTATACTGATTTCATTCTAAGTTATCATACAGCTTTGAGATGTTGTTATTTATTTATTCACTCAGGAGCACCTGCTGAGTACCAGGTATGGTTCTAGGCGTGGGGTGTGCGAACAGAGTCCCTGCCCTCATGGGGCTTTTGTCTTAATTCATTGCTACCAAATGATTCATCTCTTTAATTAGTGTTTCTTTTATTTTAGAAGAAACTTGAAGATGCCAAATCTCAGGCACAGTTTCTTGGTTTAGATAAAGAACTGAAGAAACTAAAGAAAGCCGTGGCCGCCTCTGATAAGCTGGCCACAGCTGAGCTCACCACTGCCAAAGACCAGCTCAAGTCCCTTCATGGAACCGTTATGAAAATTAACCAGGAGCGCGCAGAGGTGAATCCCCACGTACAGAACAAGTTTCCAGCAGGGCTGCCCCTGTCAGAAAACATAGCAACTTGTATTATTGATCTCTTGTTATAGACTTTGGCTCTTTTATAAACCACCATAAAGTTGTCTGTTCCTCTTCAGACCTGAAGATTATATTTCCCCCGTCACAACCCTGCTATGGGTCCCGTACTTTATTGAGTCCCAAAGGAGCCATCAAATGAAATATACTATCCTAATCTCAAAGTGTAGGGGTCTCTGCTTAGGGAGGCACCTGTCAATACACATCTGAACAGAGGTCTTCAAGACTTGCTGTATAACCCTTCTGAACCTCAACTTTTTGTCCTTGTCATCTCGTGCAGTCTGATGACAATATGTCACTTCACAGGGCTATTATGACTCCTGACTGAGATAAGTCTGTTATAGTCTTTATAAGATGCAAATGCTTATGAGATTAAGACAGTAAATCATAGGAGGGAAAATCTAACCATGGGGGTCCACAGAGACACCAGTCATGGAAGACTGTAGAACAGAGAAGAAAAAATTAGTCCTTGCTCTTTCTGATGCAGAGCCCTGCCCACTTGGCCCCCAGAGAGTGCCAGAGTGAGCTGCCAAATCATAGGAACAGCACAGATAAGCTGGGACTTGGCACTACGTGTGCATGGAGTAGCCAGGTGGGCGATCTGATGAAAGCAGAAGACTCATTCAGAGGAAGAAAGAAATAAAGAGGGCAGCCTGCAATAGCAGTGGTGCCTTTCTCACACCTCTGTCCCTGTAGGAGCTGCAGGAAACAGAGAGGTTCAGCAGAAAGGCAGCTCAAGCCGCCAGGGATCTGACCCGAGCAGAAGCGGAGATCGAACTCCTGCAGAATCTCCTCAGGGATAAAGAGGAGCAGGTCAGTGCTGGTACCCCCCTGAGACCGCCTCCTTACTGGGTACTTATCAGTTCCTAAAAGATTGAATTAGTGTAGGCAACATCTCAAAGAATTTTGAGGTGCAGCCAATAGTCGATCGGTACTTGATTCTCTGCTGTGTGCCAGGCATTGCATGGTTTAAATGTAAGGAGTAAGGCAGTTCCTCGTTAGTAAAGTATAAGTAAAAAATTATAGAATTAGAATCTTACTGCAAGGAGACATGCATCTGGGAAAGAATATTCATTGGCAACTTTGTATATGTGATTTTTTAATAGTTTCGAATTGAGATGGAGAAAATAGAGGTAGGCACCAGAGGAGCAAACTCACAGGTGCTAGAAATCGAAAAACTGAATGAGACCATGGAGAGACAAAGGAAAGAGATCGCAAGACTATGGAATTTACTAGACCTCACTGGGGCTGGTAAGGTATTGGGCTTTGATTTTGGTAGTGGTTTTGTAGTTCTAAAATTAAATCATCGTGTTTGTTTTTTACCTTTAGCAAATTTATTTAACGGTTACAGACTAATTCCATGCTCGATTTATAGAGCTGTGATAATTAGCTTAATAAATAAAGCACTTTTTAAAATGTAAGTAAGTGCAGTATCAAGGGACTTGATTACAAAGAGAGATTTATTTTTGTATTTTCAAAAGAAATACTGTTTACAAATCTGTTCTTTCTCTGGCTCGCTTTATAAGTGAACAGCAGTAGGATATGTCTATCCTCTTTAAGTGTCAACAAAAATTTATTACCAAAGGACAGGCTGAACGGCAGCTTTGAGGAACTGATAAAAGTCATTGGTTCTCGTGGAATCACTTTTGTATTTTGAGAGAGAGAGGAAGTAGATGATTTCATACCCAACTTCACAGAATGGCTTTCCTTTTACAGATAACAGAGGAGGCTTTGAAAATGTTCTGGAAGAAATTGCCGAACTCCGACGTGAAGTTTCTTATCAGAATGATTACATCAGCAGCATGGCAGATCCTTTCAAAAGACGAGGCTATTGGTACTTTATGCCACCACCATCATCATCAAAAGTAGGAAGTCTGTGGTGCTGGGAATATATACTAAATTTTCTTTAAGAAAGTGTGACTGTGTTGCCTTCCCTAAATCTGTGATCAGGTCTCAAGAACAACATATCTAGGCTAAGCCATGCATTGAGGTTCTTAAGTACTTTGTGCTGTGTGAGATGGAAATGGGGCACTCCCAAGGAATGTGGCAATTGCCCACTCATGCTCAGGTGGTATGTGTGGGATCCCTGAACAAGGATCCTAAAAGGGTAGATAAAGTGACTTGAGCCCAGAGAGCCTTTTGAAAATGGCAGTAGAGTTATAGAGTCTCAGACAGAAAAATAGCACCTGGATTGCATTTCCTTTTAACACATTCATTCAGTACTTAGGTCTAGGTCAAGTACAAGGCTTTGGTGGGGAACCATGATGAATCATATAGCCCCTGCTCTCAAAGAGTTCATGGGCTGGTGGGGAAGACAAGCACACCAATGTAATTACAAAACAGTGACACGCATGTGACAACAGACTGGACTTCCGTGCCCCAGTTGCAGAGAAATGTTAAAGATTTATCTCATGGGGATGTTTAGGGAAGAAGGCTTCACAAACAGGAGCTTGAAGTCAGCACTTAGCAACCCTCAAAGGATGGGCTTTCAGGAGGGAGGGAACAGCTTGAGAGGAAAAGGAGAGTTGGCTTAGCCCCTTGTGGGGCTGGAGGGCTGGATGGGAGCAATGAAAGGTGAAACAGGAAACGTAGATTGGGGTCATGCTTTTTTTTAAAAAAAAAAGGGCCTCAAAATCCCTTGCACTTTATTATGTAGGCCTTGGGAAACTGCAGTTGAGTGTGCTATGATCAGAGCTGTAGTTTAGGAAGAATGATCAGGCGGAGTGTGGAGGCTAGACTTGTAGTGGGTGAACTCTGTGTGGGGCTGTTTGAACTTGTTCGGGTGAAGGATGGCAGAAGCCAGAGCCAGAGCAGTGGAGCTAGAGCAGAGATGGACTGAGGGGTGTTCAGGGAGCAAAATGTCAGGGCTTGCAGCCTGAATGTGGGAAGGAAGGAGAGGACTCTAAGTGGCTCTTATCCAAAGCAGAGGGGCTGTGCAACATCCTGCTAGAATCAGCTGACAACAGCAGTCAGGAGAAGCAGCTCCCACATGCTAGGATCCCCAGGTCGTTCAGACTTAATCAGAACCCCGAAAAGCAGAATCTGAAATCCTCCTCCCAGAAATCTAAAGGAAGCCAGACATCCGTGTCACAGCCAGGGCTGCAGGTGGAAGCAGTATAGGTTAGAGGGTCGACTTATAACTGAAAGGAGAGGGCGAGTAACAGAGTAGAGCTCTAAAGCCACTCCAGGCTCCTGGCACAACAGGAGACTAATATCCCAGCTTGCCTTGCAAGCTCCTGTTTCCTTGATCTTAGTTGCTGGGCCATCAAGGACTAGGCAAAAGAAGAGAAACCACCAGGAAAGATGAGTACAGGAGACGGGAGGCTGACACCCATGCAGGTTATATGACCACGTAATCACGTCTCGTTTCTGCCTGTGAAAAATGAGGATTACGATATATGAAAAGAAACCAGTTCTTTCTCAACTTCGCTCTAGACTTTGACATTTCTCCACATCGGCCTTTTTATTTGTTAAGAGATAGTATGCTCTGCTGTCATTTATTTTAGGTTTCCAGCCACAGTTCCCAGGCCACCAAGGACTCTGGTGTCGGCCTAAAGTATGCAGCCTCAACTCCTGTTAGAAAACCATGGCAGGATGGGAAAGAACACAGTGCACCTCCACCTGCTTCAGGATACTGGGTTTATTCTCCCATCAGGAGTGGGTTACATAAATCATGTTCAAATAGAGGTAAGTTACATCAGGGAAGTTGCATTTCTCTTGCCTGTTTAATGACCTTTTATTGGTTCCCTGAAATCCATAAGACACAGTCCAGACTCCTTATCTTGCTCTGCAAGGCCCTCTGTGACCTGGTCTTGGCCAACGACCTCTTGTCTCACCTTCCATCACTCTCCCACATGTCAGCCATACCCACTGCATGTCATGTTTCTCACACCTCCATGTTTTGAACCCTCTGTTCAGAATGTCCTAATTAGCTCGACTGAAATGAAGTGTTACAGGTCTGTCTTCCAGAGCTCCAGGGGAAAGAGTCAGACCTGGGGTAAATCCTGGCACTTTCACTGTGTTATCCTAGGGGAATTATTTAGCTGCTCTGAGACTGCTAATCTGTAAAATGGGAATATTACCTTCTGAGAATTTGTTCATTCAGGAACTATTTATTGAGTGCCTGCTGTGTGCTAGGCTTCCTTCATCAGTGGAAAAAAAAAAACTAGTTCCTGCTTATAGGGGAGATAAGTAAGAGAACCAACAACTGAGAGAGGCTGTGTGTCCTGATAGTGGTAAAGCCGGGAGCTGTGGTATCTCACAGCACTTCTCTGTTGGTGTTTTACGTAGCACGAAGCAGGCACCCAAATGTTGCTGAATGAATGAATGAATGAAGACGGAAAAAAACCAACAGATAGGTATAAGAAAAACTCAGGGGACTTCCCCGGTGGCACAGTGGTTAGGAATCCACCTTCCAGTGCAGGGGACACGGGTTCGATCCCTGGTCCAGGAAGACCCACATGCCACGGAGCAGTTAAGCCCATGTGCCACAACTACTGAAGCCTGCGGGCCCTAGGGCCCGAATGCCGCAACTACTGAGCCCACATGCTGCAACTACTGAAGCCTGTGCGCCTAGAGCCCATGCTCCACAGCAAGAGAAGCCACCGCAGTGAGAAGCCCACGCACCACAACACAGAGTAGCCCCCACTCACTGCAACTAGAGAAAGCCCGCTCACAGCAACGAAGACCCAATGCAACCAAAAATAAATTTTAAATTAAAAAAAATAAAGTTCATTCGTTTAAAAAAAAAGAAAAACTCAAGTTCACCTGGTGAAAATAATTTGCATCCCTGTTTGATCCACTTTTCAAAACTGCTTTTGACCTTTTTTACAGAATTTTATTTTCACATCTCTGGTATCTTGGCCTAAACACTGCTATTCTCTACTGAACATGTTTACCTAGTGAGCCATGGGAATAAAACGCTCTTCTGTTTTTTTTTTGTTTCAAGATGCAGACAGTGGAGGAGATAGCCAGGAAGAGAGTGAGCTGGATGACCAAGAGGACCGCCCATTTGTGCCTCCTCCTGGATACATGATGTATACCGTGTTTCCCGATGGTTCTCCTGTACCCCAGGGCATGGCCCTGTATGCACCACCTCCTCCCTTGCCCAACAACAGCCGACCTCTCACCCCTGGCACTGTTGTTTATGGCCCACCTCCCGCTGGGGCCCCCATCGTATATGGGCCTCCACCCCCCAACTTCTCCATCCCCCTCATCCCAGTGGGCGTGCTGCACTGCAATGTCCCGGAGCACCATAACTTAGTAAGTGGAAAGACACAAGACCCCTGTCCACACTGCTTCCATGGGAGACTGAGTAAGGTTATATACTTAAGGAGTCGACCTACTTATGCATGGATTATACCCCAAAAGTGTGTTTGTAAGGCTGATGTTTAGAACTGAGCAAGCATCCTCTTATTAAAACACTGTTCTGGACAGAAGTTAGGGTACCAGGCCATTCTACGAACCTGATTTAACCATTTTATAACAAAAATGCTTTCAGTCCAGAAAATAGCCATTTTTAGAAAGCTTTTTATATATTTTTCTATTGACCAGTACTATATTAATGTGTATGTATAGGTATATTCACATACTGGTGCCTGTACCTGTGCATACACATATTATGTGTGCTTGTGTACAAACACATGTAAGAGCAGCGTACGGTAAGGTTTTGATGGGGGTTATCTCTGGGTGGTGAAATTAATGATTATTCTTTCTTTCTTTTCATAGTTCTTATTGTGCGCATAATTTTGTGTCCTGTTTTTCCCACTTAATGTTACAAGCATTTTCCCCAAGGTTTTACAAGCGTTTTTAAGCAGTATTTTAATGACTGCATAACATTTCTTTATTTGTAGGCTGTGTAGTTCATTTAACTGTGTATAAATTTTTACTGTATTTCATATTTTCCTCTAGGCTAAATTCTAAGAAATGATTACATCCTAATCACTAGCTTCCTTTATAACTTTTTTGTTTTAAAGAAATAAAATGCATTACAAGGGCCTCCTTCAAACTTAAGGCACCTGGAGCTCTTTATTTTTTCCTTTTCCTCTCAGCGGATTGAGAGGAAGATGAAGGACTAGGATATCTGGGTGCCAAGCCACCAGCCCCATTTTAGTAGGTCAGACTAGTTTCAGAGGGACTGTGGATATTTACATGGTTAAAAATGGTAGTTACTCGTGTTATCCCGCAGTTTTTCAGTGCACACTGTTTTTATAGCAATTCTGTTGGTCCTTTTACCCTCCACCAGTACCCGGCTGTTCCTGTAGTTTCCCAGGTGTGCCTTTATACCTCCCTACATTTGCACATTATTTCTTCAGCGTAGTCGTTTCCTATTTCATTTGTTCTTCAAAACCAGGCAGAACACCACTTCCTCTAGGCATCCTTCTCAGCCAACTCGTCTCCCATGTGCGCAGAGGAGGGAGAGACCTCTGTCTGTGTCTTCTGCTAGATGCTGAACTCTGGAGCCAGACATTATCCACAGGAGGTGCTTGGTGACTATTTATCAGCCATAGCTGGACTGATGGAAGAGTCATAGGATCTATTGGTCCATCAATTTCATCTATGGCACGTGAAGAAATTGGCTTGACTTAATTTTTCTTTTCATACAGAAGTCTTAGAAGCTACCACTATTATCAGGTCAAAGATACCACTTTAATCACTGTTAATTTCAGTTTTTGGCAGGAAGAAGGGGAAACATCATGTGATATTTCAGTATTGCATTTCTTTCTTTGCTCAGGAGAATGAAGTTTCTAGATTGGAAGACATAATACAGCATTTAAAATCAAAGAAACAGGAACAGTGGATGAGAGTATCCAAGCAGCAGTGTGAGAAAGAAATAGAAGAACTGCATCATAATATTGATGATCTTTTGCAAGAGAAGAGAGACTTAGAGCACGAAGTAGAAGAATTGCATAGAACCATTCAGAAACATCAACAGCGAAAGTAATTATTAGCCATTTTATCTTTATAATTCAGATGAATATGATATTAGTTCGTTAAGGTAACCTAAATCAGTGTTGTCCAGTAGAACTTTCTGTGATCTTGGGAGTGTTCTAGATCAGTATTATCCAAAACAGTAGCCTTAGCCACATGTGGCTATTGAGTACTTGAAATGTAGCTAATAGAACTGAGGAACAGAGTTAATTTAATAGCCACGTGGAGATTATCATATGGGACAGTAGAAGTCTAAGTTCTTTTGGCCAGTAATCCATATCAGCTCCTCTTGTAGTCCCTCTTGGAGAATGGCACAGCCGCCGCCCCTCCCCAGTTACCCTGGCTGAAAACATGCTGGGTGTCCTCAACACCTGCCTTTCCCTCACTCCCCCAGGCATCCAGCTGCTCTCCAAGTCCTACTGACTCTGTACACAAAGAGCTCTCAAACTGGTCCCCTTCTTTCGTCTCCACTGCCCTGGCCTTTAGTCATCCTCATCTTAGGTCAGGCCTTCCAGGTCTAGTGTCTTTCTCTCCATCCCACCCTTGACATGACTGCAGACCTAACTGTGCATGCTGCCCTGTGTCTCTCATTCCCACCAGCATTCATACTGCCCTGCAAGATCTGAACCCTACCTCTCTTTTTTATCCTTCTCTCCCACACGGTACTTACTCTGGCCCTACACTTTGCTGTGGTTTCCCCGAGCACCACGTTTTCTCCTGCCTCCCCACCTCTGCACATGCTGTCCTTTGCCTGAAATGGCTTCCCGACCTGCCCCCCACCTAACTCCAGTGTGTCTTTCCAGATGAAGGTTAGGGACCCCCTCTGACAGAAAAGCTTTCTCATCTCAGGCTCCCACAGTTTGGAGTTGGCAGCCTTGGGCGTAGTGTTGTTCAGACCATGTTGTAAGATACCCAGAAGGGCAGTAGTGGGGCCTCCCTCTCTGTGCCTCAGCATCTGGCATAGGGTCCGTTAGCTAATGCTTGTATCTGCTGCGTGGGTCAGTTACGTAGAAGCTCATCTTCTGCACTAGACCGTGAATTATGACAGTTCCCCAGTTTTTGTCCCTTAAGCCAGACTGGCCCAGGTACCAGGGTTGCGGGGAGACCTGTGGAGTACATAGAGGTGAGTGAGATATGGTCTCTGCCTTCTAGGAGCAAACGCAAGAGTGACTGATAGACCTGGCAGGGAAAACCAAGGGTCATGCCGAGAGAAGGTTGGGACTAGATGTTTGAAGGCTTGGGGGATGGTTATTTCATTTTTGTAGGTGTATATGGGGGAGGTGAAGTTTTTTGAGGGGGTATAGTACAGTGGGAGAACCACTTCTTTTCCTAGTTATAAATGTATAATAAATGATCATTTTAGGGAATTTGGATAACACAAAAATGTCCAAAGAAGAATTAATCTGTTAATATGTGGTTGAATTTATTTTCATGTTTTTCTGTCAATGATAGTCCCGTTTTCAAATAATTTTGACTTTAACCTTGATTTACCAAGTCCTGTGTTCCGCTTTCTGATTTGTCAAATATCATCACCATAATTTTACTCTAGTAGAAACTTAGGATAGTTTTGAGGGAATGGGTGATTATTGAGGCAGTGGTTTGTTTTATTTTTATACCACAGAAGAATTGAAGTATCAGCATTGTCTTGACCAAGTGCTGATGAAAAAATAATCTTTATATTTAAAAGGACAAAACAACTGCCTCATACATTATACATATTATCCACTTATTGTCAACAGTATGCCGTGTTGAGTAAAAAGGTAAGCATAGACATTGAACTTAATCAGATGTAGCTGTCTGTCCAGTCCCTTCTCATATAAAATTAGAAAATCATTGTGCATCTTTTTATCATTAGGCTACAAGTATCTATACTGTCACATTTTAAATCTCTTGATGAGTGTGTATATGTGATTTTTTTAGAGACTTCATTGATGGAAATGTTGAGAGTCTTATGAATGAACTAGAAATAGAAAAATCACTCAGGCACCATGAAGATATTGTAGATGAAATTGAGTGCATCGAGAAGACCCTCCTGAAACGTCGAGCAGAGCTCAGGGAGGCTGACCGACTGCTGGCGGAAGCTGAGAGTGAACTTTCACACACAACCGAGAAAGTATGTGCTGCTGTGCTTGGGATGAGACGGCTTGCTGGCTTGCTGTCGGCGGCGGCGGCGGCGGCAGGAAGGGTTAGAAAGAAAACGTGAAGAGCACAGTGGTCCAAGTCAGTCTGTGCTCTGCTAGTTAAGGAGCTGTGAGCATCTGGGCAAGTTGCTTAAGTCCCCGAGCTTTGCTTTCCTCCTGTGTAAATTCAGGCTAAGAAAACCTAGGCTGTTCGGTGTGAATTAAATGAAGTATAATTAACCTAGATTGTACTAATTAACCTAGATTATACTAATTATACTAGAATTAACCTAGTATAATTCAGTATGAATTAAATGCAATAGCATATTTAAAGCTCCTGAAAGTCATTTAGTTCCTAACACACCCCACCTCCTTATCCTATGTGTGTCTTTTGAAAATTACTCGGGCTGTGATATCTGTTTATTAAATAGGTCAATCTTATATTCTTATAACAATGGACCTCACAAGACTCTTATTCTTACTTTGTTCTCCAAGTTGATAGTAATATAAAATCAAATATTTTTGGGCCTGAGGTAGTATGCTTAAGACTGAAACACAGAGGAAGTTGGGGAAGAAAAGGAACTGCCTTTTATGAGCCCCTGCTATGGCCACACATTGGCTCTTTTATAAATACCACTTCATTTAACCTTCCTGGCAGCGTTGTAAGATGGTCATTAGCCCAGTTCGCACATGTAGCTCAGAGGCTGGTCTAGCCCAGGGTCATACAGCTAAAGTTCTGACTCACCAAGAGAGCTTTAGATGGGAATTCCAGGCTTAAAAACAAAAGTCCCAAATCCATATGGGGCACATCAGGAACTACTATTTTTATATTGTTATTTCAACATGGATCAATTTAAATGAATAGAAATCTATTACCCAGGAACTGAAATGAAGGATTTATTAAAGAAATTCTGTGAGTGATGGCTTTAATAAGAATGGAAAAGTTTCCTCATCTCTTTCCAGGTGATCAGTTCCCTCTTCTGTCACATGTTAGATTACTGTGAGAGAAAATAGGTGTGAGCAGGACCAGAGAAAAATGTATCACTGGTGTATAAAAGAAAATTGCTGAGACTAGTAGTTGGCAGAGATAGTAAGTGAACCGAGACTAATAAGCTCTTCCTCCTTCATCCTCCCAAAATGACTCAGGGAAGCAGCTTGCTAAAAGGGAAGAGGAAAGGAGAAAGTGCTGCATTTTGTAAGGAATGTGCCAGACTTGTTAAAACCTGACATACAAGGGATAAAAAACTACTTAGAGACGTGGCTGGCTTTCTGTAGTGTATAGTGAGTTGTGTCCAATGCTTTGCTGATGAATCTGGTAGAAACCAGCTATCTGAAGTGGAAAGAAGCGTGGTGAAATATCTTGCTCTCTGGGAACTGGCCAAACCCTCTTGCATCCATACGGGGTATTTACTAGACGAGCTTCACACACAGATGCCTCTGACTTGAGTGCAACTGCAACACGGAGTGTTTTGGCACAAAAGTGAGTCACTGCTCAACCAAGTACAAACCATACTCTGTTTTTGGACCTCTCGTGACATTATTTTAAGCCTCTTATTTGAGACAGAAAAAGAAACCAAGGTGACAAAAAAAAAAATGATGTTTTTGCCAAATCATATATAGGAAGATTTTGAAATACTTCAAAAGTATTAAATATTTGTGTTTCTCAGCCATAATTAAATCATCCTTAGATTAATGGGGTTTTACTTAACAAGATAATATCTAGAGTAAAGGAAGAATCTTTATGTGGAGGGATTATTGGTAGAATCACTTCCTTGCCACTTAATTGGGTAGATATTTGTTTGTTTTTTCACTTTTTTCTTCTCTTTTTTAAATTTCTTGTTTTCCTTTAATTTCTTTTTTTTTTTTTTTGCGGTACGCGGGCCTCTCACTGTTGTGGCCTCTCCCGTTGCGGAGCACAGGCTCCGGACGCGCAGGCTTAGCGGCCATGGCTCACGGGCCCAGCCGCTCCACGGCATGTGGGATCTTCTCGGACCGGGGCACGAACCCGTGTCCCCTGCATCGGGAGGCGGACTCTCAACCACTGCGCCACCAGGGAAGCCCTAATTTCTTTTTTTCCTGTTTTTTTGGTTGTTGTTTTGGGGTAGGTATTTTTAAGTGAAAAAAATAACATATAATAATATTACAGATTATTTTTAAATAAAACATCATCCACCATCTCACCACCCTCAGATGATTGTTTTTGCATAGCCTTTCTGTCTTTGTTGACAAGATAGTTTTCTATAGTTGCTCTTACAGTGCTTAAACCATTTAAAATTTTATTTTCAGCCAACATTTTATCATTAACATTCTTCTATGTTACTACATTGTCATTATTTTAAAGACTGCACAGTATTCCATTGTGCTGATGTATTATCACTTACTGAATCAATTGTTTGTCAAGTCTTATATTATTTCAGTATACAATGAGCATTTTTGTGTAATAGTTCTTCTGAATTCTTTTTTGAGAATTGGAGAGTCTAAGTGAGTGAACATTTTTATCAGTCTTTCTGTATTGTCTTGTTTTCCAAGAGCTGTGCCAATTTACGATACCAGTAGCCGTGAGAGAGTATTGTAACTGAATTGCTTTTAATGACAGTTTCTTTTCTAGACAAAAGATGCTGTTGAAAAGTTCACTGATGCCAAAAGAAATTTATTGCAAACTGAGAAAGATGCTGAGGAGTTAGAAAGGAGAGCTCAGGAAACTGCTGTTAACCTTGTCAAAGCCGATCAGCAGCTCAGGTAGGTGGACTCCCTCAGCCATTGATGTACTCGGTGAGATGAATGAGAAGTTTGATTCTAAGAGGACAATAATTGCTCTATGATAATTGCTCTATGATAAATGCACGTCAAGCCTAAGGAGTCTGGGGGAAATAAAGAGATGTGTTTTAGATTGCTCCAGGCTGACACAAAGGATTTGGAGCAGCACAAAATTCAGCAAGAAGAAATCTTGAAAGAGATAAACAAAGTTGTTGCAGCAAAAGACTCAGACTTCCAGTGTCTAAACAAGAAGAAGGAAAAACTGACAGAAGAGTAAGTACGGCCTCTGCAGGCCTTCAAGGGGCTTGTGCTGGAAGGCGGCTCGTGGGGCTCTGTCTCCCTTCCAATTTGCTCTAGTACTGCTGGTGCTTTGTAGGCTGCAGAAGCTGCAAAAAGACATCGAGACCGCAGAACGCACTGAGGATCATCACCTGCAGGTGCTTAAAGAGTCGGAGACCCTCCTGCAGGCCCGCAGAGCAGAGCTGGAAAAGCTGAGAAGCCAGGTAGGGCAGCAGACACCTCAAAAACCAGTTCATGCTGCTTGGAAACCTACATTTGTGTTATGATTATAAAAAGTAATACATGTTTGATTGTAGAAAAGACTGGAAAATACATAATAAAGTATAAAGCATAAATGAGGCTATATATCTTAGTGCTTAAGAATAGAGTCCAACCCAAATTTGAATCTCAACTCAGTACGATATATTATTGAATAAGTGAGTCTCAAAACACAATATGCTCTGAGATCATTTATGTTAAATGTGTTTATGTATACTTGTGTTTGAATTTTTAGTCTATACCAAAGTACAAACATGGTCATCTGATAAGGGGGGATTGTGAATATTTTCTATTCCTTTTGCATGTCTGCATTTTCTGCTTTTCTGTAACTAAATATGTATTGCCCTTAAAATTATAAGTTTTAAATTTATAAAATGAATAAATTTTTTAAATCCTTGCCTAACTTCCATTGCCAAGGTGGTTGCCAATTGGAATAAAATACAGATATGAAAGTTCTTTGAAAACCATAACCTGAAGGACAATCATTATTATCATATTGTTGTTTTTGCTGTGATTTAAGTGTTTTTACCTATGTGAGCTCAAGGCCTTTATTAGGCATTTTATGCCTGCAGCCCCCAAGCCTGGCCTTCCTGGCTCTTGCAGCTAGGATTGTGAGAATTAGACTACCTCCTTATTTCCCCACACAACCTTTAGCTGGACTAAATATTCTCCATCTCAGCACTTCGTCAGGCTTTGCACTCTTTACTTTTCTTTAATGCAGGTAACAGGTCAGCAGCAGGAGATGGCTGTCTTGGACAGACAGTTGGGGCATAAAAAGGAGGAGCTGCATCTACTCCAGGGAAGCATGGTCCAGGCCAGAGCTGACCTCCAGGAAGCGCTGAGACTGGGAGAAACTGAAGTAGCTGAGAAGTGCAGTCACATCAGGGTACATTTTTCAATAGTTTTTCTTAAGAGTCCTAGTATAGTCCTGTAGATTTATTTTGAGATATTTTCATTGGTTTCCCCCTAAAATGCAAATATAAATTCCTGCATCTTGATGCCTCTGTAACGAGCTTGGTGTTGTGCTGTCTATCCGTGCTGTGGCTGCCGTGCATAGCTCTCCCCCTGTGTTGTTTTCTGGACATGCCCAAGGTTTTATGCCTCTGTGCCTTTCTCATACTGTTTCTTCTCTAGGAATTCCCTTTCTGGGAATGTCCAGATGCGACCCAGCTTTCATGGCCCAGCTTCATGCCACTAAGAAGACTTCCCCAACTTTTCCTTTACCTGGAAGGAGTTTCTCTCAATTCTGAGTTTAGTAGCACTCTGCACATTTCCTAGGGCACCATAGCCTTTCGTGATCATGTTTCTGTTCCCTGCCTTATTTCCCCACCAGGTGCTAAGCCCCTTGAGGGCAGGAGATGTGTACGAGTCAGCCTTTTTTCTCTGCAACACATTGCTTTGCTCATAGTAAATATTGCATATAAATTTTAAATGAAGATAACGTGTTACTTTTTTACTTCTACTATACTGAAATATGTTAGTGTAAAATATAGTGCTGTTCTTGACGTAAAACTCAAACATGAGCTTGTTTCCAAATGAGAATTTCTATGAAATGAGACAGTTAATAACAGAACTGATTTAAAGTAATTTCTATTCATAACTTGGTGAAGGTGGGTTGACTTTTTTCCTTTCTTTTCTTTTCTTTTTCTTTGCACAGGAACTAAAATCTCTTCTGGAAGAACTGAGTTTTCAGAAGGGAGAACTGAATGTCCAGATTAGTGAGAAAAAAAATCAACTTTCACTTATAAAGCAGGAAATTGAAAAAGAGGAAGAAAATCTCCAGGTAGTTTTAGGGCAAATGTCTAAACATAAAACTGGTAAGTTTAAAGTTTAACCTTATTTCTAATCAAAGAAAAGCAGATTATAAAAGGAATATGATATTTTCTGCCACTCAAATTGACTAAAAGCAAAATAATCATCTTCATTGCTGACCAGGGTGTGATGAAAGAAGAGCACTTACAGGCTGTTGATTGAAGTATAAAATGGAACAACCTCCCAGTGTCTTAAGACTATTCTCACACCTGTTAAACCGGGTAGCCCATTTCCAGTTATCTAAAGAGGGCAAGCGTTTATGTACATCGCAGCAATATTTATTTTATTTCTCTCTCTTTTTTTTTTTTAAGAAGCCTTTATTTCCTTGTTTTACAAATTAAGTTGACTGAGTCAGTTACTTGCAACAGAAATTGTAATGACAAAATTTGGAAACAAATGACTAATTTAAAAACCATATTTTGGGCTTCCCTGGTGGCATAGTAGTTAAGAATCCGCCTGCCAATGCAGGGGACACGGGTTCGAGCCCTGGTCCAGGAAGATCCCCCATGCCGCGGAACAACTAAGCCCGTGCGCCACAACTACTGGGCCTGCACTCCAGAGCGCGCGAGCCACAACTCCTGAAGCCCGGGCACCTAGAGCCCGTGCTCTGCAGCAAGAGAAGCCACCGCAATAAGAAGCCCGCACACCGCAACCAAGAGTAGCCCCCACTCACTGCAACTAGAGAAAGCCCACACACAGCAACAAAGACCCAACACAGCCAAAAATAAATAAATAAAATAAATTTTTTAAAAAAATATATTTTAACATTTAATGACATGTAAAAATGCTGATGAAAGGAGAGTGAAAAAATAGGTAAAAACTGAATATTGATTGTAGTCCCAATTTATTTTAAAATATATATATGTGCGTGTGTCTATTCGTGTGCGTGCACTCCTGGTAGGGAATACATCAAAATGCTATTGCAGTAGTGATTGTCTTTGGATGGTAGGATAATGATGGGTTTTCATTTTTTTCTTTTATGCTTTTTTCAAATTTTCTATAATGAACAAATATTTTTATAATCAGATAAAAGTAGTTAATATTTAAAAATCTATATTTCAAAGGACAAAAGAATTGTTATATAAATGTCAGCTGATATATTTTAAAGTTTTTCCTATTTATTTTGATTTAAATTCTTTTAGGTAGGATAAGTACTTTTTAGAACTAGGTCTCTGTTGAATGTTTTTGTTTAAATGTTTATAACAAATTAGTGTTTAGCAATACTTTTAAAGGCTTTTTACATTCAGAATACAATTAATTAGCTCCATTAATTCAGCACAACAAATATATTTTTATTATCTTTTGTTCCTTGTATCAGCCAGTAGCATTATTTTCTGTTTCATTTTGTAAATGTTTCCACATTCATTTAATAGCCTGGACCATGCTTTGTTTCTGTTAGAACTAAAGAATATTCTGGACATGTTGCAACTTGAAAACAATGAGCTGCAAGGTTTGAAGCTACAACATGACCAAAAGGTGTCTGAGTTAGAGAAGGCTCAGGTTGAAGTACTAGAGGTAATAAAGCTGTTTTACCGGTAGTGAACCGCGGTCTTTCTCAGTTTGCATGGTTGACTCCTCCTTTATCTGCTTTAGGAGAAACTGGAGTTGGACAGTTTGCAGCAGACAGCCCTGCGACAGAAAGGGGAAATGGAGTGGCAGAAGCAGCTCTTGGAGAGGGACAAACAAGAAATTGAGCGAATAACTGCTGAGACCCGAGCACTGCAGTTGTGTGTTGAGTCTTTGTGCAAACAAAAGGAAGATCTCGAAGAGAAATGTGATGGCTGGGAGAAGAAGTTGGCACAAACCAAACGGTGAGAGCAGGAACAAGTAAGCTTGTAAGATCCCATCTGGAAGGCTAAAGCATTATTAACACACTATTCAAAAAATTGGAAAATTGAGAAAAGGCAAAAAAATACAAAATACGCCACAAACTCAGTATCACAATACAATACACCAATAGCATTTTGGGGTGAATTTTCCTTTTAGATTTTTTTTTTTTCCCCAAAAGCATTTTTTAAAATAACTTGTTGTGATTTTTTTTTAAATAAAAAATATATGCTTGTTCGTGTGTAGGAAGACCCAATCTTAACCCATTGTTAAGATTCAGTTCTCCTCAAATTGATCTATAGATTCAAAACAATCACAGTCAAAATCCCAACAGGTTTTTAAAATAGAAATTGGCCATCTGATTCTAAAATTCATATTGAAATGCAGAGGACCTAGAATAGAATCTAAAACTTTTTAGATATGACACCAAAACAACTTTGAAAAAGAAGAACAAAAGTTTAGGGCTAATACTATGTGATTCCAAGACAGTATACAGCTATGGTAATCAAAACACTGTGGTATTGGTATAAAGATAGACAAAAAGGTCAATGGAACAGAACAGAAGTCTGCAAGTAAACTCACAAATATATGCACAACTGATTTTGACAAAGATGCAAAGTAGAGAAAAGATGGTGTTTTCAAAAACTGTTGCTAAAAGCACTACGTATCCAAAACCAAAAAAATGAACCTTGATCTATACCTCACACTACATATAAAAATTAACAAACATAAATGTAAACCAAAATATAAAACTTGTAGGAGAAAACATAGGGGGAAAAAATCTTTGTGGCCTTGGGTTAGGCAAAAATTCCTTAGATAAGACGCTGAAAGCATGATCCATAAAAGAGTAAATTGATAAAATTGGACCTCATCAAAATTTAAAACTTCTGTTTCTCAAAAGACACTGTTGAGATAATGAACAGACATGTCACAGACTGCGAGAGAAATCCTGGCAACCATGTATCTGATAAAGGACGTGTACCCAGGATATAATGAACTCTCAAAACTCAGTAATTAGAAAATGAAGAACCCAATTTTTCAAATGGGCAAGAGATTTGAAATTTTATTTAAGAAAATATATGGATGGCAGATAAGCACATGAAAAGATGCTTGGTATCATTAACCATTAGGGAAATGCAAATTAAAACCACAATTAGATATCATTACACACCTAATAGAATAGCTAAGATTAAACACTGACCATATCAAATGCTAGCGAGGAACTTTCATACACAATTGATGGGAGTATAAAATGTTAGTAAGACCACTTTGGAAAATAGTTTGGCAGTTACTTAAAAATGCAAGCATACACCTAGCAGAAGATCTAGCTTTCTCACACCTAGAGGTGAAAGCATGTGTCCATACAAAAACTGTACACTGATGTTCATAGCAGCTTTATTTGCAGTAGCCAAAACTGGAAACAACCTAAATGCCCATCAGCTGGTGAATGGATTAGCAAATTATAGTATAGCCATACCATAGAATACTACTCAGCAATGAAAAGCAATGGAGGATTGATACAGACAAATTCATGGATGAATCTCAAAGTTAACTATGCTTACTGAAAGAAGCCAGACAAAAACCAGTCCATAGTATATGATTCCATTCGTGTAAAGGAATGCATGCTCATACATATCTGTTTTTTGGTAAATCCTATTATACATACAGTGTGTTTCCTGCATTTTCACTTATCAGAAGTTAGTGATCCATTTTAATCACGTTTTTTTAAATTAATTTATTTTTTGGCTGCGTTGGGTCTTCGTTGCTGCACGCAGGCTTTCTCTAGTTGTGGCAAGTGGGGGCTACTCTTCGTTGTGGTGCGCGGGCTTCTCTTTGCAGTTGCTCCTCTTGTTGCAGAGCACTCACGGGCTTTAGCCACATGGGCTCGGTAGCTGTGGCTCAAGGGCTCTAGAGCACAGGCCTCGGTAGTTGTGGCGCACGGGCTTAGCTGCTCCGCAGCATGTGGGATCTTCCCGGACCAGGGCTCGAACCCGTGTTCCCTGCATTGGCAGGTGGATTCTTAACCACTGCGCCACCAGGGAAGTCCTTAATCACATTTTTGGAATTATAAGTGCTATCCATGTTATCCCTGATTTTTATAAAACTTCGGTTTAGCAAGTCACTTTTTGAAATGATAAACATTTCCAAATGTTCTATTTGGAAAGCTGAAAATAAGATTTCTTTTGAAAATGAGTTGAAGAGCCTTACATTTTGTTAATATTTAATAACATTTAATAATTTGGTAAATTATTAATATTTATTTATTAATATCATCCAGACTCCAAAACTACATTGTGAAATAGAACACTATTCCTTAGTTGTCGCGTGTGTGTGCTTAGACATTTTGTATTTGACAGTCTAACTTATTCTCCATTTGTATTGTAGGGTTTTAGCAGCTACAGAGGAGAATAGCAGAACAAAGCAATCAGACTTAGAAAAGTTGGAAGTGGATGTCAGAAAACTGCAGCAGGAGCTAGACCAACTAAACAGAAACAAACTCTCACTGCATAAAGACATCACAGCCATGCAGCAGCAGCTCCAGGGTATGAGGCAGCACAACAGGAGAGATGTGACTTTCTTCCTTTTGCTAGATTCTTTATTTAATTGTTTGCTTTCGTATTACAGAAATAATTCATGCTACAGGGCATGGGGCTTCTTTTAGAAGTGAGAAAAATGTTCTAAAATTAGGTATGGTGGTGGTTGTACAACTCTGTGAACTTACGGAAAGCCATGAAATTGTATACTTTAAATGGGTGGAAAACGCATGGTATGAGAATTACATCTCAGTAAAGCTATTTTTGAAAAAAACTAATTCATATTCTTTAGAGAACAATTTAAAAACATAGCAAAACGACAAAATAAAAATTACTATTCACCTCACTCCTCAGAGATAATTTCTATTATCAATTTAGTAAATATCCCTCCAGATTTTTCCTTGGGGCGTGTGTGTGTGTGTGTGTGTGTGTGTGTGTGTGTGTGTGTGTGTGTGTAGATTTAAAAACAAAAACAAAGATGCAAATAACATCTTAATTACCAACTCTTTATAAAGCCTCATGATTGTTTATTTATAAGTTACTAAGTAATTCTAGCCAACAGTATACTGTTGAGCACTTACTGTGTCCTGGACATGATGCAGGTGTTTCATATGCATTTTATCACTTAATCCTTATAACATTTTTATGAGGTAGAAACTATTATTTCACCCATTTACAGATAAAGCAACTTAAGCCTAGTTTCCTTGCGACTCGCCTAAGCGAGAAGTGACTTGCTCAAGCTTACACAGCTAGTAAGTGACAAAACCAGTACAGATATAAAATTTATTCCCAAATTGTCTTCCTGAAAGGTTGTACCAAATTTATATTTTTATCAGCAATGTGGAAGATTCCTGTTTTTAAACCATGCACCTCATCAACATGAGGTATTATTATGTGTAAATTTTCATCGTGAGGTTTTGAACATGTAACATGTCTTTTTTTTTTGAACATGCAAGTCTTTAAAAACGTGGGCTCCAAGTCCAGATCTGGATTGCGCATGTACCTCTCTTTTGGCCTTTAATAAGATAGGGTGGCATAGTCATACATTTAACAGAAGGAAGTATAAATTCACTTCT
Source organism: Monodon monoceros (assembly GCF_005190385.1). Lineage (NCBI taxonomy): Eukaryota > Metazoa > Chordata > Mammalia > Artiodactyla > Monodontidae > Monodon > Monodon monoceros. The sequence goes on from NW_021703782.1 coordinate 99,962,329, forward strand.
ACTCTACTTCTCTGAGTGGACTGACAGGAATCTGGAACATGTATACATAAGTATTTCTTATTTTATGTAAATGTTATTTCTGTAGAAAAACGGGAAGCAGTAAACTCATTACAGGAGGAACTAGCTGATGTCCAAGACCACTTGAACCTAGCAAAACAGGTAAGCCTCACAAAGGTAATCTTCTAGTAGTGTCCTGAAGGCATGCAGATAATTGGTTGAAATAACAAATCAAGTAGGCTGGTTCCTTTTCACATGAGCAGGTCCCTTAGAACCGTTTATAAAACACAAATATAAGATATACAAAAATTTTGATGCAGAGCAGTGATTTTCCAGTTTATTTTATCCCTAGAATTCTTTATTCAAACAACGTTTTACTCGAAGCTAATAAGTAAGGTCATGGCTGAAAGAGCCCAACAGTCCCTCAGCAGCCACTCTGGGGGCTTCAGGGACCAGATGGACCATCTCTTACCCATGGCACAGATGAGGCCTGCAAAGGCTGGGCTTAGATTTGATCACTCGTTGAGCTGCAGAATCATGGCCAAATCTGGGCCTTCATCTTGTCAGGTGTTGAATAGAGCAGATTCTTTTTTTTTTTTTTTTTTAATTTATTTATTTATTTGGCTGCGTTGGATCTTTGTTGCTGAGCACGGGCTTTCTCTAATTGCGGTGAGCAGGGGCTGCTCTTCATTGCGGTGCACGGGCTTCTCATTGTGGTGGCTTCCCTTGTTGCAGAGCACAGGCTCTAGGTGCACGGGCCTCAGTAGTTGTGGCACACGGGCTCAGTAGTTGTGGCTCGTGGGCTCTACAGCACAGGCTCAGTAGTTGCAGCGCACAGGCTTAGTTGCTCCGCAGCGTGTGTGATCTTCTCAGAGCAGGGCTTGAACCCCTGTCCCCTGCATTGGCAGGCAGATTCTCAACCACTGCGCCACCAGGGAAGCCCCTAGAGCACATTCTTTTTACCCTTGTACTTCTGATCATCTTCTTAAGGTAATTCAGTGTTGTCCTGTGAGATTATTGCCAAAATTTGAATTTCAGAGAAACTCAAGCAAGTTTTGGGCCTCAGTTTCCACTCTGTAAATTACAGGTTAGATTAGACATCTAAATTCTCTTCCTTCTACCTTTAAGATTCTGTGTTTCTAAGATATATAAAACTGAAATTAGGGCTTCCCTGGTGGCACAGTGGTTGAGAGTCCACCTGCCGATGCAGGGAACACGGGTTTGTGCCCCGGTCCGGGAAGATCCCACATGCCGCGGAGCAGCTAGGCCCGTGAGCCATGGCCACTGGGCCTGCATGTCCGGAGCCTGTGCTCCGCAACAGGAGAGGCCACAACAGTGAGAGGCCCGTGTACCGCAAAAAAAAAAAAAAAAAAAAAAAACTTAAATTATTCTATCTCTTTTAAGAAGTCTTATACAGGTTCGTATGAATATTTTCTGTGTTGTTAGAAATATGGTAACTTTTCCTAAAGTGCTTAATTTGGGTTCCTTGAAGAAAGAAGTATTTATTGTTGTCTGAGGGGTTTTTTTGTTTATTTTTTTTGGCTGTGTTGGGTCTTTGTTGCTGCGCGTGGGCTTTCTCTAGTTGTGGCGAGCGGGGGCTACTCTTCGTTGCGGTGCGTGGGCTTCTCATTGTGGTGGCTTCTCTTGTTGCGGAACATGGGCTCTAGGCACGCTCGGGCTTCAGTAGTTGTGGTGTGTGGGCTCAGCAGTTGTGGCTTGCAGGCTCTAGAGCACAGACTTAGTAGTTGTGGCGCAGGGGCTTAGTTGCTCCACAGCATGTGGGATCTTCCCGGACCAGGGCTCAAACCTGTGTCCCCTGTATTGGCAGGCGGATTCTTAACCACTGCACCACCAGGGAAGTCCTGTTGTCTGAGTTTTTTAACCTGTATAAATATTTCAAATAGTAACAAAACCATGACTTCAGGTTCATTTTCAGAGTTAAGCCTTATTCATAGCTTTTCTTAATCTTAGCATTCCTGTGAGGTGGGTGTTGTTTACTCCCATCTCAGTGACAAGGCAGCTAAAGCTCGGAGGAACTGAGTCTCTTGCTGAGGTTCTGACATCTCTGTCATCCTAGGTACTAAAAAGAGGGAAGCCAGTGATTAAATTGAGTTCCAGGTACCTTTGTATGTTTGTTGAAATAATAAAGGATATGGAACTTTTACGCTTTAATTTTGTCAGACTTAGTAGATAGATGTAGCTGTGGCACTAGCCACCTGTAATGAAGGTGGCTTTGTCCGTAGTTTCAATTTGTTCTTTCACCTGAAGGACCTGCTCCACACCACCAAGCATCAGGATGTACTGCTCAGTGAGCAGACCAGGCTCCAGGAGGACATCAGAGAACAAGTAAAGAAGTTGGAAGTCTGCCGAAAAGAAGAGGAAACAAAACAACAACAACTGCAGGTGTTTCAGAATGAAGTTGAAGAAAACAAGGCCAAACTAGCCCAACAGGAAATGGTACTACACATCTATGACGTTATATAAGAGGAAACATTTTATCACTGTGTGAACTTTTTTCCCCTGGCAGAAAGCTGCTGAGAAGTATCCCCCTTGGGACTAGCTTCCCTTACCTGCCCTGTGTGACCAGAGGGGATTTTACACCAACTCTTTGACTCCCTTGGTATTAATATTACGGGCCATTAAGACCATAGAACAAGCCCGGTAAGGAATCTTGAAGGCCACGTGCCAGTTCCTGCTTGAATCCCCTCCTCACATGCTGGCCAAACAGTTTTCCAGTCCCTACTTGATCACCTTTGTAAAGAGAACTCACTCTCTGTCCCCATGGGCTGTTTTCTACTTTCTGTTGAACTGGAATCTCTCTAGTGTCCATGAAGATTCCCTCAGGACACTGGGTATTTGTTATTTTATGACTAACTAAGGTTGTTCTCTATTAAGATGTTTCAGAGACTCCAGAAAGAGAGAGAAAGTGAAGAAGAAAAATTAGAAGCCAGTAGAGTGACACTGAAGGAGCAGCGGCACCAGCTGGAAAAGGAGATAGCAGACCAGCAAAGCAGACTGGAGCAGGTGCTGACCAAGGTGTTGGTAGCTGAAGAGCGCATCAGGACTCTGCAGGAAGAGGAAAGGTGGGGTGAGACCCTGGAGAAGACGCTCTCCCAAACCCGTATGTATTCTGGAACATTGCACTGAGGGCGGGGAAATCTGCTGATTGTCGAGTAAAATGTGCGAAGGAGTCCCAGGCCCCCAGCTATAGCCCAGACGGGAGGCACAGGACAAGCACAGTGGGAAGAATGGTCCCTCATTTGATCCTCCCAGCCCTGTGAGAGAAGAGGAAACAGGCTCAGAGGGACAGAGGGAATTTGTCTTTATGGAGATAGGATTTGATTCCAAGACTGTCAGGTCTTTTTACTTTTACTGTATTGCTTTCTTTGAGAGTGCTGTCTCAAGGAAGTGGAACATTAAGGCAGAGAAGTGCCAAAAGGTGCTCTAAAGGCTTTCTATAAAGTACATTAATTCTGAGCTTTGGAACAATGATCCATTTCATCTCAGTCTATTTAAAAAAACCCCACAATATTAACAATTCTACTTCTGTCTAAATTTGACATAGTGAATGGTACCAAGATACAGATGTTGGCCTTTGGGTTTGTTTACTCTCTCGAGCCATACATAAATGAAGTTGACATGGGAATCCAGGGTAAATGATCATTCTCACATCAATAAATGAGTTTTCTTTTTCTTAGGCTTTAGGTTTTAATAATGCTCAGAAAATGTTGTTCTACCTTGAGTGAACTCAGTGGACTTGGGACCTGGAAGGGTTATTATTCCTTTTTTCCCTGGGAACTCTTGATGCATCCAGACCCAACCATTTCATTAATAAACTGAAAGCTAACAAATATGCCGAGTCTGACCATGCCAGAGGTGTGAGAAGTGAAATCTGGGCGGGGTGTTGCTTTACAGAGGGTGATTAGAAAAATCTGTGTTAAATATCACTGTTGTGCATAAGCGTTATTTATTGAGTACTCACTATGTACTAGGTGTTTGCATACACGATTCCCATTAAACACCAGGAAATACGTTTCTTCTGTAGAAAATAAGATGTGTGCCATTCCAAATCCTGTGTTCTTTCCTCTGCGCTGCCTCCCATGAAGGAAGAAATACTGTGTGCCCCCCTTTATTAAAATTAGGTTTATAAAAAACATTTCAGTAGTCTGTTCCATGTTCCCTGCACCTCAGGGTTGGTGCTCTCTGGTCTCAAAGACTCAAAAGGGAAGACAGTAGCTGTCTGTCACTTTGGGATCAGGCCTCTGGGAACAAATTACATCAAGAGGCACCCTTCTCTGGGCTTTTTTCTGGGCCTCTGGTGTGGGTCAGGGGAGATCTGGACGACTGAGTGATGGAGCAAAGTGCCTGAGTGGGTGGCATGTCGTTGTGGAGTCTGCCCACGGCCAGCCCAGAGCCTCGGGCTAAACTACCTAAAATGCTCATTTCAGAACGACAGCTTTCAGAACGGGAACAGCAGTTACTGGAGAAGTCAGGCGAGCTTCTGGCTCTGCAGAAGGAGACGGACTCTGTGAGGGCGGACTTCAGCCTCTTGCGGAACCAGTTCCTGACAGAGAGAAAGCAAGCCGAGAAGCAGGTCGCCGGCCTCAAGGAAGCACTTAAGATCCAGCGGAGTCAGCTGGAGAAGAACCTTCTCGTGAGTATCCGCTGCCCAGGCAGTTTATGAGGAGATGACGCCTTTACATTTTTAACTAAAATACTTCTTCAAGGTAGAGAAAATAAATTACCTGTCAACCAAGTCCCTAACCCAACTGTGGTTTGTGGTGCATTTACGTGTAATTTGTTCCTGAAGCTGATGGTAGATTTTGCCAGAGTCTGGGCTCAGCCCTAGAGGAGCTGTCTGGCTGGCTGGAACGATGGTCATGTGCACAGACAATGTCAGCACTGAGCAGAGAGCACCCTCAGCGGTCCAGCCTCCCCAGCAGGGTCGAGGAGGGGGCTGGGGAAGGAAAGCCTCTAAAGACATTCTTACCCAGCTGCAGTCTGTGCTCACAGGTGTTTCTCATCGCGCCCTTTTTGGTCAACGTTAGTTTTAATTAATCATTATCCTAAAACCGGGAAGCTCAACCTACCATGGTTTTACCCCTGGAGATAAACTGTGGGAGGTGACACTCAGATGAGTTCAAAACAGCGTATGGTGGGTGGAGGCCAGTGGGCAGCAACGGGGGCTGTCACAGGAATGGATTTTTCTAACACCCTTTGGAGGAATTAATGTAGCCCTGTTGAATGGTACTTTCCAACCAGGTGTGTTTCCCTAAGGGTGATACACTTACAACCAGTGATGGGCAACATGATTGTAAAGATAGTATGTAGATGTCTAGATTTTAATCCTCCCAGGAACCCTATGATGGTGGCTATAGTTAACATCTTACAGACAAGGGAAAGTAACCTAGTATCAATGGTAATGTTGCAGATCTAGGATTCAGACTCTGGGCTGACAGACTGACCGACCACATGTTTACTCACAGCTGCTAAAGAAGGCAGGTAGATTATCCCCATTTTATAGCTGAAGCCTAGACGAGAAATGAAGTCACAGAGCTAGTGAGTGCGTAAGCCAGCAACGCACACCTCCAGAGTCATCCTCCTCCTCCGGTGCTAGGAGCAAAAGCAGGAGAACAGCTGCATGCAGAAGGAGATGGCAACCATCGAGCAGGTGGCCCAGGACAACCACGAGCGGGCCAGACGCCTGATGAAGGAGCTCAGCCAGATGCAGCAGGAGTACGCGGAGCTCAAGAAACAGGTGCGCCCACACCCCACGGGACTCAGGCAGAGCTTTATTTCTTCAGTAGCTCTTTTAAAAGGAGTATTTCTTTGGGAAAGTCGTGAAAAGCTAATTAATCAAATCTGTTTTTCTAGTTTTGAAATGTAGAAATGTACCTCCACAAGAAAAAAAGTATTTGTTCAAAATATACTTTTTTTTTAATTAATTTTTATTGGAGTAGAGTTGCTTTACAATGTTGTGTTAGTTTCTACTGTACAGCAAAGTGAATCAGCCATACATATACATATATCCCCCCTTTTTTGGATTTCCTTCCCATTTAGGTCACCAAAGTGCATTAAGTAGAGTTCCCTGTGCTATACAGTAGGTTCTCATTAGTTATCTATTTTATACATAGTATCAATAGTGTCAAAATATACTTTTAAAATGCCCTTAAGTTCAACAAGGTTTTTATGTTAGTTTTTGAAAGAAAAATAGCAGCTCTTCAGCATAAAATTTTATCATGTCCCAAAGCACTATATTGAAACGTTAGATTTTATGTCAGAAACAAGTCTATAAGAGCCAAACCCCTGGGGAAGGAAAAAATGACCCCCGGGAAAACCTTTGATAACCTGTAATGTTGCCAAGCTGAGGGTGGGAAAGCAGTTCACGCTAGATGGAGAGTCTAACCCTAGACCCCCCTGGTGTTCCTTAGCCATTGGCAGCAGCTGGGCCACCCCAGAGCTCTAGTCTAGTCAGGCTGCTGGGGCCACTCAGTTGACCCTGCTACACCTTGTCCTTTGGATAACCCTATGTGGCCATTCAGTTTCATCTGTGCCTATAGCCACCCACCCCCAGCCCTCACACACACACACACACACACACACACACACACACACACACACACAC
>NW_021703782.1:99968960-100260395 GCF_005190385.1 Monodon monoceros
ACACACACACACACACACACACACACACACACACACACACACACACAAATAACTGTTTTATTTAAAGGCCCCCCCAGCCTCTGCAAACTTGGAAGGGCAGTTAGAAGTGGGTATGACTGTAATATCTTCACTAAGCTCTTTATTATGGAGAGAGCCACATAGGGTAGTCTCAGGTCTTAAACACAAACTGTAAAACCTGAGGAAACCTCCAGACTGCCGAAACCACCAGATTCTTCACCCATAAAATGAAAACATTGGACCAGATCTTTTCTAAGGCCCCTTCCAGCATTAACATTTATAATCTAGATCACTTACGGCTTGTTTAGGTAAATGGCCCTTTTCTCATTTGGGTACCACTAAGGTGCTTTGTATAAATTCTCACCTAGTTCTTGCATTTCGGGATGCAAGGTATTATCTTCATGTTAAATGAGGTAAGAGAGGTTCAGAAGTTAGCTAACCTGCCCTAAGTCATACTGGTAATGTTTACTGGAAACGAGATTGGAATCCAGCTCTGTCTAGCTCCAGAGAGACCGACTTCTATAGAGTAATGCACCTTCAAGGAACATGGCACCCATGCTTTTCTAAATGGAAGTTGCTTCGGTCAAATGTCAGTAAAATCACTTACTTGGTAGCTTATAGATACTTGGAATAGCTGAAAAATCACAAGTTTTTACCATTCTAATCATAGTAATTAACATTTGTAGGTCTGTAAATACATGACACATGTATTTAAAACATTAAATTTAAATCATTAACAGTAACAGTTCAATTCCAGTTAAGTCCCAAACTTTACCTAGTAGTTACTTGACTCTCACTCACTCCTTAGATGGAAAACCAAAAAGATTTGGAAAGAAGACAAATGGAAATCAGTGAAGCAATGAGGACACTTAAGTCTGAAGTGAAAGATGAAATCCGAACCAGCCTGAAGAATCTTAACCAGTTTCTTCCAGAACAACCAGCAGATCTGGAAGCTGTTTTGGAAAGGAATGAAAACCTAGGAGGAGGGCTGGAAAGCTTGAAAGAGAACTTTCCATTCCCCGTGAGTGACAGACCATCACCTTTTGAAGAAAAACTGAATTTTTCTCATGTTCACATAATGGTAAGGGTTTATCCTGCTATTCTGTGGACTTCATCAAAAGATAATTTGGTTCCCACCTACCCTAGATAAGCTCAAACACAGAGTTGAGGATGGAAGAGGGTTAGAGGCGGGAAAGGTGGGTTGGTTACTGATGGTGGTGCTTAGAGACTCTCTGTTTCCCTTTCCCTCTGAAAAAGGATGAACACTGGCGTGGAGAAGCACTCCGAGAGAAACTGCGTCACCGTGAAGATCGACTCAAGGTTGCCCTTTTAAAAGAAAAATACAGTATAAGATACTTGGCATATTGAGGAGAGTGGGGGAAATTGCTCTGTTGCAGCTCTCACAGCAGTTTTATAGATTACACGTTCGAAGCTCAGAGAAGGATCTCTTTCTATAGGCAGCTGAAAACAGGTGTCTAGAATAGGTCATTGTTGACCTAAAAGTTTGGGGGTTAAGAGTTTAGGTGGGAGTTGGAAAATGAGAGTGAGTTAGATAGAACAAGAGAGGACAGAATGCATCTTTGGAGAACGGCCACTTACAGCGAGGGCTGAGAAGAAGCCATGGGCGGTACCAAGTGAGTGGAGGCCCTTGACATCAAATAGCCTCCAGCCACATGTGACTATTTAAATGTAAATTCACTTTAATTAAATCAGGTTAAAAATTCAGTTCTTCAGTTACCACATTTCACGTGCTCAAAGGCCACACACAACCAGTGGCTACTACAGTGGGCAGCACAGATATAGAACATTCCCGTCATCACAGGAAGTTCTATGGGACAGCGCTTGCTGTTGACTTTAATAAGAGAATCATTTCAGAGGTACGGTGGGGAAGCCAGAACGTAGTATGGGGTTGAGGATTACATACCTTGTGAGAGACTCTGAAGATATCCAGTATAAACCAATCTTCTAAGTCTGGGCAGTAAGGAGAGAGAGATGAGGCAGTCATTTAATGGGGAGGCCAGGGATGCTGAAATCCTAAGTGTCGTGACAGCAGAGAGAACAGGCTGAGTTAAAGGCCCAGTTAATGACAACACAGAGAGTAGCCATCTGGCACCTCTTTTTTTTTTTTTTAAAGGACAAGAAGAGGATTTTCAGCAGCCATTCCTATTTTATGATAGTCAGATTTGCCTATCAAATGTTAAACATGGGCTTTCCTGGTGGCGCAGTGGTTGAGAGTCCGCCTGCCCATGCAGGGGACACGGGTTCGTGCCCCGGTCCGGGAAGATCCCACATGCCGCGGAGCGGCTGGGCCCGTGAGCCATGGCCGCTGAGCCTGCGCGTCCAGAGCCTGTGCTCCGCAACGGGAGAGGCCACAACAGTGAGAGGCCCGCGTACCGCAAAACAAAAAAAAAAGTTAAACATGAGGAAGGTACCCAGTGTTCTAATATGTTCTACCATAACACTTTCAGGCCCAGCTTCGACACTGTATGTCCAAGCAGGCAGAAGTGTTAAGCAAAGGGAAGCGGCAGACAGAGGGCACTTTACACAGCTTGAGGAGACAAGTGGATGCCTTAGGGGAATTGGTCACCAGCACATCTGTAGATTCCACGTCATCACCCAGTCTGTCTCAGCTGGAGTCTTCCCTTGCTGAGGACTCCCATCTTGGACCAAGCCAGGTAGGAGGAAGCTCTTCACAAGGGGTCTGACTTATACATGGAAAGTACCTGAAAGCTTTGGGGTCCATAATCTTGAGGAGACTCAGAAGGATATGAATGCCACCTTCAAATCTCTGAAAAACTTGTCTTAGGAAAGACTTGCTTTTTCATGGTCCCTGAGGAGGCTGGAATCAATTGGTTGGTAGATGTATAAAGAGGATAAGCTGATGATTTAGGGAATAGCCTAGGAAACTGGGTGACCTGTCAGGGATATAGTTAATTCTTCTGTAAATGCCTTCCACTTCTGGATATCCTTATCGTCTGCTTGGTCAATATAAAGAGTTTAGGGAATTCCCTGGTGGTCCAGTGGTGGGGACTCTGTACTCTCACTGCTGCGGGCCCGGTTCGATCCCTGGTTGGGGAACTAAAATCCCATAAGCTGGGACTTCCCTGGTGGTGCAGTGGTTAAGAATCCGCCTGCAGGGGACACGGGTTCGAGCCCTGGTCTGGGAAGATCCCACATGCCGCGAAGCAACTAAGCCCGTGCACCACAACTACTGAGCCCACGTGCCACAACTACTGAAGCCTGCGCGCCTAGAGCCCGTGCTCCACAGCAAGAGAAGCCCGTGTACCGCAACAAAGACCCAACGCAGCCAAAAATAAAATAAATTAACAACAAAGTTATAAAATCCCATAAGCTGTGCGGCACAGCCAAAAAAAAAGTTTAGACCTCTGAAACCAACCTGAGTCCCAGTTTAGTCTGTCCATTTGGGAAGATGACTGTGCCAACTGTTAATCCTCAGCAAAGTTTGAACAGAGTTTGAACGCTTAACTGAGAGTCTATTAGAAAAAACCCCTGGATTTCACAAGTTTCCTATGACTTACATAAGGTTAATAATTATTTAGGAGGAACATAAAATATACTCATGGAATCAGTAAGTAACACAGTATTACTGTCAGAGATGGATAATAGCTACCATCTTGTGTGCCTACTGTGTGTGTGTACTAAACACTTCACATATATTATCTCATTTACATCCTGGGAAATAGGATTTATCCCTCTATATAGATAAGGAAATTGTATAAAATGAAAAATGTCAAGGTCACAGCAAAAGACAAAACCAGGACTTAGAGGCTAATCTTTCTTTACCAGAGTGGTATATTGTATGGTTGAGCCATGAGAACATTCGAGGCCAGTTGCATCTTTAATAGACACACAGCTCGCTCATTAGCAGCAGAGCCAAGATTTGAATGATTACCTTAAAACCTTCCATGGTAGGATCCAAGTCAGATACAGGCCAAAACCATCATGGGCCTCAGGGCAGGCCTTGAGGAACAGAGTGTCAGAGGCACAGAGCATTGAAGAGTAGATGACTCTGGAGGTAAGAGAGCCCAGAATAGTGGGAGATGAGTAGACAGGGGTTTGGGGGCCAGGTTAAATTCTTAGCTCATGGTGGCAGCCAGAAGAGTTCAGGTGCTCTAAATCCAGGAGTTAACAGAGGAATGTTTGAGGCACAAGGAGTAGAGGTGAGTTTGTTAGAATTATTTTGGACTCTGGAGTCGTAATCTAGGTCTACGTGGGATAAAAGTCTGAACTAGGTTGGAATTAAGAGACTGGCTTCTGAGCCTAATGTTTTCTCTTCCTTCGTTTCAGAGCTCCTTCCAAGTTCTACAAGGTCCGTCACAATCACTAGACGGTTACCGACACTGATGCCATTCCCAGCCTCCTGCTCACAGGGTACATGTTACAAAGAGTTCTTTTAACCTGCACTTTCAATTGCAAGCTCTTGAATTCTAGTTTATCATACAGTCTTAAGAAAAGTAACCTTCTGACTTTTCTCTTGGATAATTTCGTACGGTGGTTCATCTTAAAACATTTTTCCGAAGAGGTACTCAGTATATATTTTACCTGTTAGCCATGATGCTATCATTTAATTCTGTTAACCTAGTTAAAACCTGTTTTTACTGTTGCAAGGGTTCATCCTGACTTTCTCATCTTGTTGTAGGAAAAGAGTGGCTCAGCCAGATGGAGGAAAACTGTCTTGCATAAATATGAGGAAATACCTTTTCCACTACCTCACCAACTTCATAATTAGAATGCCACTTGCTTTTTATCATGAACCAGTGAATTCAAATGCTGAAACTCCACTTGTACAATTACCGTCAGGGTTTTTGTAAGTTACCTGTACATATGGGAACAACTGTATACAATTTAAACCAGGGTCCTAGATGGCTGAGGGTTTTTTCACTTTGAAATGATTATAAAACCAATACTGATTTGAATCTATAAACTGGTAAAATCCATAGTTAGAAACGTTAAAAAAAATGTACTTAAGCCCGTCTTCATTAACAGTGGCAAGTTATTTCTGGATTTTGTTTAAAATCTGTATTTATATAAAAATAAAAGATAAAGTAAATTTGGGTCTGACAGATTCTGACTTTACACTTCACATATCTACAGTTAAGCCATAAAATTTTTACCTAAATGTCAGTCTTTCAAGTGATTTTCCATCTCTGCCTGCAGGTTGAAATATGTTGTACCTATCAATGAATATATTTTATCACTTGAAAATATCTGTTATAAAACTATTATATATACTTCAGGTGCTTTTCCTTAACCAAAAATATTCTGTGGTAGAAAATTTGGACTTTGGACTTTGGAGAATCTGACCCAGTGGTAAATTCAAATTGCGTTCAGTCAGACTTTGTTTTAAAATATCCCCAAGGACTCTTCTAGGCCCCTATACAGCTTTTGAACCATAACAGGTATTATATACCATGTTACTATACACAGTATAGCACAGTGAGTAATCTCTCACCACCTACTGAGGTTTATATTCCTAAAAAGTTGTTTGGCTAGAGCTGGACCATTAAGATATGGAGATATGGGACAGGGACTTCCCTGGTGGTCCAGTGGTTAAGACTCCACTCTTCCACTGTAGGGGTCGCACAGGTTCGATCACTGGTGGGGGAACTAAGATCCCTCATGCCACGTGGCACAGCCAAAAGAAAAAAAAAAACAGATACGGGATAAATACAATTAAAGACAATGAAAATGGCATAAAATTTATTAACACATTAAGTTCCAGAAAACATCTACTTCCAGAATAAAACTGATTTGGTAGTTATATTCTTTGTTTCATTTTCACAAGTCTTAGCAAAATGCTTAAAATCCTGGCCTATCCACAATTACTGAAATCCTTCAAGGACGCAGTTTCCTGGTCTGTCCATGTGCTGAATGAGGGTAAAATATTTTCTTTCTAAACTGCCACATGAACCCTCTCTATATTCCCACATGAACAGGAATCATTTGGTCTTCTGTTAAGGGGAGTGAATTGAGCCACACATTTATAAGAAAAGAGAACACTTAAAACATGTGTAGGCAGAGCTTCCCTGGTGGCGCAGTGGTTGAGAGTCTGCCTGCCGATGCAGGGGACACGGGTTCGTGCCCCGGTCTGGGAAGATCCCACATGCCGCGAGGCGGCTGGGCCCGTGAGCCGTGGGCACTGAGCCTGCGCGTCCGGAGTCTGTGCTCCGCAATGGGAGAGGCCACAACAGTGAGAGGCCCGCGTACCGCAAAAAAAAAAAAAGTGTGGGCAAAAAAGTTCCCAAAGCTATAGTCTTCTGGAATTAGAGGTGAGGTAATTAACGTGTAACGCCAAACACACACCCGGTTCCAAAAGACATCTTTCCAAAGAAACCTTACTACAGCTCTAACTAGTATTATGAAAACACCACCAACCCCCACCCCCACCAAAAAAAAATCAAAGTTACCGCATCAAACACTTTATTGTCCATGAAAAATACTTGAACATCATACTGGAATGTCTAACGCGTAGAGTACTGAGCACCAATTACTAGTCAGGAGGGCCTCGTAGGTGCAAAAGGGCAACGAGTAACCCAGAAAAGCAGGTGACCACACAAGTACTAAGCTCTCCATGGATTAAAAATTAAAAGAATTTCACATTCTCTCCAAAGTGTACTTGCCCAGTGTCTGGCACACAGATATTACAATATGACAATTTGCTTCTCTACTTTTGAGCACCCAAGTTTATTATAGGGGATTACACATGCAAATAACAGAATTTGGCCCCAAGTACAGTCAAGGGAGAACACTATCAGCCACCAAGTGTGCTGATCTCACACTGAAAAAGGTTGAAAAACACTGCAAGTGTGATCTGAACACAAGGATAAGACTAGCTCAATTACTGGGTGATGTGGATTTATACGCTACTTATGTAGACTTTTTAAACAAAAAGGACAATTCTGAAATAAAAACTGGCAACTTATGCCAAATAACTGCCTGAAGAAAATATGAAATCCTGTTATAATTCAGAAAATAATGCAAACAATTTTAATTTAATCTAGATACAGGTACTTTATTTACAAATATTTAGATTAATAGCATTTTGTTACATCAAATGAAGAGTACAGCAGTCTGAATAACTCCTGTCACAAAAACAATTAAGACCCACTGTAACTAACTTTGGGAAATCAGGGTACTGCACCTAAACAAGCCGCAGTCTTTCGTTTGTGATTGCTACCTTATATCCCAATGGGTGGTTTGTTTGTTTTGTTTTTGTAAATATATACACATACCAGCAGGTCATGGTCCCTGGGCAAGTCCCTTGTGATGCAACAGTGTAAGCAAAATGGATCACTGTTAAGTCTTTAACAGAATACACTGATCTACTCCAGGTATCTTTTTAAAAAGTTAAACAAAGACAGAAAGGTGAGTCCACAAATTAACCAAATCCTATTTTCTGCACATTCCAGTTTTGGCTTTTATTTAACACTGACTATACATACAATACTCTGGTACTACCACATGTTTACAACCCAGAAAGCTGTATTTTTTACGTTAGTGTCTGTAAATAGGGATTTAAAATGTGTATTTTAAACACAACCGTTGAGCTGAGCGTGCGCTGTGTATAACATCCTGAGGTTTACCTATCCTACTTCAAGTAACTTCTCAGTTCCCAGCCTGAACCATAAACTCAATTAGAAATCAATCAACAGAAGTAAAGAACCTGGTAAAATGTAAGTTTGCTTTCTAAAGAAATAAAAGATTATTTCCCTTGCAATACAGTATTCTGTCAGTGGCCAAACCACCTAGTGCAAAGCAATAACTTACTTTGTATCAGCACAAATATTGGAACACCGTTAGAAACACTTTGCCCTTTACAAAACAATTTATGCCAACATGACATAAAATAGCCCCTCATACTAAGAACACAGGGGATATCTTAGATTATTTCACTGTAGTGTTAAAAATGCACAATTTAAAATCCCTTAACAGCAGACCTGCAGTTCTGGCTGTCTGGTTTAGAATCTCACCATTCCAAGAAGATACAGGTATAAAAGCTTAAAATGTGCAATAATAAACCCAGCCTTTTTTCTTTTTCTATATAGTAAGGCAAGAAATGCAGCCTGTAATGCAAAACGTTACAAAAAGAGAAAAGCAGGTTAGCACATTATTGATTGCACAAGAACAGTTAAGAAAATCAGCAGGTAAGCCACAGTGCAAAGATGGAACAGAATCTACTAGTGTTAATCCTCTCACGCCAGGAGCTCCTTCCAGCATAATGTCCCCAAACACTGCCAGCACCAAAGGGTGGAGCCAGTACATCCTGTGAACTGCAGTTGTGTCTATTTCCTTATGTGAAATGGAAGGGAGTAACATAGTCACATATAGGTCATACTGTACAAACTGGTATTTTATACTGTTCCAATGCCAGTAATCAATTTATTTTCTTCATTAAAATAATATACACAGAATGTATTGTTAGTTCAGTTCCTTCAAATTTTATACATATTTACTTTCTGCTAAAGAGAAAAAGATAAAATGGTGTAAAAAAAAAAAGGATAAAGCTATTAATTAAGCACAAGAGAAAAGATAAATGGATATTTTCCCTGTGCAAGGCTAAGACAGAAGCAAACTGCCTCAAGAAAAATGCCACCCACACAACAGGGAATTTATCCAACAAAAACAAAAGGCTTTAAAGGACCCCTTCTCTATCATCAGAAGTCATTTCACAGCAATAAACTTATGGGTTATAACAGACATACCTGAACAGTTAAAAATGGGAAGAAAGGCTTAAGATATCATGAAATTAAACCGTACAATGAGACAAAGCCTTGCCAAAAAGAGGGAGGGGTAAAACTCAAGTCCAGCATCAGTGCTCAGTTTAAATCATGTATTGGTGACATACCTATCACGAGGACAATCAAGGGGGAAAAAAAGTCTAGATTTACCATGCAGAAGAGATTTATTACTCTACTTGCCTTTGATAACCTGATTACATCTAGTTGTTTAGCAGTTTAGTATTGTGTTAAACTGTTTTTACAACAGAGTTGTTTTTTCTTTTTAATTAAACCCAGTAAGATGTACAGAAGACAATGAGGCAGCAAGTAAAAAGTACTGCTTCCAACAGACAGAGGTGAAAGGTCAAATGAGAGCCACGGCAAAGAGGTCACTAGCAGCCACAGCCTTCTCTCTGGGGTTGGGGTTCACTGGTTAGCCGGCCTCCCTGTGGGGCTGAAGGTTTGTGTTGTACACCAGACTCGGCAGCATTCAGATCCAAGCTTCCATCCTGAATGTTCTGATAGATTTTCTTGGCAGCCTCAAGGAAAGCATCTTCTACGTTCTCTCCCCTAAGAGGCAATCGACAGCTTTATTGGCGAACCACAGCTTTCTATGACACACAGGACATTATACACTGACCTTTTGCTAACCTTTAGTCAACTAGCGTGATGTCTTCAACTCAGCCACTATCATCTAATAAGGGACTACCAGAAGACTGAGCTAAGAGAACAACATGGGAAGATATTTTCTGTGGAAAGCATATAAACAATACTAACAGCTCTTTCTACAAACCCTATTTGAAACTGTGCTCTAATCATTAAAATGCTATATATTAATATATAACAATAATTAAGACAGGCCATTACAATGGGTATTTCAAATGGAAATGAAGTCATCTCCAAACACATGCAGAACAGTATTCCAGGATTTGTATGGTCTGATTAGCCAAGCATGAACTGTACTGTTCTTATCATGCTTAGCCATGTTCACACTTGAGTTCATCTCCCTTAGGACTAACAGTACAGATGAGGCTAAACAAAAAGGGGCTAGCTTCTCACCACTGCAAGGAATTTTTGGCTTAATAAATGAAGAACTATGACAGCAGTCCTGGGGTTCAATAATGAACATGGAATAACAATTAGAAAATGTTAATTATGCTTCTGATTATTCTTAGACATTGAATATTTCCTTAAGTCATGCTTTTTACTATAAGAAGAAGCATTAAATCAACAGGTTGACCAACCTTGAGTCCAAGATGCCAAATTCAACCTTGGTTGTAAAAGTCAAACACTTCTGAAATGTTAACACAATTTCATTTATTAACCTGGCTTATCAACGGGTATAAGCAAGGTATAATATGTTAGGGAAAGTAACAAAAAACATTATTTTGAAAAGTGAAACAGGAAGCAAAGGGATGTTTGCTGACTGTTTTCCCTGCCATAAGCATTACACATTTATGTATTATACATTACATGTATATACATTATACATTTTTAAATATATGGTTCTACTTTGAGAAATTTGAATGTAATTAAAAATGATCTACTAATTTTAGCCATACTTACGTTTTTGCACTTGCTTCAAGGAACAATAAGCCTAAAAATAAAATTCAGACTATGAAGGATATTTCGAATTAACTTTCACAAGGACACTCTCTTCAGTAACATCTGAATAAAAGTTTCCCAACAGCTTTCAGTACTCCTTCTATAGTATTTTATGAAAGACTATATGAGTTTGAGATGGAGGGAATCTTTACATTTGTCATTAAATAACTACTGCCCTCAAATAGAAACACATTTTGTTATTTCCTCATTCTTAGATTTGAGCAGTTTGCATTTTTAAAAAACTGTCAAATAATCTGCATTGTCAAAATCCCACCTATCCCTAGAAATTCTCCCATGTGTGACCCAAAAAAGCCATTAAAAGTCTTAAAAGAAACCCACCATTTTCTTCAGCAAACTGTTTGGCTTCTTCATATGTAACATCTCTCTGTGCCTCCAAATCTGCTTTATTTCCTATGAGAATTATTACCTAGTTTGTGACCAAAAGAAAGACATCTTAAAACAAAAGAAACCATTTAAATCAAACATGAAAATTCTGAAATCTAAAAATCTTGAAGAAAAAACAAGTGGGTCTAAAAAGGAAACAAAATACTAGCAATTATCCATCAGACAGAACTACAGAATCATGAAGGTATTAGTATGAAGAGGGATGTCAGCAATTACCTAGGCCAGGGGTTGACAAACTTTCTGTGAAGGGCAAAAAGTATATATTTCAGGTTTGTGGTCGCTTTGCATATACTTCTTTCTTGACTTTTTTTAAAACAACCCTATAAACACGTAAAAACCAGTCTCAGCTCTCAAGCCATTTAAAAACAAAACAGTCGTGTTTTGTTTTTGTGTGCCTGAAACACATCTGGTCTAGGCCAAAGATTATGACTTATCTGAGTAAGACTACTAAGGGTCCATGGACAAGCTCCAGGGTATCTGTGAATATACTGAAATTAAGCACAAAATGCTGTAAACAAGGACATTCCCTGGAAGAGAAGGTTTGTGGCTTTCATCAGATTTTCAAAAGTTCCTGGGACCCTCAAAAAACTTTACAACTACCAGTTCAACTTCTCAGGCTACAAGGAAATTAATACTCAAATAAGGACTTGTCAAAGGTCACTCAGTCAGTGGTAGGCGGACATTAGAAGTCAGGTAGACAACCCAAACTGTGACCATCAAATACTGTCCCCCCTACACTATCCCTAGGCTGGACTAAGTTTGTAGCAACTGATAACAAATGACTGTGTATCCATGATGGAGGACATTGGGGGTGGGAGGACGTATATGCAGTGGGTTCAAATTCAAGGCAAAATATTATACACCTATACCCACTCTGGAGTCATTTATACCAGTGAAGTTAGGCTGAAGTTAAAGGCTGCTCTGAAAAGCTCTAAGAAAAACGTGTGCAGCCTTGGGAAACAGGGCTTCGGCCTTTACTGGAATGAGCTGGGGGATAAACTGTCTCTACCTATGTATTTTTTGACACCAACTGGCAACTCCCCCCATCCCCGCTTTTCCCCTTCAGAACAGATGTGGTAATCCAGATACAGATACTTTAGAAATGGATGGTTTCAACTAAAAGGGATTTCCACCATTAACGTTTTTTCACGTGAAATTTCAGGCCCTGGCTGTCCTACTTTCAAAAAATGCTGTCCATGAAGTATAGCCATTTTGACCCGAATGTAAACCTTCAGCAAGTGAGCATTCTTCAATCAGTATGGACAAGTGCCTACTGAGGAGAGAAAGAAGTTTTCACATATAGTCCACTAGTCTTCTAAAGAATAAGGCAGTAACACTTAAAGGAAATCAATTTTTCAAAAAATATCAAAGTTGGTCAAGTCACGATGGCTTAGTAGTACAGGGCCGTTACAACACACGTGCTCAAAGCAAGAAATGTTTGCTTAATGGAAACACTGCCTGCTCTCCATTCCTTAAGAATTTCCAAAATGCTTCCCATCATCATGAAAGGGGAGGCATAAAGTGGCATGCTAACAAGACAGAGGTACAAAATATACCACCAACAAAATGAGAAAGTATTTAACTTCCACACAGAAATCAAAGGCAACGTTACAGAAAATGTAACATTGAGAGATTTTCTTTTTTCTAAAGACCCAGTAAGATTTTAAGAGGCATAAATGAGGCAGGAAGGACACGACTAATTTTTTTATTACACTCCTCTAAGGACCCTGTACAATAAGTTGTTTTCTTGCTGTTTTTAATATTTTACCAATACCTGAACATAACTATAGAACCACAAAAGCTTACACAAGAGTAGAGGGGTCCTATATACCCTTCACCAAGCTTCCCCAATAGTAGCATCTTACATACTTACTGTACACTCTCAAAACGAGGAAAACTGACATTGGTATAATCTAGAGTCCTTACTCAGATTTCACCAGTTTTACAGGTTCTGGAGTGTGTATAGTTCTATGCAATTTTATTGCAGGTATAGATTTGTGTCATCACCATCAGGATACAGAACTGTTCCATCACTTCAAAGAAACTGCTTTGTGCTGCCCTCTTTATAGTCAACTCACACTAACACCTTTCACCCCCATCGCTAACCCCTGACAACCACAAATCTGTTCTCCATCTCAATAATTCTGTCTTTTTGAGAATGTTTTATATAAATGGAATCATACAGTATGTCATCTTTTGAGACTGACTTTTTTTCATTCAGCACAATGCCCGAGATCTATCTAATGTGCTGCATTTATCTACAGTTCATTCCTTTGTATGGCTGGGGAGTATTCCATAGTATGGACGTACCAGATTATTTCACCATTTACGTGCTGATGGCCATCTAGGTTGTTTTCCAGTTTTGGTTATTGCAAATAAAGCTGCTGATGAACACTCGTCTATAGATTTGTATGTATACCTACAGAGGGTTTAATGTGATAATGGAAAGTTCCAGACACAGTCCCTGGCATAACAGGCAAACCATGTTAACTGACTATCAATATAATTAAATTGCTGTTCCCTGATGAAAGCCAATCTTACCACTGATTACATATTTACTAAACCAGGCCACTGCCAGGTGCTGGGGTACAAAGCTAAGTGAGACACAGGCCTTACTCTCAAAAAGCTCAGAGTCAGTCACAGGTCTGTGCTTTTCCTCACTTGTTCCTGGGATACCCTCAACAGAATCTACTGAAACCTTTTTACCCCTCAAGTCCCAGCTCAAACAACACCTCCTCTGTAAAGCTGGTTTCTCCAGATGGCACTGCTCATACTGGGTCCTCACCACCACCACCAAGCACTACACCAGTAACTCTATTTCTAACCCATATTCCACTCTGCTTTTCAGTATAGCTATCTGTATACCCACAGGTAATCTCCCTGCTAGACTATAACCTTTTATGGGCTAAGGACCCACATTCATTTTTGTATATTGCAGAGTCTAGCATGGCGGCTATGAAAATCTCCATAAATAAATATCTTCTCAGACTGGCTAATTTTTTAACACATGCAGAACTCTTTTTATTTTTAATTGAAATTTTATTGAGACTTACATGCAGTTGTAAGAAATACAGAGATTCCCCAGTACATTTTGCCTAGTTTCCTCTAATGGTAACATTTTATGAAACTAATGCAGATTAAAGTGATAGTTTCAGATTTCAGAGTCTCCACTTGACATGAGACCACCCCACTCATAACTTTTTTTTTTAACCACAAACATGAACAAAAACCAAGTATAAGACGCAAAACCTGTCATAATCCATATTTGAAATGAACATTTTTTCTTAATTAATTTCAGAATAAAGATTCTCTCATTCTTAGTACCCAAATACAAAAAAAGCCCACTTAGCAAATGGCTTTCCTTTCTGGGTCAACTTAGATCTTAAGTTTTCTGTATAATAGATGTCATTTAACTTACAGTATTTGGATTGGTGAGATTCCTTGCATCTGTCAACCAGCTGCTTAAGTGATTATATGTACTTCTTCTGCAAAAGTTAAAGTTTACATTTGTGACTGCCACAGATGCCATTTCAACAGAAAAAAAGAAACTTCAACAAATATTTTAAATATACACTTTAATCAACAGATCCTAAACAAGTATTTTTGATTTGACTAGATTGTTACACTAAAGTACAACTGTGGAATGCAAACATATACTTTTCAAAAATCTAGGAAAACCTATTATTTTTAAATAAATAACTCGATAGCCAGCAACTCTGCTAATTACTTACACGTCAGGAGTAAATTTTTTACATTTAAAAGAACATCCATAAACAGACCAATAAGCAAGCAAGGAACAACTTAAAAAAACTGATGGAAAACAATTCTAAACTCAGAGTTTTAAAAATTGGCTTTAAAAAGACATTTAATACATTTGACTGGAAACTGAAATCCCCAGGTATATCAGACAGTGAGTTTATCCTAACTCTGTACTCTTATTAACCAGCAGCTAAATCATTTGGGGATACAGACTGCCTTATTTCTCCATTTTCTCTAATCCAAGAGTTTAAAAACTCATAGGCTCCTTTGCACTAGCCAAGTAGGACCTAAGATAACAAACAAATCCAAATAATTTACAATAATATACAGAGTATATACTATTACTATTAATTAGACTTTACCAAAAAGGTCAAAATTTTAAAAAATTTTGTAGCTTAAAAATATTTCTGACTTCTACAGACTCACAGAACATTAATCTATCTTACTCATTTATCAGGTGAGGAAACAGAAGCCCATAAAGATTTTAATGATTTCAGAGCCGGGTGTAGAACCCTGTACACACACTGTGTCCTTGAAGTGTTTCGAGTTCAGCCTTGTGAATATACTGCATGATCTCCAGCTGCCAGTGCTCATATAAAATGTGATATTCCAAACATTTAATCCTTTCCCAGTGAGAAGTGAAAAGAATTTCTTACTCAGACCCTCTTTTTTCTGTGCTATATTACATTATACACAAATCACCACCTAAATGTCAAAAAAAAGTCACATAAAAACTTTTTTCCCAATGCTTTAAAATTTTCTAAGCAAACAATGGTCAAATATAATTCTTAAAAAGCACAAGCCTTGGGACTTCCCTGGTGGCGCAGTGGTTTTAAGAATCTGCCTGCCAATGCAGGGGACATGGGTTCGAGCCCTGGTCTGGGAAGATCCCACATGCCGCAGAGCAACTAAGCCCGTGGGCCACAACTACTGAGACCACATGCCACAACTACTGAAGCCCACGTGCCTAGAGCCTGTGCTCCACAACAAGAGAAGCCACCGCAATGAGAATCCTGCATGCCGCAACTAAGAGTAGCCCCTGCTTGCTGCAACTACAGAAAACCCGTATGCAGCAACGAACACCCAACGCAGCCAAAAATAAATAAATAAATAAATTTTCTTTTAAAAAGCACAAGCCTTATCACTCTTTAATGCTTGTAGTACTAGCATACCTTGCTTTTACCCAACACAGCTATCTTGCTTTGTGCACAAAACCTTATACAACACAAGTCCAAAAATATTTATACTGATTTAGATCAATTTTAAAATGTCAAAGCTGGCAGCAAGAGTGAATTACAAACTGCCAACACTTTGGTAAACAGAAAAATCTACACATCCTTTGTAAGAGTATCAAGATCACGTATACTGAATTATTTACATGTACATAACTTCTGCTAATGCTTTTGGTAACTGTCTCATTACTAATTTAAAATTCACCAACATACTTTCAAATCTATAGATATAATATCTCTCTATATATTGACCCAAATATGCATTAACTGGTGTTACTACTGCTAAAAAAAAAAAAAGGTGCTAAAAGATCCCTAAATTTGGTGTGATGTTAGATATGATATATCAAACAAACTACCATGATAAACTATGATGTCAATTTAGGCAAGTACCCTGTGACAATCAAGAGTTAATGCTGGGCTTCCCTGGTGGCGCAGTGGTTGAGAGTCCGCCTGCCAATGCAGGGGACACGGGTTCGTGCCCCGGTCCGGGAAGATCCCACGTGCCGCGGAGCGGCTAGGCCCATGAGCCATGGCCGCTGAGCCTGCGCGTCCGGAGCCTGTGCTCCGCAACGGGAGAGGCCACAACAGTGAGAGGCCCACGTACCGCAAAAAAAAAAAAAAAAGAGTTAATGCTAGTGGACTTGCCTGGTGGTGCAGTGGTTAAGAATGTGCCTGCCAATGCAGGGGACATGGGTTCGAGCCCTGGTCTGGGAAGATCCCACGTGCCGCAGAGCAACTAAGCCCGTGCGCCACAACTACTGGGCCTGTGCTCTAGAGCCCGTGAGCCACAACTACTGAGCCCATGTGCTGCAACTACTGAAAACCACGCGCCTAGAGCCCGTGCTCTACAACGAGAAGCCACCACAATGAGATGCCCGTGCACTGCAATGAAGAGTAGCCCCCGCTCGCCACAACTAGAGAAAGCCTGCGTGCAGCAACGAACACCCAACGCAGCCAAAAATAAATAAATAAAATTTTTAAAAAGTGTTAATGCTAAGAATAAAAAGTATTACTCTAAAGCAGAGACTTTTAAGTTTGCAAAATGTCAATGATTAATAATAGAAAAAAAAAAGGGAAAAAAAATCAGTGTCATAGCTGCCACATCAATGTTGCTATGAAGTATCACTTTACCAAGAAAAAGTACCCATCTAAAACCTGAAGTACTGTTTTTTTTTTCAGTAAGTTTTATTGGGATATAACAAACATCACAAAGCTCATCCTGTTAAAGTATACAATGTAGTAGTTTTTAATATATTCACAAATTTGTGGCATGATCATCACTAATTCTATAACACTTCATCACTCCTAAAAAGAAACTCTGTACCCACTGGCACTTACTCCTCATCCCCTGGCAATCCACTTTCTGTCTTTATGAAATGGCCTATTCCAGGTATTTCATATAAATGGAATCATACAACATGTGACTGTAGGTGTCTGGCTTCTTTCACTTAGTAAAATGTTTTCTAGGTTCATCCACTTTATAGTATGTATCAATGTTTCCTTCCTTTTAAAGGCTGAATTATATTCCACTATATGGATATACCACATTTGTTTATCCATTTGTCAGATGATGGGCATTTGGGCTGTTTCCAGCAAAGTACTTTTGATGACTTGAATAGACACAAATTTTCTCAAAAGTAGTTACTATGCTTAAAAGTTATGTTTAAAAGCAAAATATATACACATATCAAATGATCTTAAACTTATACAATCTTCTACATTGACTGTATCTCAATAGGCTGGAATTAGAAAAAGAACACATAGAGAAAGCAAAACAAACTACAACACTATAGATAGATACACTTAAGCACACATCACCATATTTAAATTTTATTAATAATGAACGCAGGGCTTCCCTGGTGGCACAGTGGTTAAGAATCCTCCTGCCAACACAGGGGACACAGGTTTGAGCCCTGGTCCAGGAAGATCCCCCGTGCACCACAATTACTGAAGCCCATGCGCCTAGAGCCCATGCTCTGCAAAAAGAGAAGCCACCACGAACAGAAACCTGCACACCATAATGAAGAGTAGCCCCCGCTCGCCGCAACTAGAGAAAGCCCACGTGCAGCAACGAAGACCCAACGCAGCCAAAAATAAATAAATAAATAAATTTTTAAAAATTATAATAATGAATGCAGCTTTCAATTATGCGAAGTCTTCAGGAATGCATCCCTCATAAAAGGATGTCTGTACAGATGGCCAGGTTCTTTAACAGTCTTCTCACAAAACTATTTACCAATTGTCTGGCTCTAGTGAAGAGCATTAAGGCTGTTTGACTCTGTTTTGCCCCGACACCACCAAATTCTAGAATTTAGTAAGACTTCAAGCACTATAATTATAATCATCCACTATTTTTATTCTAAGGCAGCATTTTCCAAAGGGTGTTCCTCAATAAAATAACCTTAGAAAACACCAAATTAAACAAACTTAAAGAGTTCCTTTACTACAGAAATTCTCAAGGTCCTATAATATGCTAATGTGACTCTTCAAGAGGAAACAATATAAAGCATTTCCCAAAAGGAAATAAGGTTGAAAGTCTATCACTTGGTCCCACTCACCAATTCCTACCCCCCCAAAAAGTGAGACAAGAGTCACACTGATTTAGACTGGCACTTTGCATTAACATGAAAGGTGATCCAGTTCACTTTCTAGCTTACGTAGTAGATAAACAGTACAGAGTTTAATGAAGTGGCACAGTATTCCAAAGTCAAACATTTAGGATCCAGTTTCGTTAGTTTCTATCAATTGCTTTGAGTTTCCAGAAACAGAGTTGAAATAAATTTAATCTTGCTACATAAAGTATCATGAGCTACTTCAATCCATTTTAGGACAAAAAAGAATTTAAGTAAATAAACAATAAAATACTTCAGATGCAAGTATGAGAACTTTTTATAATCTACCATGGTGGGTTAGCAAAACTACTTAATTCCTTGCTTGACCTTATTTTGAAAAGGTGTGGGGACTTCCCTGGTGGTACAGTGGTTAAGAATCCGCCTGCCAATGCAGGGGACATGGATTCGATCCCTGGTCCGGGAAGACCCACATGCCGCAGAGCAACTAAGCCCGTGCGCCACAACTACTGAGCCTGCACTCTAGAGACTGCAAGCCACAATTACTGAAGCCCGCACGCCTAGAGCCCATGATCCACAAGAAGATAAGCCTCTGCAATGAGAAGCCCGCGCACTGCAACGAAGAGTAGCCTCTGCTCACCGCAACTAGAGAAAGCCCGTGCGCAGCAACAAAGACCCAATGCAGCCAAAAATAAATAACTAGAGGCTGAACAGAGTAACTCCTCAAGATCTGCTTGCTTTCTACTGAAGTGAAAATATGTGGTGTAAAATATTATTTCACCTCAAATAATTCAACTGATACTGCTTTTCAGAACAGTATTCTTTCACTCGCTCCACCGGCATCTCCTGAAGTTTTTCTTCAGTCATACTCACTTTCAGAAAGGGAAATCAACATGTTATATCAAGTATTACACACAGCAATTTAGAGAAAAATCCATAAAACCCAAATAAGCTCATTTACAGACACACAATTACAAACTATAGAATGCCTAAATCAATAAAAAAAGAAACCACACTCCTAAAATAGATTTCTTTTTTCAAGGATGAAGGTTGAAAATTATTAATCGCTTACCTAGTGATATCATACACCATAAGTGCTCCCGCAGCTCCTCTGTAGTAGCTTCGTGTGACAGCCCTAAACCTCTCCTGTCCTGCTGTATCCCAAATCTGCAGTTTGATTTTTTGGCCACTAACTTCAATTATTCTTGTACCAAATTCAACACCAATTGTATGAGGACAGTCAGCCATAACTGTTAGGGAGGAAAAGAAATATAACATTCCAACTTGCAGAAATCTTCAAATTAAGACCAGTGGGAAAATAATCCACTAGTAAATCAAATGACTTACTAATGCTTGTAGGCTATAAACAAGACTAAAGCTTGCACTAAAAAAAAAAAATTAGCAAAAACCCAGAAGTGAGTCACAGAGATGTGACTGGAACAAGGGTCAGCAAACTTCTGTAAAGAACCAAATAATAAGACTTTCCTGGAAGTCCACTGGTTAAGACTCCGTGCTTCCACTGCAGGGGGTGAGGGTTCGATCCCTGGTCGGAGAAGATCCTACATGCCAGGGAAGATCCCGCATGCCGCACTGTGCGGCCAAAAAAAAAAAGAACCAAATAATAAATATTTTAAGTTCTGTAGACCAAAAAATCTCTGTCACAAGACTGCATTCTGCTGAAGCACAAGAGCAGCCATAGACAATACGTAAAAAATGGGCATGGTTGCATTCCAGTAAAACTTTATTTCTAAAAACAGCCAGTGACTGGATTTGGCCCACAGGTTACTGTTTGCTGACCTTTGGACTAAAAGAATCTGCTAATGAAAAATAAAGATTTTCATAAACTCTTCATAATACCAACATCATACTATTTAGCCTTCTGACAATTCTTACATATAACAAATCAATCAATGGTTTTAGGACTCTAGTTTTTGGTCAAACAAATATTTATCTTGCAAAATGTTATCAATATCTCAAAGTCACCACGTTTAATATATATTTATAATTATATATTGTCAAGTTATATACGTCTAATCAAACAGAACAATTTTATTAGTCCTTTCCTTATAATTAGGCCACGGAAAACCTAAACCCACTATTATTCTCTTCTATAGTACACACAGACTGCTGGACACTTCATAAAATGTTACATTAAGCCAAAAAATGCCATAGGAAAAAAAAAATGCCATAGAAATGATTTCAACTACTGGAAACAATTTCAACTATATTTAGCCTATCGGTTACATAAAATACAATGCCCCCTTCCCCTACCACCCAAGATAGAGTAGTACACTTTGAATCTTAATCAACCAGTCATGAATGTAGAAAGAATTCCACCTTAAATATTTCCAATCTATTATTATTTAGTTATTAGCAAATGATATATGAGCAAATTTCCCCCAATAAGATAATTTCTATAATGGAAAGTCAGAGAACAAGAAAAAGATTACTTAAATTTGACACTGTAATTTTTTTTATTTTTTATAGTATATACATTTTTTAAATTTAAGTTTATATCATCAAAAAAATCTAAACAAGTCAATCAAGTTATTTATGGCATAAAAAGCCAACACTCTATACATACAGGCATATTTCATTTTGTCTGCACCTATTTAAAAAAAAAAATCACTTCCTAAAGACAAAAGTGCATATATAGGGAAAGGTTATATTTAATTGCATAGATTACACTGAAAATAAGTGTCACGTGACAATAAAGAATTTACTAATGTTTTATCTTACATATTGAACTTACACTTTTTTTCTGTAAATTGATGAAGCAAGCAAGATTTTCCTACTCCCATGTCCCCTGTTTAAAAAAAAAGTTTCAAGTGGTAATTATATTTCTCAATTTTATACTCTTATAATTTTATACTCTTCAATGACTGCTATACCCCTTTTACCATAGCACATCACAAACTTCTGGGGCACTTAAAAAAGTTTTATTTCCATAATTTGTAACGAGTTCAAAAGATCCTAAAGGTCAGTTTTCACTGTGATATATAAATTGAATACTCCCAACCTTCACCAGTGACAGAATTTGGTTATGAATTATGTTAATAAATAGACACCAGCTGGCAAAAGCTTTTTAACAGAGAAACATAGTATTTTTTACTTTAAACTATTTCAACTTTGTTTTTTTCCCTTAACCCATGCAAAACAGCCAGAAACTCCTAGGAGTGACCAAAAGGGCAGCATATAACAAGTAGAAATAATAAGTTTGGGAAGCTTGATTCACTAGATCCCATCTTATCTCGTATTTCTTGTAGAATTCCACAAAAGAATGTACATCACATGAAAATCATAACAGAAGAGATATCATCTCTAACTGTACTAACAGCAATTTAACCTTTGATGAAGGAAGCATTACAATACAGTCACATAAGCTCAACATTAAACCAAACTGTTCTAATATGGATTAACAGAATAATATGTATACTTTCAACTGTGCTCTTAAAACTGTATCTGGATAAACAGCATTGTCTTAATTTGAGCTAAATCTCAACACTTATTAAGAGAAAAACCACCATTATATTTTATGTATCTTACACAATTACTCTGAATCTTTATCAACTGTTGGAATCCAGGGGGCTCTGAGAGCTTTCATGATTATTTCTGGATGTATCAGCACTCCTACGAAGTTAATCTCATTCCCAGTATTAACAAACTTTCAGGTAGCCCTCAAGAAAAACCAACATCACTTCAAAGGTACCCAGCTTTGTACTACACAAGTACCCAGGGTCACAAAGCAAAAGGTACATCACTGGTACAAAAATAAACCTTATCAAAGGAGTTTTAATTTTGCAGTGAGAAAGAAAATCCTTCACTTCTTCTGGAGTACTACATTAAGTATTAGCATATAAATATTTTGCATTTTAACCTTCTTTGGAGAACAACAGTATAAGTTAAATAAACTTACCAATAATAATATATTTAAAGATGTAAGAGTAGTTGTATGGTGCAGTTGCCATTGTGGCACTAAAAACAAAGAAAACTGTGTTACTTCAGAAAAAAAGTATACACAAGTCACCCAAGCTGTGTATCCTTTAAAGATATATAAAATAAAGCACAGTGATTATAAACAAAATGTTGGTTACAATATCAGAGCAAAACTGCATTTTCCAAAATGATCAAATTCACTTAGATGAACATGCTTTAACATTCTCATGTATTATCCCCAGAAATATAAGAACATATATAAAAACAATGCCAATATTTCACTTTAGGAAATACCCAATAAGAAATGCTACTCTGAAAATTTTCAAACAAGAAAATCTTTATAAATTTAAGTTAAACAGTATCATCATTATAAATAATCCTCCTCCCCTATTAAGGTCCCCATCCCTGTTAACTGATCAAGTGAATACTGATGACCTATTTGTTTGGAACTCTTTGATTTTACAACAGAATGTTATAAAAAGTAACCACCAACTTATAAACACAAAATAACCTTTTTACTCTACCTGAAATTATCAGTTAGCATAGCATCCAAAGAAAGAGTAATCATATTATTTCTAAACCAAATAAATGTCAGAATTAGAACCACATGAATCTGTTCCTATAGATTTTAAAAAAAGGCAATTATTGACAATTTCATATAGCTCAACCTAATATAGGATTTGAAGATTAACAATATACCAAATGCCTGCTATATATTATTCTAGGAGCTAAGAGAAATAATAGCATATTGTGGTTCTAAAATTTTAAAGTTTGTTTATTAGAAGGTATTCTTAAAGATCACAGCCCATTTCTTACCCTCAGAGAAGACTTAACCTAAAGAATTCTAATTTCTCTACTATTTTTTTTTTTTGCGATACGCGGGCCTCTCACCAATGTGGCCCCTCCCATCACGGAGCACAGGCTCCGGACGCGCAGGCCCAGCGGCCATGGCCCACGGGCCCAGCCACCCCGTGGCATGTGGGATCCTCCCTGACAGGGGCACGAACCTGTGTCCCCTGCATCGGAAGGCGGACTCCCAACCACTGTGCCACCAGGGAAGCCCCTCTTCTACTTTTAATAACTTAAAAAAAAACTCTCCAATTTATTCAAACAAATGCCTTGAATGTGTCAGACACTGTGCTAGGTGCTAGAGAAATAAGAGGTGAATTTTAATGCTGGTAATAACTTACAATAAATTTTATTCCCCAATAAAATTGAAAGAAAAAAATTTATTCTCAAAGCAGTTTTCAGGGAATTCCCTGGTGGTCCAGTGGTTAGGACTGCATGCTTTCACCGCCAAGGGTCGGGATTCGATCCCTGGTTGGGGAACTAAGATCCCACAAGCCACACAGTGTAGCCAAAAAGCTTAAGATAAAAATTCTTTATAAATATGAAGGTTTAACCCTATTTTTTAAAAAATTTATTTCCAGTGTTTTTTTAACCTGGATTTTACTGTTTTGGGCAACTGTCGCATACACAAGCCAGACATTTAGAATGATTGGGGAAACTCATTTACTGAAATTAACACCTTACTCTAAGTCATATTTCAAATAAAATTTCTAAGTAACTAATAAAATTTAACCTGTAGAAAAAGTACATATTTAGAATAAGTGAATTATTTTTACCAGGGAAGAGGAAGTTGTCAATTACAGTAAATTATTAGATAATCATTTCACACAGTATAGTCTTTCCACTTAGCTGTATGAACTACATTCAACAAAAGTGGGACATGATGTAACACATTTATAATCAGTCACATCACAGAAAACTCCCTTAACCAGTTCCTTCAGGAAAGAGTTTCTAGTTAAAATAACTCTGATTCTGAACATCATACTAATTTGATTCCCTTTTTCCAGAAACAAGAATGAACTTGGTCCTGAGGCTCAAACTGGTCTGTATTATTTACTACATCTCTGAACCAGATCCTAAAGACAAGGAAAAAACTAATCTCTCACAATAAAAATGATATTTAAAGGTTATTAATTTCTTCTTGGGCTGCATTTCTCTCAGGTTCTTCTCATCCAATTCATTTTTAACTCCTCTTTTAACTTCTTTTTCCCTACTCAAACTTGGGGGAAGGTAATTAGTCACCTTTAAATTACTGTTACTCTCAAGCTCTCCCTCTTCTGATTTTCCTATTTCTTTTCTCTCTTCTAACTGAACATTGTAGCTGTACATACTTTGCTTCCTTTCATTTTATGTTAAAACTATGGCCTCTAACAATCCCCGTTTCTACTTGAAATGCTCTAAAGGTTAATCATGAAATTATAAACCAATTCTAGTTGTACTAATTTGTGTACTTGCTAATTATCACACAAGCATTAATTAATTAAATATCTACTGAGACAACTAATTTTGAATTTTTTTTAATTTCCAAGCATTAATTAGTATAAACTATTTCCAAATAGAAAAGAATGATCCCTATTTCAGACTGAATACCAGCACCCTGTCTCCACCTCAGTACACAATTTTCTGATCAAGTTTCTTAAAAATTACAATAAAAATCCTAAAAGCAGTTAAAGGAGAACTACTAAAACTTACTAATTTCAGTAGATAGGAAAGCAAAAGTATCTAGCACTTTAGCCACTAACACAACAAGTCCTCTTTTTATTATTCTAAGGTAAGATACTAGTTAGGTTTAAATAGACTCCCATAGTTTATTGATAGCGTTCACTCAAAACTACGTATTTGCAGTAGAACCATTTTCAAGTGGCACCTTTTAACTATTAATTATGCTTAATGCTGCTTTAAGGATTTCTCAACCTCATTTCTTGAACATGAAACATACCAATGTTAAGGTGAGGAATATATTTTTAACTAGCTTTGGAAGAGAGAAAAAAGTTTTTCCCCTATTACTTAAGTGTGCTTCTGCTTTACTTACTTTGAGAACTCAAAAAGTGAAAAAAAAAAAAAAGTGGTATTGGGAGAGCAAGAAATATTGGTCGAGTTCAAACACTCTGAAAACATGAGTCCACTCAACACTACAATATCCACTAATTTTAAAATCTTGGTAATATCCTGTAATTTGTGCACAGCAAATGTGTGATTGGTGTGGTTAAAATGCACCTTCTTACATGTTCCACAAAAATCATTTGAATAAAATTCACATATAAATAAGATCTCCTTTAACACCTTTTTCTTAAAGACAAGAAGCAGACAAGTCATTAAATATGTGATGAACAATCTGTAAACTAATAACAAACACAGTTGTTATAGTTACCATTTATTGGGCACTTAACATATGCCAGGCAATGTGCTGAATACTTTACATGCTGCTATTTCATTTAATCCTCACTACTACCTTTATATAAAATGGTGACTATTATCCTCATTTCACAGGTAAGACTCAACAGGTAAGTAATATGCTCACGCCACAGAGCTAAGTGGTCAAGTCTATACTGAACCTACAACTGTTCTGACTGCAGAAAACCCTCTCTTAATCACTATATTATTTGGCCTCCTCCACAGTTGAGATGCACCACAAAACCCGACAGCGGTACTTTGGGACACAAATCTTTCTCAGTTCACTCACTTGGTTCTAACTTAATATTCTGAATAGGCGTTATTAAATAACTACATTCAGAGAATGCACTATGATCAGGATTTGTAGATATGGATAAGTGATAATACTAGTAACAACGATTCATATTACATCTATTTACAAAAAAAGTTTCTGAAGGGAACAAACATTTGTTGAGAGTAAACCATGTGAGGATGTGCACTACTTTTCCCTATATTTTCTTGAATAATTCTTACTCAAGTCTTACAACTCTGCAGAGTCGTTACCATTATGTCCGCGTAAAAACTGAAGGAACTGAGGTTTGGGGAAATTCACTGATTTGGTTGGTTTACAAAGTTAGCAAATAAAAGAGTTGGAACCTGAACCCAAACCTGACTCCAAAGAACATGATTTTCTCTAAAGTAGCTCATTAAAAACATATATATGTAGGTTGATAAAATAAAAGCAAAAAATCAAAATCAGAGAAAGATGGAGGTTAATTAATACTCAAAGTTAAGGTAATAGTTTTACTATCAGTCCATGAAAAATTTAGTCCTAAACTTCCCGGTTGTCAAGAAGAATGTTTACTAAATGCATATTAAACACTAATAATTATTCTGTGGCCTGGCCCCATTTAAATATTAACTTTGCCTAATGATGCTGTAACAAAGGATTTCTCCACCTCATCTCGTGAACATGAAACACATACCACTGTAAAGGTGAGAAATACATTTAAAATGTATGGGGTATGCTACTGAATGAAACTGCAGCGTGCTTTTTTTCATTTAACAATATCATGGATCTATTTCCAGGCCAATACATATAGATGTAAATGGTTACTAAATGCACATTAAACACTAATCATTGTTGGGCCAAAATAGTAACACATAGTCTCCATATACTGAATCAGACACCTTTCCAAATAAAACTATACATATAAACGACTAGTTTTGAAATGTGCAGATACAGATGTGAAAGTAGGCACTTTCATTTACTCTGCTTCTGGGAATCTGAAGTGTCACAATATTTTGGGGAAGTAATCAGTATATTTTAATATCTTAAAAACAACCCAAATCACCCTTTGGCCAAGAAACCCACTTAGAAGTAGTCTACAGGGCTTCCCTGTTGGTGCACTGGTTAAGAATCTGCCTGCCAATGCAAGGGACACGGGTTCGAGCCCTGGCCCAGGAAGATCAGACATGCCGCGGAGCAACTAATCCCATGTGCCACAACTACTGAGCCTGAGCTCTAGAGCCTACAGGCCACAGCTACTGAGCCCACATGCCACAACTACTGAAGCTTGCTCGCCTAGAGTCCGTGCTCCGCAAGAGAAGCCACGACAATGAGAAGCCTGAGCATTGCAACAAAGAGTAGCCCCACTCGCCGCAACTAGAGAAAGCCCGCGCACACCAACGAAGACCCAACACAGCCAAAAATAAAAATAAATAAATATATATATTTTTTAAAAAGTAGTCTACAAAAACAAAAGCATCAGTCCATAATTTACAGGTGCAAGTGCATTTAATGCAGCATTTTTACAGCAAAAAACTGGAAACAATCTACACACTCGTCAACAGGGAAATGACTAAAGTACAGCTGTACTATGAAATAATATAAATCTAGTTTAAAAACCATTTAGATATAAGTATTAACCTGGAAATATATCCATGATTTTAAGTGAAAAAGAGCATGCTGCAGAGTTTTATGATAGCATATCCCATTTTTGAACACATACACACTCAATCCTATATGCATATACTATGGAAGGATACACACCAAGCTGTGAAAAATTAATACACAGATTGAGAGAAAAAAGGGGAAAATTATTAACTTTCTTTATATATCCCTGTGAGGATACTATAAGCATGTACTATATTCATTAGTAATATTCTAAAATATTAAAAGTAGAGGAAAAAAAAATATTTTTAAGCATTTTTATATATAATTCTAATACAAAACAAGAACAAACAAACAAAAAATCCCAGTCATAATACTTCCAACATTACTTCCACATTTACCAATAATATGGGGAACATCATATGAAGTGACTCGTGATTAGACTCAAAAAACAAACAGGAGAATTCCCTGGCAGTCTAGTGGTTAGGACTCTGTGCTTTCACAGCCGAGAGTCCAGGTTCAATCCCTAGTTCAGGTACTAAGATCCCACAAGCTCTGGGGCGCAGACAAAAACAAAAAAAAAAAACAAACACACAAACAGAAAACACCCCAAAAATGGAGGGCATTTTTTCATTTTCTTATGGTTTGACTCCTTGCTGTGTTACCTTATGCACTTGTCTGACTAATCCTTTCACAACTGTTACACAGCTATTTTATTCCACTCTTAGAACATAAGATGTTACTGTGTAATTTTTACATAACTGATTCAAGACAACACAGGAAAAAAGCTACCCCCGAATAAAAATATTCCAGGTGATTTAAATTCTTATCCTTATTGTTAGAATTAAGTGTTTTTTTTTTTTTACATGAAGAACACTGTTAAAAACACCTGAGCCAGGATAAACTGCATTTGTGATTCCAATATAAAAAAATTTTTAAATTATCTACTAGGCACAAAGCCTTATGCTAGGCTTTGACAATACAGTAATGAAATTATACAATACAGTAATGAAATACATTACAATACAGTAATGAAATAAAGGGGTCCCTCCCTTCAGGGAACTCAAGAAGAGAAGCATTTTGGTGTGCTTACAAGCCCACTAAAGTGGAATGCTACTTGATTTGTCAGTTAAGTGGACACAGAACTTTGGGAGTTAATCTACTAAACTAATCTAATCAAAATGTATGCTCCATTTCCTTTCCTCAACACTAATGCAACCTCTGAAAATAACCCGCTCATTTCTGAGACGCACTTTAAAAATCACCTCACTTTTCACAAGATATTTAAAGTCACACTTTTATATAAATTAATAATGTGATAAGAAAAAAACAGATTTCTCTTGTATCACGAGAAAGACAAAAGTTTCCACCTAATTATGACAGCACGCTGTGAATAGGAAATAAAGTACTTTACTGTTGTACCTCTGTCCACAGAAGGAAAGTACTTAGGAGGAAAACAACAAAACTAAAACCCTGCACTTACCGTTAGAGTTAAAAGGATTAGAAATAAGTGAAAAATTTACTGATGAAATGATGTCTGAGATTTCCTTCAAAATAATTTGGTAGATGGAAAAGAATCTAAAAAAGAGTGGATATATGTATATGTATAAATGATTCACTTCGCTGTACAGAGAAAACTAACACAACACTGTAAATCAACTATACCCCAATAAAAATCAAAACAAGAAAAAACAACAACAAAAAATATAATTTGGTGGAGAGGTACAGGTGTATATAGATGAAAGGAGACTGATCACTGATGACACTGGCTGATGGATATATGAAGGCTCAACATACTACTCTACTTTGTATATGTTTAAAATTGTCTAGAAAAAATAGTTTCTTAAAATAATAGTATCTTTGATACCTCTATATGTGCATTGCTGACTCCCGGCATGCCCAGCATTTTTAATCACATAAAAATGTTTCAAGCTTTTTTAAAAAAATGAAACATCTCTCAATAGCCCTAGTTTTAAAATATCTTATTTGCCTTAACCCAAAGTTTCCTCTAATTGTACAATATCTTACTGCGATTATGCAAAGATATTTAAGACTAATAATCAGTTGTAAAAACACTCCACATTCTGTTGCATAGCTGAAGTATGCAACAACTATAAAGTGTAACATGAAATATAAAAAAACAAAATCTTTTAAAAATGTAGCTTTAATTCCAAGGAATTTCTTAGGTTATTAATATCTAAAGGTTTTACTTCTTTACAATAACGGCCATTTACTGAGTGACTATTATATGCCAGCTACTTTATAAGCAATCTCTAATTCTAAAAACTAACTCATTTTACAGATAAGGAAACCAGCTCAGAGAGGAAATATACCAATGGTCATATACTACTAAAGGGAAAGCTAAGATTAAGGCCCAGGTCTAACTCTACAGCTCTCTAAAGCCATGCTCCTCTCAATCAACAAATACTAAACACCCACTACATGCCTGGCACTGTTAGAGACAACGGGGCACTTACCATATTCCAAGCAATGTGCTAAGGGTTTTAAACCCCATTTAATCTTCACAACAACTCTAAATTGTAGGTACAGTTATCCCGTGAACAGATAAGGACGCTTAGTCTGAGAAATTAAGTAACTTGCTTAACGTCACTTAAATAGGAAGTGGCAATACGGGCGTGGGAGCCCTCCAAACTCCTAACCACTACATGTCTCAAAGGCATGACCAACTAAATGAGTGTAAGCAGAAATCTGAAGAAACATTTGGGGAAGTCTTGGGGGGTGGGCGAGTGGGAGCTGGGTTATCGCAAGGTCACATTTGTCCTTGATAACCACCCCTAAATAAAAGGCAGTTGTGACAGTAATGGAACTGAGCAATAAACTTTGCAAGAGTCCAAATCTGGACACTGACACTTGCTGTGGGACCACCAGGAAAGCATTTGCTCTCTGCGAAACCCAGCTTCTCCTTCAAATATAAAATGGAAATCTTGCCATCTCTCCTCTGGGGTGGTGAAAATGAGGACTGGCAGTGTAGGGGCCGACACGACAGACTCTGGATTCTAAAGGAGTAACCAGCTGTTACCCAAATGCAAACATAGCAAAAAAGGAATTAAGCTGTAGCTACATTTTAAATGGTCCTGTGTGTAACCCTGGCCTAACCTGAGTTTGCCTATACCATCATTAACCAGCCACATCACACCTTCAAGCCTCAATTTCCTCACTTGGGAGATGGAGACACTTACCCCCCAGGGCCCCGTGAAGCAAGATAAACCTGTTGGAAGACACCTAAATCCGGGTCTGGCACACGGTAAAGTGCAAACCACCGAAACACGCTTCTTCCGCCTTCTTTTCTTAAATTCTAGAAAAGCCAAAACTTTTTGTCTTTGTTATTTCTAGATGCTAGCTAGCATCGAGGTCTTAGAGGATGTCACAGACCTTACAGGGCTTCACCCAAACCAGAACCTCGGACGCCCAGACCCCTGCCCAGCCCGAGTCCAAGAGAGCCTACCCACATCGACAAGGACGCCGCAGACGGTCCAAGAGGCCAGCGGGGCTACGGGCTGCTGCCTTTTGTGCTCGGGGCCGGACGCGGCCTATGGGCCGGGGAACGCCACGTCCGGGGCTCGTGAGCTGCAGACCGGCGCGGCCCGCGTGGACAAACCCGGCGGGGGAGGTCGGCGGCCGCCGAGAGTGGCGGCAAGGAGACGGGGCCCGCGGGAGGTGCGAGTCGGCCCAGGCCGGCTGAGGAGGCGGGGAAGGCGAGGCCGAACACACCCTTGCCCACGCCGCGCCCCGGAGCCCTCGACTGGGCGGGGAGAACCGGAGCTTCGGCGGGCGCCGCGTGGGGACACCCTCGCCCCCGCATGGACTCCTGTCAGGCCGCCGCGGCGCCCACCACCGACCCCGGCCTCGCCGCGGCCTGACACGGCCCACCCTGCGACGCCCCTCGCCCGCGCCCCGGGCCCGCCGTCGTCCCCACCCCCGGCCCGGGGAGAGCCCGGCGAGGAAGCTCCGGCCCCCCGGACACTGCGGAAGGCCTGGGTTACCTGGGGGGTTGCTGGTGGCTGGGCAGCTTTCCGGGAGTGAGGGGGGCGTCAGGACGAGGAAGAGGAGGGCGGGCGCAGCAGGAGAGGGGCGGGGGCGGTCGGCCGAGGCGCCGGCAAGCAGCGGGCAGGCCGAGAACCTTCAGACGCACTGGCGGCAGTGGCGGTGGCAGCGGCGACGCTCCTGCAGCTCCCTCAGGGTCTTCCTCGGGCACGTCCAAGATGGCGGCGCTCCCTGCACAGGGTTTCCTGTCACTCTCGCAATGGGCCGGACCACAAAAGAAGGGGGGAGGAGGATGCGCACGCAGCTGGAGAAGCCCGGAAGAGTGTGGCCGAGGCCCGGCCTGCTGGCCACGCCCCTTCCTCAGTCCTCCCCTCTGGACTCGTCGCAACGCTGCCGAACCCGCCCCTCTGGTCCTCGCGCCCGAAGGGGCGGAGGAAAGCACTTGTGCGCAAGCGCAGTCGCGCGTCCTCGCCTCCTGTGGGAAGTTACTGCGCAGGTTTCCGTAGGACCTGCTGAGGTACGTCTGGGTTCTGCAGCGCTAGGGTTGTAACTATGGGGACTTTTTACTATTTTTAATGCTAGCAGCTACCACTTACTGGAGGCTTACCTTACACCGACCACTATGCAAAGCACACATTTACTGAATTCATTCAACATGTATGTATCAAGCGATTCGTACCTAACGGTGAACACGGCACCTAGGTCCCTGTCCAACAATCTCAGGAGGTACATATCTCCATTTTATTGATGGTGAAACTGAGGCTCAGATTGATCAAGTCACTTGTCCAAAATCATGCAGCTAGGAAGTGGCACTTTCTGCCCTATGTTTCACCTCTGTCCCTTACAACCTCCCTTTGGGGGGTGACTTTGATGGGAGGAGAGAAATTGTGACATTTTTCAGAATCTGGCCACCACCTACCACCCTCTTCCAACTTAGTCTGCTGTATCACCTCCCCAGAAAGTTTAGCGCACCCCGGTACAAGGCCAAATTCTGACTTTCATGGCCCCGGGCACTTTTGCTTTGCGCTTGTGGATATATAATATATATATATTTATGTAGTAGATAATATTTATTTAATATATATTTCATATTTTACAAATGCGTTAATATACAGATAAATATATTAATGTTATATAGCAAGTCATTTTCTTCCATCTAAAAGTCCATTTTTCTCTTCTGATTTTGAACTTAAACATTTTTATAGACCCCTAAAAGTATTGTGGACCCTAGGCACTGTGCCTGCTGTACCTAATGGATAAGACAGCCCTGCCTCAATCCACCAAAATGAAGTTCAAGCCTGCTTTTGGCATTCAAGACCTTTCATAAGCTGGTTCTGCCATGTGTAAGTGAGATTTCATTGGAAAAATGTATGGGAATTTACAAATATCTTTTTTTCAGAACGATCTGAGAGTGAATCCCTGCTCTACAACTTACTAATGATATCTTTGGGCATGTCACTTGATTTGTCAGATCTTCAGTCTCTTCAGAATAAGAATATTAATATCTATCTCACATGAGTCCTTGTGAAAATTAAATGAGATAATATATGCAAAATGCTTGGCATATGAGAATTTAATACATGGGATGGTTATTACATGATAATCTAATATAAGGTAATACTAACCTATAAGGTAATCTAATATAAGGTAATCCATCAGGCTCCAGACACGCAGGCTCAGCGGCCATGGCTCACGGGCCCAGCCGCTCCACGGCATGTGGGATCCTCCTGGACCCGGGCACGAACCCGCGTCCCCTGCATTGGCAGGCAGACTCTCAACCACTGCGCCACCAGGGAAGCCCCTATTTCTATATTCTTTAACTCCAATAAGTATAGTTTGTTTCACAATTTAACATCTCTGAAATCAGGAAATTTGCCTGTACCAAATAAAGGAGAAAGCTATGAACCAACTGGCACTACTGGTCCAGCTATGAACTTATGTCTGGCTAGGAAGTTTGTATATATACAATTGTCACCTGAACTGAAAGCTTTATGTATAGCTAATGCTTACTGAACACTTATTGTGTTCCAGGAAATGTCCTAAGAATCATGCATATTTTCTTATTTAATCTCTACAACATCCCCATGAAGTCACTACTCTATTCACCCCATTTTATGAATGAGAAAACTGAGTGTCATACAGGGCTAAAGTCATATAGGTAAAAACTGGTACTGGGATTTGAATTCAAACACATATAACTTCAGATCTCCCATCCTAAGCATTACTTTGTAGTTCACGCTTTATTTGCATTTAGCAGCTTAAATGTAGATCTCTAAATTTGCTTAAATCTGTGTCAAAGTCATTACACTTTGAAGCTGCATTGAAAAGAAACGTTGTGAATGCAGAATGCCTATCACATGCTAAGCAGTGCAATTAGAGAGTAGAAATTGGCAATTCTTGTAATAATTCACAGAATTTTCAAAGTAGGAAGAGGTTGTGTGACACTAATTGCAGCATACTTAAAATGGACTGTCCTTTGGATGACAAACATCTGTCAGGGTTTCTAGTTAAGTTTTTTTTTTTTAAAAAAGCTATTTACGTGAAAAGAGTATATGCAAAATGTTCATTGTAGCACTGTTTGTAATAGCAAAAGACTAGAGACTAACTGTCACTAGAGAGCTGTTGTAATAAATTTTAGTACATCCATATTGTGGAATATATGAAACAATAAAAAAGAATGAGGCACATGTACATATCCTGATATGGAACAATCTCTAGGAAATACTTCAAGTGAAAAAAACAAGATATGGAAAAGTAAATAGTATGCCAACATTTATTAAATTATAAAAGGAAAGGATAATAGACATATATTCTTGTGTAATTGGACATTAAGAGAGCTTTTTCCTATTGTCCTGAAACTGCTGCTGAAACCCAAATCCGAACCAGAAAGTCCATAAGGAGCCCACATTCTATATTTAAAGAACTGCCAGTGGTTGGAACCAGCTATCTTCCAGCAGGGCATTTGAAGAGCCATTATTGTTATTCTACCAGCCCTTCCATCAGTTCCTACTCCACTACTCCACCTATTCCCCATTCCCACCCTTCTCCCACAGACAAACCATCACCACTAATCAGTGGAAAGAAAGAATGGAGAGAAGGGAGGGAAGCCAGCCTTGAGGGCAAATGCAGTTTTCTGAAAAGAGACCCATCCCTTCCTCTCCCTCCATGGGGGGTTGTAGTCCCTCTTAGAGGCAAGGGAGAAGGGCTCCCAGAGAATCACTAGTGAAAACTGGGTGTGCCTGCAGGAAGAGGACACTGGCAACCCCCGGATATCTGTTACTTACTAATCTGTTCTGCCCGTTGCTTCTTCAGCAAAGGAAAACACAAATGGAGAAAGACCACATGGAAGGGGACTTTGGATGGCATGGTGGAGGGCTTTAGATGGAAGGGGACTGAAACTGCCCCCACCATGCTCACACACAGCTTAACTTCACAGTCCTAGATTGAATAACACAAGCTGGCACTCAGCTGGAAGATACAGCAAATGTATGAGGGGTCACCCATTCCTAGAGGAGATTCATGAGATTGATCACTCCAGTACTGATTCTTTTTCATATCTACTTGTTCTTGTTTCATTTACACCTGTTTATATTTTTGTAATTTCTTTTGTAAAAATAGATGTTATTCTATTCTTT
Organism: Monodon monoceros; assembly: GCF_005190385.1. Classification (NCBI taxonomy): domain Eukaryota; kingdom Metazoa; phylum Chordata; class Mammalia; order Artiodactyla; family Monodontidae; genus Monodon; species Monodon monoceros. The sequence goes on from NW_021703782.1 coordinate 100,003,980, forward strand.
ATCTTTTTCCAGAGCCCCAAACATTGAAATTCATTTTCAGATCTCTCTATTGTGTTTATTTAAACCAAAATGATTCATCTCCGTATTGGTTTTATAGGCTTAAATTTGTTAAGTTTACTCATATGTTTTAGAATTTTGGTTCATAGACTTATCTTGGACTGTACATTCTTTTTCCTCTATCTCTCTCTATACTCACCCTTTTTTTATGTAGTAGTTTTGGAGTTGCCATCAATCCAGAACCAGATATTAAAATATTGATGTCCCAATCCCTGAGGTAATATTGAAGATATAGCAGAACTAATACAATTTGTACTCTGGTATTTATTACCATGTACTACTACCTAATTTTAAAAACTAATATATGTTCAAATGTAGTTGATTAACTTCCAGTGATACATAATTCAATTGAGGAAAAACAAACAGTAATAAAAAATACTAGTTTAGAGATTGGTTCAGCTGAGCAGAAATTGAGACACAGAAGTAGAGAAAAAACATATGGACACCAAGGGGGGAAGCAGCGGGGGTTGAGGGTGGTGGTGTGATGAATTGGGAGATTGGGATTGACATATATACACTGATGTGTATAAAATAGATAACTAATAAGAAAAAAAATAAATTAAAAATAAACATAAATAAATAAATAATACTAGTTTAATCAAAAAAGAAATGGCAACTGATATACTGTACTTCAAAATTTAGCAGACTAAGAAGTCAAAATTAAGTCCATGGGACTCTTTAGTCTCTGGATATGGAAAAGGATTAGATTCAAATTTATGGTACCAAAGAAAGTGATATATAAATGTAAGGATAAGTACATGCTATATTCAATTGTAAAAGAAATTTTGTGACCATTAACATATCCCCCCTCCACCTTATATAATCGTCTGGAGTCATAGCTTATGAGGGTGGAACATTCTAAAGTTGATCCGTAAGAACAACAAAAATCACATGAGGTGAAAGATGTACTTGAGGGAATTTCCTGGCGATCCAGTGGTTAGGACCCTGTGATTTCATTCCTCCCTGGATTCAGTCCCTGGTTGGGGAACTAAGATCCCACAAGCCACATGGTGCAGCCAAAACAAACAAACAAAAAAAGATGTACTTGAAAATTTCTTAGGAGAGCTTCGAACTGGAGACTGATTTATCATCTCTGAATTTTCCTCCAGCATTTGATCTGATAGCCTTCTCTTTGGCTGACCATCCAAAGTGGGTGGTTTAGATTTAGAGGCCATGCTACGTGAAAAAAATGTGCATCTTTGAATCACACTCAGTATGGCAAAATGACCATGCCATGAAAGCCACATGAAAACTAAGATCTACTAAGAAAATAGCAGATTTAACTCTTTTGTCACATGCTTCCTCCATGGCATGCACTTATTTAGAAAAAGGGGAGGCAGAGTGGTATTTAAATTTTCTTTATTGCTTTGTTGACCTTATACATTTAGTTGAAATAATGTAAGCGAAGAGCATGGGTGATGTGACACAACTGGATTAAACATGGTAACTCTTTCCATGGCACAAATATGGCAGGTGCTGTCAGGAACTAAGATCTCACCCTAGTTGTAAGCCAACAACTTAGTGTAACGTGGTTTCATGGATATGAGCAGAGGACATGAGACTTCCGGGTCAGAGACAAAGAACTTTATTATCCACAACACCACACGCAGCATGAGCATCGGCATGTTTACATCAGTTCCTGGATGTCAGGAACCCTGAGCTTAGGGAAACCAAATCTTTTATAGTGGGGAGCAAGCATTTCTGTCTTTTGCTCTGGAGGGAAATACTGTATCTTCGAAGGCCATTTGCTCTACAAACATCCTTGTGAAGATGGTCTGGGACAAATGATAGTGCCTCTGCTCACAAGATGTGCAGAAACACAAGAGGACAAGATTTTATTATGTTGTATTATATTTGGTGGAAGGGCACAGTGAGTAAATGGTTTGCTATGGAGGAAAGAATATGGTTTTCACAGTCTCACTGACCCTAGCTCCATTTCTAGCATAAGTTTTTATAAGCTAAATGACCTTAGTCAAAGCGGTTAACTTCTCTGAGCCTCAGTGACATAATGGGGTAATAGATCTTCCCCCATAGAATGGTTGTTTAGATCAACTAAGAAAGTGTAATAGGATCATTCACAGTATCTGGAATATTCTAAGCATTCAACAGATGCCCAATCCTTCTATCCTTCCCTCATTCACTGATTTCCTCATTTGTGTGAATCGGATGCACAATTAGGCCTCTGCCAGAGCCCTAAATCCCCCCCCCCAAATTGAGAAGCAACTGCCCATTTCTGCCACACCACCCTCCTTTGCTTAGGAGGGGGCAAGCATTAGAGCTCAAAGGCCTAGGTAAGCTGGGTTTACACACTGAAGCCACAAAGACTGGAACAACTTTGTGCCACAACTACTGAGCCTGCGCTCTAGAGCCCGCGTGCCATAACTACTGAAGTCCACGTTTGTAGAGCCCGTGCTCCGCAGCAAGAGAAGCCACCGCAATGAGAAGCCCGTGCACTGCAATGAAGAGTAATCCCCACTTGCCAGAACTAGAGAAAAGCCCTTGCACAGCAATGGAGACCCAACGCAGCCAAAAAAAAAAAAAGTTTCTTAACGTCTCTAAGGCTTCATTTTCTTGCCTCTAACATGAGGAAATAGTAGGATCTAATTCCTCAGGTAGTTGTGAAGAGAAAATGAGGTAAAGCATGAAAAGCTCTTAACGAGTGCCTGATCGTCAGCAAATCCTCAGGAAACAGTAGCTACAATTATTATTTCTGAGAGTCAATCAATAGCTCCTGGAGCAGTTTCTCCATATAATTTGGGAAAGAAAAAAAACTTTATCTGCTATCATGGAATTCAACAGAGATCCGAAGTTCTGTGCCAAATAATAAAAATAGGGAGAGAGAGAGGAGAGGAGAAGGATGGGAAGCAGGCCCCTGTATGCATAGCTGGTTTGAAAGACTGACTGGAATAGGATACAGGGCAAACTCTGCTAAGCCTTCCCTTCCGTGTACCCACTTTGCCACCCCAGACACACACACACACACACACACACACACACACACTCATAGACCAGCTGATACTTATCCAGGGTCTGACATCACTATTCCCAGGAGAGGATGCTGTCTTTATAGATATATTAGCTAGGTTTTGCTGTGTAACAAATAACCCCCAAATCTCAGTGGTGTACAACCCCAAAGGTTTATTTCTTGCTCACCCCTATGTCCATGATGGGTCAACTACTTCCCTGTTCCATGTTATTTTACTCCAGGACCCAGGCTAAGGGAGCTCCTCTCTCTCTCTCTGGAACATTGCCAGATTTCGTGGTAGAAGGAAAAGAGACATGGTGAACAACATGCTGGGTCTTCAGCCTTCTGTTCCAAAGTGACATACATCACTTCTTCTCACATTTCATTGGCCAGAACAAGTCTTATGGCTTCATGATGACAGAGTTGGGGCACATAATTCTGCTCCAGGGAGGTTATATAGGGGAAGAGTAATCCACTCTTCCACAGTGGACTACCTCCCCATCCAAACATACTCAAGTGTCAGAGGGACAGACAGCCAATGACAGCTGTTTATTAGCTGACCCTGGGCCTTCTCTGAGCCTCAGTTTTATCCTCTGTGAAATGGAGATAGCAATACTTGTCCTGTCAACCTCACAGAAGAGGGGTAAGAATTCAAATGAGACCACAGATATGAATGTGATTTGTAAACTGTAAAGTCCTGCACTCCCATGAGAGGGTTTTATTACTAGTATGAGTCCAACAGGAGAGATAATAAAGCTTTTTAAATACCAACTGGATAAAAAAAAAAAAAAAAAAACCAACTGGATAAGGGAATCTCTGAGGTCTCTGATATTCAGTGTTCTCTTACTGAGAAAGCTGTGGGATCCACTCAGGAGAGGCTGCCAGGCGACCACACATCACAGGCAACCCGGCATTCACGCATCAGTGATTCACTCATCAGTAACTGATGTTTTTGCTTGGACTTGGGTACCTGTCTCCTTCTGACCACTGGAGCTCCTCAGTGCCCCCTTCCTATTTTTCTGCTCAGGCAGAACAATGGATACCTTTCTAACCAAGCCCCTATTATGCAGAAGAGAAAATAGAGATCCAGGATGTTAACTGACCTGCCCAACTCAGCAAGTGTGTTCAGAGCTGGGACTAGAAATCAGACTTTGGATTCCTAATCTATTGCTTTTCTAAAACTTAGATTCCAACACGACAGCCATTAGTGCTGAGATTTGGGCAAGCTTATTAAGCTCTCTGAACCTCAGTTTCCTCATCTGTAAAATAGGTATGGTGGCCCTGACTTTATTGGATTGTTGTGAAGGTTAGACATTCATATAAAATCCTTCTCCACCAAAACCCCCAACCCCACCCCCCATTTACACCCCTCTGCTCTCCCTGCCAGGTGTCAGCTCCCTCCTGGAAGAGGCCCCTGCAGCCTTCAAGGTTGGTTCTGGGTACTGCTCCTGGGCTTCACTGGGGGTAAGGGGGGTATTCCCTTCCCCGTGGTGCCTCAGTACGGATGAGGATTTAGTTATTTTAGAATTCCCAGAGCACAGTATCTGTGAAACAGATGAAAGTTTCAAGAGCAGATATACATTTTAATGAATCATTATTCTTAAAAAAAAGTCTTTCTCTCTCTTCTTTGGTCTTGCCAAAGATCCTTTTCCCCTCCAGATTCTGGAGAGAAAGCTAAGGAGGAAAGGGAGCGTGAAGGAAGAATTCTTTCCTGCCTATATATTTATTCTGGGTTTTACAGGCTTAATGTCTGACCTCCCCCACTCTGAACGCAAAGGAGGAAAGGGGCCATTTTTACTGGGTTCACTGCTTTATACCTGGTACAAGCATGTACAAGATGTGAAGACAGAAACAAAAAGTAACTTGTTTCATCAGTAAATGAACACAGGGCAGCTGGGCTTCTCTAAGTGACCCATGCCTTCAAGCAGTCTCCGTTTTAGGACAGTAGCTGGGGTCACTGGTTTTCAAAAACTATTGGGAAAACCACATCCTGCTTCCCCCAATCCCTACGTCTATTCTGGTATCAAAATGAAAAAGATGGCTAAGCAGAGCATTTCAGATGCGATCCACAAGAGGGTGTCACAGGCCCATGCCAGGCCAGCTCCATGGTTGGAACTCCTGGCCTTTGGTCCCACTTGTGTAGCTCACACAAATCTGGTTCGGCAGTACTTCCTCAGTCTCTTTTTTGGTTCTTCTCTTTTCCTGGCCCAGGAGGAAGTGGAGAAGCTTTTGGAGTCAGGTGGACTTGAATTAAAATCCTGGCTCTGTCATTTGGTGAGACGTTGGCAAATGAGTTAATATTCTGAGCTGTTGTATTATTAATAATTGCTAAATTCCCAAGGCCAGGGAATCACTGATTTATAGAGCAAGAAGAGACCTTCAAGATTGGCCAGACCCACCACGTTTCACAGATGGGGACACTGAGGCCCAGGCTACACCAAAGCCCAGCTGCCTCCTTCAAAAATACATAAGACAGGGACTTCTGTGGTGGTCCAGTGGTTAAGAGTCTGCTTTCCAACGCAGGGGACACAGGTTTGATCTCTGGTTGGGGAACTAATATCCCACATGCCACGGGGTAACTAAGCCTGTGCAGCACAACTACCGAGCCCACGTGCTCTGAAGCCCATGTGCCATGACTACTGAGCCCACGCGCTCTAGATCCTGCGCGCCACAACTAGAGAGAAGCCTGCGTGCCGCAATGAAGAGCCTGTGCGCCGCAATGAAGAGCCCGTGCGCCACAATGAAAGATCCTGCACGCCTCAGCTAAGACCCAACGCAGCCAAATAAATAAATAATTTTAAAAATGCATAAGACATAAGAGCATTCATCAATGAACAAATGAATGAAAAGATAAGCCAGCAAGGACTTTGGATCCAGACAAAAACACAAACTCTTGTATTCATCATCTAGCTTTGCTGGTGTCTAACTTGATCAAGTTGCTTGACCTCTTGTGCCTCAGTTTCCTCGTCTCAGTGGGGGAGGGGAAATATACTCATGGATAATAATGGTACCTACTTCATAGGGTGTTGTGAGAATTCAATGAGCTCAGACATAAAGTGCTCAGCTAGGTGCTTGGCACCTAGTAGATATTGTATCTTATTTATAATCCAGGTCTAGGTCATGTAACCTTTCCGAGCCTCAGTGTTCTCATCTATAGAGTGGGGATTTTACATAGCGTTGTAGGGAGGATTAAATGGCACAACACAAAAAAACTCTCAACATAGGACCTGGATCATGGTAGTGACATAAAATACAGTTTATAATGATAAGTATTACTTTATCCCTGTCCGTGAAGTAAAGAATGATTGTTTCTAAGAACAAAGCTTTACACACACACACACACACACACACACACACACACACACCCTTGTTACTGCCTTAGTTGAGACCTCTTTTCTCCCCTGGACTATTGCTACAAAGCCTGCACCTTGGGAGGAATGAGTGATGCCACCTGGCTGGTGGCTCACCTCTAGGGGGCTCCCTTCCTTAGCTCCAGCCAAATGTTGCTGGGAGAATATATAGGTTCCTTGTCGTATTAGTTTCCTACAGCTGCTGTAACAAAGTACCACCTGCTGGTAGTTAAAACCATTGTATTCTCCCACAGTGTTGGAAGTTAGAAATCTGAGATCAAGGAACTGAGGTTGGGTCGAATCCTTCCCTGCCTCTCTGGCTTCTGGCGGTCAATCCTTGCTGTTCCTTTGGCTGACAGCTGCATCACCCCAATCTCTGCCTCCATTACCAGCCACATGGCATTCTCCCTCTTGTGTATCTGCGTCCCTTCTAGAGAAGGACACCAGTCATATTTCACTAAGGGCCCATCCTATTCCACTAAGACCTCATCTTAATTTACATCTTAATTGCGTCCATGAAGACCCTATTTCCATATAAGTAGAAGTCACAGGCACCAAGGGTTAGGACTTCAACATATCTTGCAGGGGGATGCAATTCAACCCACAACACTTGTTAAAAGATTTTTCAAAAAATTTGAAATTTTATGAGCTCTTCTGACTTATTACAGATTCAACACAATCCCTATCAAACTACCAATGGCATTTTTCACAGAACTAGAACAAAAAATTTCGCAATTTGTATGGAAACACAAAAGACCCCGAATAGCCAAAGCAATCTTGAGAAAGAAAAACGGAGCTGGAGGAATCAGGCTCCCTGACTTCAGACTATACTACAAAGCTACAGTAATCAAGACAGTATGGTACTGGCACAAAATCAGAAATATAGATCAATGGAACAGGATAGAAAGCCCAGAGATAAACCCATGCACATATGGTCACCTTATCCTTGATAAAGGAGGCAAGAATATACAATGGAGAAAAGACAGCCTCTTCAATAAGTGGTGCTGGGAAAACTGGACAGCTACATGTAAAAGAATGAAATCAAAACACTCCCTAACACCATACACAAAAATAAACTCAAAATGGATTAAAGACCTAAATGTAAGGCCAGACACTATCAAACTCTTAGAGGAAAACATAGGCAGAACACTCTATGACATAAATCACAGCGAGATCCTTTTCAACCCACCTCCTAGAGAAATGGAAATAAAAACAAAAGTAAACAAATGGGACCTAATGAAACTTAAAAGCTTTTGCACAGCAAAGAAAACCATAAAAAAGATGAAAAGACAACACTCAGAATGGGAGAAAATATTTGCAAATGAAGCAACTGACAAAGAATTAATCTCCAAAATTTACAAGCAGCTCATGCAGCTCAATATTAAAAAAACAAACAACCCAATGCAACAATGGGCAGAAGACCTAAATAGACATTTCTCCAGAGAAGATACACGGATTGCCAACAAACACATGAAAGAATGTTCAGCATCATTAATCATTAGAGAAATGCAAATCGAAACTACAATGAGGTATCACCTCACCAGTCAGAATGGCCATCATCAAAAAATCTACAAACAATAAATGCTGGAGAGGGTGTGGAGAAAAGGGAACCCTCTTGCACTGTTGGTGGGAATGTAAATTGATACAGCCACTATGGAGAACAGTATGGAGGTTCCTTAAAAAACTAAAAATAGAACTACCATACGACCCAGCAATCCCACTACTGGGCATATACCCAGAGAAAACCTTAATTCAAAAAGAGTCATGTACCACAATGTTCATTGCAGCTCTGTTTACGATAGCCAGGACATGGAAGCAACCTAAGTGTCCATCAACAGATGAATGGATAAAGAAGATGTGGCACATATATACAATGAAACATTACTCAGCCATAAAAAGAAATGAAATTGAGTTATTTGTAGTGAGGTGGATTGACCTAGAATCTGTCATACAGAGTGAAGTAAATCAGAAAGAGAAAAACAAATACCGTATGCTAACACATATATATGGAATCTAAAAAACAAAAAAATGGTTATAAAGGACCTAGGGGCAGGACAGGAATAAAGATGCAGATGTAGAGAATGGACTTAAGGACACAGGGAGGGGGAAGGGTAAGCTGGGACGAAGTGAGAGAGTGACATGCACGTATATACACTACCAAATGTAAAATAGATAGCTAGTGGGAAGCAGCTGCATAGCACAGGGAGATCAGCTCAGTGCTTTGTGACCACCTAGAGGGGTGGGATAGGGAGCGTCGGAGGGAGATGCAAGAGGGAGGAGATATGGGGATATATGTGTATGTATAGCTGATTCACTTTGTTATAAAGCAGAAACTAACACACCATTGTAAAGCAATTATACTCCAATAAAGATGTTATAAAAAAGAAAACAAAAATGTGATCAAGGAAAAAAAAATTTTATTTATATATAAAGTACATCAACATAATTATAATATATTGGTTTTATTTTATTAATTTATGTAAAATTGATGTAAAAAATATATTATAAACAATATTACCTAGATTCAAATTATATCAGTAAATTCTTAAATAAATTATGTATCTAAGTTATTTATAATTTATGAACTGTTAGGACAGTTAATTTTTTAAAAATAGCTAGATGAGTCAAACAAAATATTTCTGTGGACATGAAAGTCCCTTGGGCCATCACTGTTCAACCCTGGCCTCATGGACTTCAGGGTGGTCTTTCTACTAAGCAAATATGATGATGTTACTCTTTCCATGATGGCCGATAGCTGTCAGCAATAGCTGACAAATGGACACTTCAACGAACACTTCTAGGTACATCTCCCCCACATTCCCTGGTGAAGCCTGTGCTCACGTGTAGCTCCCCGGTCTGGCCCAAAACAGACCTTCGCTGCCAGCTTCTGTGTTTCCTCCAGGAACAGTCCCCTGTCTCCTTCACTCCCCTCCCCCCACGCACCCCCTACCCCCCACCCCCCCATTTTCTCTGCTACTCAACAGTCAAGGCCCAGCTCAAAGGCCACTTCCTCCATGAAAGCTGCCAGGCATAACAGTGCCTCCCACCCCCAGTTCCATAGTATCTTGCTTCTGCATTTTGCAGCACTTCTCCCACTTTTCCTGGTATCATAGTGAGGTTGTACTATTAACTGCTTCTCCCACTAAGTTAAGAGCTCCCAGAAGTCAGAAACATCGCCTTGGTTGTTGTATTAGTTTACCAGGGCTGTGTCAAAGGTTCTTTGCTTGAGCACACTGTAGTCAGCCTGATGAGCCTTCTCCTAGGCACATCTCTGCACTTCCTTGTAAAATCTAGGTTTAGCAAGAACCCTGCTAAGTCAGTTTAACCCAAACCCCTGACCCTCGATATCTGATCAGGTTCCTTATCCCCTCTACCATCTCCCCAATGATGTCTGATTATCCTGGCCTGCCTTCAGCAAAAATCCTATTAGGTTGATTTAGCCAGAATTCTTCTTACCCCTGGCATTTCCTCCCAGTAATTTTCCATCCACTAACCCCACCCTGCTCCCTGGCTACAAATTCCCACTTGCCCATGCTGTATTTGGAGCTTAGCCCCATCTCTCTCCCACATTGGAAAATCCCTTTGCAGTCCCTATACCTATCAGTGTGGTCCTGAATAAAGTCTGCCTTTCTATCTTCAACAAGTATCATTGGATTTTTTTTTCTTTAACATCTTTCACAACAAATATCCCAGACTTGGTAGCTTAAACAACAGAAATTAATTTTCTCAAAATTCTAGAGGCTAGAAGTCTGAAATCAAGGGTTGATTTCTTCTGAGGACTCTCCCCTTGGCTTGTAGATGTATGTCTTCACATGGTCTTCTCTCAGTGTCTGTCTGTGTCCTCAGTTTCCTCTTCCTATAATGACACCAGTCATGTTGGATTAAGGCCCACCCTCATGACCTCATTTTAACTTAATTACCTCTTTAAAGACTCTATTTCCAAATATGGTCACTCTCTGAGATACTGGGGGTTAGGACTTCAACATATGAATTTGTGGGAGATACAGTTCAGCCTGTAACAATCATTTATTTAAAATTTTAAAAACCTAAAGAATATAGAAATTTATTATTATTATTATTCTCTCAAACAATACAGGTAAAGCTAAAGTCCTCCCCTCCCTACCCACTCCACGCAACTGTGAACACGGCTACCAGATCTGTTTGTAAGCTTTAATAAATATGGTGCACGTACATAAAGATATAGCTTTGCTGTTTTTTCTTTCACGTAAATAAGATCATATTGTCCACATTGTTTTGCAAAGCTTCATCTTATTTTTTAAAATGTACATAGCTACCCCGCACCCGCCCAGACCCAGAGCTTAGCTATGGTTAAGCATGTTTGGAACATTTGTTGAAATACTGGAAAGAATGAAGCCATGGAGAATAGGTCTGCTCTGAGTGTTCTGGCAGGTATCTGATATTATAGTCTCATTTTCCTTGCATATAAAATGGAAAACAGTAATTATAATACTCATTTCCTCAGGCCCACAATACCACATATAACCATCAAGATACCTCGGTTAGAGTCTATAGGACTAGAATGACAGGTTCAGATCACTCACTTACACTTTTTAAAGTTTTCTGAAAAACTTTTCCAATAAAAAAAATTCCCCACTAATAAGATTGAAACAATTTTTTAAAATAACTTTTGGTTATCTGCCCATGAAGCAAAATATATTCCACAAAATTCTTTAGGCACAGTCTGGTAAGATGGCTGCCAGAAATAACAGAAAGAGTTGTCATTTATCTCTTGTGAGCACAATTTCTGAAAGTTGTGTGAGGGCATCTCTTTGTGGGGATGGTAGAAGTTTATGGATCTCTCTATTGCTTCATGGCAGTACTGCTGGATGAGGTAGGTTGTTTATTGCACACCCGGTGTGTCATTTAGAGGTCACCTTTCACTTTAATGCTCACCCAGTCCTATCTGAGCATCCGTCTTGCGTGACCGTGGAAGTTCAATATCTTTATTCAGTTTCACTTCCTTCCAGGGAATGCTTCCGTTTTCCACAAATCCACCCTGGTGAACGCTAACTTCTGTTGACCATGCAGCCTTCTGCTCGTCTCTCTCCCCCTCTTAAGTAAAGACCCGGACTCTTCATTCAGTTCCCCATAGTACACCTAATACCTGAAGGTTCAGCTTAAAGACTTCGACCAAAGCCTTCCTAATAGCATCACTATCATCCTCATCTTTATCACCATTATTACCTCTCAGAGGAGCCTAAGGGTAGGTTCCGTTTGTAAGTGAGGACTCCGAGGTTCAGAGAGGTTGAGGAACTTTCCCAAGGTTATTCAGCTAATGGGTGGGGGAGCAGGGCCCAAAGCATTCTCCAAAGTTTGGCAGGGATCACTGGTAGAACCATAGCACATTTATACCGTTTCGCACAAAGGCATTGAGTAACTGAACCACGTAGTGAGACAGTTATTCTATTTTCGCTTACCTTTCATTCCTTCTGATTAAATCGAGGAAAGCCTCGGGTTGCTTCTAATATCCTTTTAAAAGTTCTCTAACACGTGCCAATCTCCCTTTATAACAGAGCTTGGGCAACAGTATCTAGCTGGAATTTTATGACACTGTTTTGCTTTCCTTGTATTTATTTTTAGGAAAATAATACTGATTTCTCACTGAGGTAGCGATATAAATGCTCTTTAAGTATGTATTTAAATTATTAAAAGTGAGTAGATTTACAGAAAAATATTAAGTTAACCATAGTGCGGTTAGTTCATGGAAACGGCAAAAATTGTGAGATTTGCGGCCTCAAGGCTGGGGAACAGCGCACTTAATAAGGAGGAACTTAAGACAGGCCTGGCCTTTTCAGTCCCAACGGGCCGCCTTTCTCTTCCGTTTCTGGCAGGGACCCCCGAGAAGAGGACCCTCTACCCAGCCCAGCTCCAGCCCCAAGAAAAGCCGGTTAACATCATAACACCTCCAGACACACCTGAAGTGCAGCCTTCCCTTTATCCTGCTCCATTTTGAGGGGGATTTCCAGCTCTGTTTGCATAACAAAAGTCCCCTGACACTGTTTTTCCTCAAACAAAAGAGAGCAGCCAGTTTTCCCCTCCAATGCAATTAAATGGCATTGGCAGTCTGTTAAAGGCCTGGTAGAGCGTTAGGTCCTGAAATAGACCCCTTTCCCGGCCCAGTTCCCAGACCGGGGGTGGTTTTGCTCCTCTCCACTCTGAGTGAAAATTCTTCCTAAACACAGCTCTGACCTTGGCCCTGGCGTGTTCCGTTCAAACATGCCTTTTTCTCTCGGGCCAATCTTTTTGACTTGCCGCTTGAAGCCCTTCACACAGCCCAATATTACTGGTAAAAGTGCTTCGGGCCAGGACTCTGGATATCTGGGTTCTAGTGCTAGGGTGACCCCTAATTTGCTGGGTGACCTCTGTGGGTTCCCTCCCATCTCCAGGCCTCAGTTTTCCCATGGATAGAAAGAAGGGATAGGATTAGGTGAGTCTTTTCCTGAGCTGACCTTCTATGGGCGATGGCCTGAGGCTGAATTAGTTGACCAGCTCAAGATCAAAGAGGCTGAAAGAGCCAGAGCTCAGGTCCAACTCTCAGCTTTTTTAAAAAATAAATTTATTTATTTATGGCTGCACTGGGTCTTCGTCGCAGTGCGCGGGCTTCTCATTGCAGTGGCTTCTCTTGTTGCGGAGCACGGGCTCTAAGTGCGCAGGCTTCAGTAGTTGTGGCATGTGGACTCAGTAGTTGTGGCTCGCGGGCTCTAGAGCGCAGGCTCAGTAGTTGTGGCGCACGGGCTTAGTTGCTCCACGGCATGTGGGATCTTCCCGGACCAGGGCTCAAACCCGTGTCCCCTGCCTTGGCAGGATTCTTAACCACTGTGCCACCAGGGAAGTCCCCAACTCTCAGCTTTGACCACCCCCAGATCAGCCACTTGATCACTTTGGATCATTTTATGCCTTAGTGCCCTATGTCAGGAAGAATAGGTCTTCTGGGAATTAAGCTGGCCTCCCCGTTCCTGGGGTCTCCTTACCTAAATACCCAACCTCAAAGCCCTGTAGAGTAAGGAAGCTGTTAACACTTGACCCCTCATAAGCACTCTCTCCTCCCATCCCAAATGACTGGTTCCAGCAGGAGAGTTTTCAGTTTTGTCTTTTAAAAAGGAAAATAGGCTGTGGCTGTTTTTTGTTCTTTGTTTTTTTAACTTTCCATAAAACAGATGTTCAGCATAAAAATGTTTGGACAATATAGTAATGTATAAAGAAGAGAGTAAAAGTCAACTGAAATGTTCTCTACCTAACCCTGCCTGAGACATCCTTCAAAAACATTTTTGTGTTCATCCTTCTAGGCTTTCTCTAACATATATATATATATATATATCTTTATAATGAAAATAAGATCATACTAGAAATACTGTTATAATTTTTAAAGGTAAAATTGTGACTCTCATGTAAATATAAAATGAACACTTGTCAAAGATTTTTATTTAACTCAGTAATTAATGAAGGAACATACATATATATACACACACATATATATGCTAATCAGATTCTCCTTTGAAGTGGTTTTAATATATAGATTAAATATATATTAATTAGTATATGTATTAATATATAGTATATATACCATATATTATATAGTATTATATATAGGATATAGCTAATGTGTATATAGGCAATCAGTAATGTAGAAATAAATTTGCTAATGATGCAAAGTTAGTTATATTATTTTTTTTTAACATCTTTATTGGGGTATAATTGCTTTACAATGGTGTGTTAGTTTCTGCTTTATAACAAAGTGAATCAGTTATACATATACATATGTTCCCATATGTCTTCCCTCTTGCGTCTCCCTCCCTCCCACCCTCCCTATCCCACCCCTCCAGGCTGTCACAAAGCACCGAGCCAATATCCCTGTGCCATGCGGCTGCTTCCCACTAGCTATCTACCTTACTACGTTTGTTAGTGTGTATATGTCCACGACTCTCTCTCGTCCTGTCACAGCTCACCCTTCCCCCTCCCCATATCCTCAAGTCCGTTCTCCAGTAGGTCTGAGTCTTTATTCCCATCTTACCCCTAGGTTCTTCATGATATTTTTTTTCCTTAAATTCCATATATATGTGTTAGCATACGGTATTTGTCTTTTTCTTTCTGACTTACTTCACTCTGTATGACAGACTCTAGGTCTATCCACCTCATTACAAATAGCTCAATTAATATTCCATTGTATATATGTGCCACATCTTCTTTATCCATTCATCCGATGATGGGCACTTAGGTTGTTTCCATCTCCGGGCTATTGTAAATAGAGCTGCAATGAACATTTTGGTACATGACTCTTTTTGAATTTTGGTTTTCTCAGGGTATATGCCCAGTAGTGGGATTGCTGGGTTGTATGGTAGTTCTTTTTTTAGTTTTTTAAGGAACCTTCATACTGTTCTCCATAGTGGCTGAACCAATTCACATTCCCACCAGCAGTGCAAGAGTGTTCCTTTTTCTCCACACCCTCTCCAGCATTTATTGTTTGTAGATTTTTTGATGATGGCCATTCTGACCGGTGTGAGATGATATCTCATTGTAGTTTTGATTTGCATTTCTCTAATGATTAATGATGTTGAGCATTCTTTCATGTGTTTGTTGGCAGTCTGTATATCTTCTTTGGAGAAATGTCTATTTAGGTCTTCTGCCCATTTTTGGATTGGGTTGTTTGTTTTTTTGTTATTGAGCTGCATGAGCTGCTTGTAAATTTTGGAGATTAATCCTTTGTCAGTTGCTTCATTTGCAAATATTTTCTCCCATTCTGAGGGTTGTCTTTTGGTCTTGTTTATGGTTTCCTTTGCTGTGCAAAAGCTTTTAAGTTTCATTAGGTCCCATTTGTTTACTTTTGTTTTTATTTCCATTTCTCTAGGAGGTGGGTCAAAAAGGATCTTGCTGTGATTTATGTCATAGAGTGTTCTGCCTATGTTTTCCTCTAAGAGTTTGATAGTTTCTGGCCTTACATTTAGGTCTTTAATCCATTTTGAGTTTATTTTTGTGTATGGTGTTAGGGAGTGATCTAATCTCATACTTTTACATGTACCTGTCCAGTTTTCCCAGCACCACTTATTGAAGAGGCTGTCCTTTCTCCACTGTACATTCCTGCCACCTTTATCAAAGATAAGGTGTCCATATGTGCATGGGTTTATCTCTGGGCTTTCTATCCTGTTCCATTGATCTATCTTTCTGTTTTTGTGCCAGTACCATGCTGTCTTGATTACTGTAGCTTTGTAGTATAGTCTGAAGTCCTGGAGCCTGATTCCTCCAGCTCCGTTTTTCTTTCTCAAGGTTGCTTTGGCTATTCGGGGTCTTTTGTGTTTCCATACAAATTGCGAAATTTTTTGTTCTAGTTCTGTGAAAAATGCCAGTGGTAGTTTGATAGGGATTGCATTGAATCTATAGATTGCTTTGGGTAGTAGTCATTTTCACAATGTTGATTCTTCCAATCCAAGAACATGGTATATCTCTCCATCTATTTGTATCATCTTTAATTTCTTTCATCAGTGTCTTATAATTTTCTGAATACAGGTCTTTTGTCTCCTTAGGTAGGTTTATTCCTAGATATTTTATTCTTTTTGTTGCAATGGTAAATGGGAGTGTTTTCTTGATTTCACTTCAGATTTTTCATCATTAGTATATAGGAATGCCAGAGATTTCTGTGCATTAATTTTGTATCCTGCTACTTTACCAAATTCATTGATTAGCTCTAGTAGTTTTCTGGTAGCATCTTTAGGATTCTCTATGTATAGTATCATGTCATCTGCAAACAGTGACAGCTTTACTTCTTCTTTTCCGATTTGGATTCCTTTTATTTCCTTTTCTTCTCTGATTGCTGTGGCTAAAACTTCCAAAACTATGTTGAATAAGAATGGTGAGAGTGGGCAACCTTGTCTTGTTCCTGATCTTAGTGGAAATGCTGTCAGTTTTTCACCACTGAGGATGATGTTGGCTGTGGGTTTGTCATATATGGCCTTTATTATGTTGAGGAAAGCTCCCTCTATGCCTACTTTCTGCAAGGTTTTTATCATAAATGGGTGTTGAATTTTGTCAAAAGCTTTCTCTGCATCTATTGAGATGATCATATGGTTTTTCTCCTTCAATGTGTTAATATGGTTTATCACATTGATAGATTTGCGTATATTGAAGAATCCTTGCATTCCTGGAATAAACCCCACTTGATCATGGTGTATGATCCTCTTAATGTGCTGTTGGATTCTGTTTGCTAGTATTTTGTTGAGGATTTTTGCATCTATGTTCATCAGTGATATTGGCCTGTAGTTTTCTTTCTTTGTGACATCCTTGCCTGGTTTTGGTATCAAGGTGATGGTGGCCTTGTAGAAGGAATTTGGGAGTGTTCCTCCCTCTGCTATATTTTGGAAGAGTTTGAGAAGGACAGGTGTTAGCTCTTCTCTAAATGTTTGATAGAATTCGCCTGTGAAGCCATCTGGTCCTGGGCTTCTGTTTGTTGGAAGATTTTTAATCACAGTTTCAATTTCAGTGCTTGTGATTGGTCTGTTCATATTTTCTATTTCTTCCTGATTCAGTCTTGGCAGTTTGTGCATTTCTAAGAATTTGTCCATTTCTTCCAGATTGTCCATTTTATTGGCATAGAGTTGCTTGTAGTAATCTCTCATGATCTTTTTTATTTCTGCAGTGTCAGTTGTTACTTCTCCTTTTTCATTTCTAATTCTATTGATTTGAGTCTTCTCCCTTTTTTTCTTGATGAGTCTGGCTAGTGGTTTATCAATTTTGTTTATCTTCTCAAAGAACCAGCTTTTAGTTTTATTGATCTTTGCTATTGTTTCCTTCATTTCTTTTTCATTTATTTCTGATCTGATTTTTATGATTTCTTTCCTTCTGCTAGCTTTGGGGTGTTTTTGTTCTTCTTTCTCTAATTGCTTGAGGTGCAAGGTTAGGTTGTTTGTTCGAGATGTTTCCTGCTTCTTAAGGTGGGCTTGTATTGCTATAAACTTCCCCCTTAGAACTGCTTTTGCTGCATCCCATAGGTTTTGGGTCGTTGTGTCTCCATTGTCATTTGTTTCTAGGTATTTTTTTTATTTCCTCTTTGATTTCTTCAGTGATCACTTCATTATTAAGTAGTGTATTGTTTAGCCTCCATGTAATAGAGTGATGTTTTGAATTATCTCTTAATTTATAGATTTACAGGGCAAAATCAATTTGCATTTCTATGAGCAAGAATAATTTGCATTCTTATCATTTTTCTATAATTTACAGGGTTGTGAAATAGACAGTGAAAGACTCAGGCCCCTATAGAATCAGGGAACTCCCAGAAATAACACCCAACACTCCATTGAAAGGACAGTCCATAAATTTTCACAGTTTTTCATCTGAACGTATACTGTGGTTATGACAGCTAATATTATGAGGGTGGTTACTGTGTGCCAGGAACTGTTGTAGGTACAATACTTTATGAGTATTATCTTATTTAATCCTCACAGCAAGCCTGTGAGGTAAACCCTGTTATCATTCCATTTTTACTGATGAGAAAACTCGGATACAAAGCAGTTAAGTAACTTGCCCGATGTCACATAGGAGGTGGGAAGCTAGGAATTCAAACCCCTGACTAGTACATTGTATATCCAACTTTTGATTGGTGGACATTTGGGTTGTTTCCAGTTTTTTCTATGATAAACGTTGCAGTCAATATTATTTTATCATTATATCAAAGATATTATATCATTCTTCACATCTCGGAATTCCTCAGAGTGGAATGGCTGGGTCCAAAAATGTATGCATTTTACATTTGATGGTTGTGACCAAATTGCCCTTCAAAAAGCAGAATCAATTTATATTCCCATCAGCAGCGAGCTTAAGAGAATTTATTTCCCTACATTTTTGCCAACAATAAGTATTATCAACCTTCTCAATATTTGCCAGCCTGACAGGTGAAAAAAAGTTTCTTGGTGTCATTTATTTGTTTATTTATTTATATTTTTGGCTGCATCGGGTCTCAGTTGTAGCACACAGGATCTTCGTTGAGGCATGTGGGAACTTTCCTTGTGGCGCACAGGCTTCTCTCTAGCTGTGGCATGCGGGTTTTCTCTCTCTAGTCGTGGCACGTGGGCGCCAGGGTGCCTGGGCTCTGTAGTTTGCGGTACGTGGGCTCTCTCATTGAGGCTCGTGAGCTCAGTAGTTGTGGCGCGCGTGCTAAGTTGTCCCGTGGTATGTGGGATCTTAGCTCCCCGACCAGGGATCAAACCCACGTCCCCTGCATTGGAAGGTGGATTCTTAACCACTGGACCACCAGGGAAGTCCCTCTTGGTGTGTTTTTTTTTTTTTTTTTCCAGGCAAGGCTTTACTGGGGCCCCTGCTGAAGTAGGGGGGAGGGAGAACAAACAACAGGTTCCCTCTTGGTGTTATTTAAATTTACATTTCTTTTTATTTCAAGAATTCTTCAGAACGCTTTTAGAAGGACAATTGCCAGAGATCACCTTGCCTCACTTACCCCCTGCTGTCCCCCCCCCCCCCCCCCATGGTAGAGCTGTAAACTTAGAAGAAGGTGCCTAGAGGGAAAGGGACCTGTCTAAGGCCATCCTGTGAGCTAAGGGTAGACCTGGGACTCTCCTCAAGGTTCTGACTTCTTTCTGCAATAAATAGTCTTTCCAATGAGCCTCCCTGCCACTAGTGTTGCTTTTAGTCTGAATACCAGTGGGATGATGGGGACCCATCAGAAGTAAGTTTTCTTTGGATTAGTCAATCAATGGAGATGAATAGATAATTAGCTAGGCCATTAAAAAAAAAAATTGAATTCCCACCTCATCACCAATGTACCAAACACTTAAATGTAAAGAAATTGATGTTAAAAAATAGATTATAAGAAAAATATGAGTAAATTAGTTCTGCAATTTATAAGACAAATCATAAAGATGAGTTTAACAAGTTTGACAAATTTGACTAAACCATCTACTGGCAACAACAACAAACTACTACAAATGGGTTTAAAAGACAAAAGGAGAATTTACAGAAGATCTAACTCGTTTAAACAAACAAACAAAAACACATATCAAAAATTACTTAGGGGGCTTCCCTGGTGGCGCAGTGGTTGGGAGTCCGCCTGCCGATGCGGGGGACGCGGGTTCATGCCCCGGTCCGGGAGGATCCCACATGCCGCGGAGCCATGGCCGTTGAGCCTGCGCGTCCGGAGCCTGTGCTCCGCGACGGGAGAGGCCACAGCAGTGTGAGGCCCGCGTACCGCAAAAAAAAAAAAAAAAAATTACTTAGTCATTCCCCAATTGTTAGATCAATTACTGGATTAAAAAAGATAATGCCTGTGAATGTGGCTTACTCAAAGGCATTTTTCATCAATGTAGGCATGGTTGTTGGTTGTCATAGCTGTCATCATGATCTTTCTGATTTCCAGTGATGCAGCCAAAACCTGTGTGGAAAATCTCAGACACAGGTGCAGGTATGAAGGGGGCCACGGGGGCAGTAATCAGTCACTTTTCCTCAGTGCCCAGCCTTTGAAGCTAACCACACCGGATTTGAATCCTGGATCTGCTGGCATTTGCCAGTCCGTTGACAAGCTGTGTAACAGCTCAAATCCTTATCTCCTCATTTATAAAATGGGGCTAATGATACTCACAGCTTAGAATGTCTTTGAGGAATTAACAAGATGATGTATGTGGTCTGCCTGACGCTTATTAGCCAATTTTATTAGCCAATTTTTTTTTTTTGACCGCGCCCATCAGCATGCGGGATCTTAAGTTTCCTGACCAGAGATTGAACCACGGGCCCCCTGCACTGAGAGCACAGAGTCTTAACCACTGGATCACCAGGGAAGTCCCATTAGCCAATTTTTTAAATGTGTGTTTTCTTTCCATTCTTTTCTCTGAGAACTCACAGATTTCTTGGACTCTCCAATTATTTCATTCAACAATGTTTATTTTGCATTTATGCATGCTGGGCACCAGTGCAGTTCTCGGGAAACCAGTATGAATATGAGAGAGGCAGGTAATTTTGTGGGTGTTAGGAATGTTTTGTTCTAACAAGGCAACTCTGGGTGGGCTCCTGGGTGGCTCCTGGTTGAGGGTGGGTCAATACAAAGACCACGCCATGATTAGAAGATTGGAATTTTCAGCCCTGCCTCTCATTCTCTTGAGTAGGGAGAAGGGCTAAAAATGGAGTTAATGATCAATCATGCCTACAGGATGAAGCCTCCATAAAAATCCCAGAACTTGGGAAAATTCTGGATAGGTGAACACATCTACCGGAAAGGTGGCATACCCCAACTGCACGTGGACAGAAGTTCCTGGGCTCAGGACCCTCCCAGACCTCACCCTATATATCTCTTCATCTGGCTGTTCAGTGGTATTCTTTATCTATCCTTTAATAGAGTGGTAAATGTGTTTCCCTGAGTACTGTGAGCCCCTCTAGCAAATTACTCAAACCCTAGGAGGGGGTCATGGGAACCTCTGATTTGTAGCCAAAGTCGGACAGGACTGTGGGAAACCTGGAGACCTAGTAATTGTGATTGGCATCTGAAGTAGGGTGAAAGCAGTCTTGTGGGACTGAGCCCTTAACCTGTGGTATCTGACATTATCTCCATGTAGATAGTGTCAGAATGGAGTTAAATTGTAGAACACTCAGCTGGTGTTGCAGAGAATTACTTGGAAAACAGATTAAAAGCCAGTAATGGGAATTCCCTGGTGGTCCAGTGGTTAGGACTCCTTGCTTTCACTGCCCTGGCCCACGTTCTGTCCCTGGTCAGGGAACTAAGATACTGCAAGCCGGTGTGGCACAGCCAAAAAAGAAAAAAGAAAAGCCAGTAATATTTCAGACAAAAAACATAAAAAGTATAACCATATTCACTAGTTCACCACTCAGTCCTATGTCACCAATCCTTGATTTTAATCTTCTGTTAATAGTTTTATGAAGCCATCAGGGTTTCCATTAGAATTCTTTAATTTATTACCCAATCCAGCGGTATTATCTGAAAGGTATCAGACATCTGTACTTGTCAAAAAGTCCTTTTTATGAATCTTCTTGAAGATGAAGCATTTTTTGCAAAAGCATCAAACAATAACTGTTTATAGATGACAAAAGACTTAAAATCATGGTCAAAGATCTGATTACAATGCAGTTGACAAAGAAATGTGGTTACTGCTGTGACATACAACATTTTAAGATAATAACAAGAATTATGACTGATAACGTTTTATCAGGACATATTCAACTTTTAGAAATTTTAAATAATTTCTAGACATTAATATTAATGACATTTACTCATACAATATAACCTAAGAAGGCTTATTACCACTCATTTGAGAATGCTTTCCATGTAATTTAACATACCAAATAAACCTAATTAGTTTAATATTTCTTTCTCTGAGGTGCTTCCAGGGCCCTCTCTGAAGCATCCCAGTTAGCTAGAGGTCAAAAGAACTTCAATTAGAATTTGATATTTGGTTAAGTTTGTCAAAACTATCAAAAAAGTTTTAAACACTTGAGGTCAAATAGAATCATATGGCACTTGGAAATAATACTTACTCATTTAATTAAAGTGGCGATAAAAAGATTTCAAAAGCAAATACAGAAAGTTACAACAGATTACTTAAAAGGTAAAGAAACTTTACAATCTGTTATCAAAAGCAGTAATATTCTAAGAAAACTTTTTTCAGAGAGAAAACCAAATTCAGGTTTTGCACCACTTTGCCTTTAATATTAAAATTTATTTACTCAGTTAAATTTATTCTACTCTTAGTCCTGACCACACATAGAATTCCTTTCTAAAGATTCTTTTTTTTCCCCTCACAAACCTTCTATAACTTCCTATATCCAAATTAATTTGTCTTTTATTTTCTTTGCCATTTAGAAATAACTAGCTTTTGGACAAAATTACTTCCTTTTCCCTTAACAAAACACACTTCCATCCTTTATATCTTCTTTTTCCTTGCATACCAAGAGGTTTTCCTTATTAATATCTGGTATATATTTTAATTACATATTTAATCAGAATTCATAATCTTAAAACCTCAGTTTTAAGACATGAACAATATACCCAAACATCTTTAGTTTTTCTCTAATAAAAGAAAAAGTAGGTAAACTTAGATTTGTTTGGCAATTAATTTTTCAGTATCTTATTTGGAAATGATCGGGATATTCAGTCAATTTCTGTCATTTAACTTAATTTAACAGTTTCAAGTTACCAAAATATGGAGAAACTATTTTAAAGTAAACAGTCCTAAAACGTAATTATTTCTAAAGAGTTCACCTAAAAATTCTTATCTCATTTACATTTAATTTACTTAAAAGTTTGACCATATCACTAAATCACTTTGCTGTACACCTGAAATGAACACAACATTGTAAATCAACTATATTCCAACATAAAATAAATTTTTTTTTAAGTTTGGCCATATCAAGTTTTTTTCATGCTGACAGATTTTATAACAGGAATAATAAGATTGTATTTGACTTTTAGTAAACCTAGGTACAATAAAAATATATTTAATATTGATGACCCAAAAGATATGACTGTATTCATTAAACCAATAAACTTAAACTTGTTTTAATTCATTAAATCCTATATCATGTGATCCTGAAATTCATTCGTGTTAGTTTCTTTTATATTTCTAAATATTTATATAAGTGCTTACTTTCCTTGAAGTCAATTAGAGTTCTTTTACAATTGATTTCAGCAATACAACAATTCTAGAACACACGTATATAGATACATACAAATATGCAAACACATACAGAGACTCCATAGTTCCCATTCTCAAATTTAGCCATGAATCAGGTACAATAATGCAAAACCCATCTGTTACAAGAGAAGTTGGATTCAAGTTGTGTTTCTGGCAGATGGAACAAATTGAGGTCACCTGTTTACACAACTAAACTCTTTATTATTATTTATGGAGAAGACACTTAAGATTTGTATTTGACCTTGACAAGTCAAGTTCCAAATTACCTACCCCCTTTTGTTTTTTCTTTAGATAAAAGTTACCTTCTTGAAATTTGCATTTTAGAAAGATGGCCTAGATGAGAGTTTCTGAAGAAGACCAGGTAGAACATTTATACCTCAAAGGCATAAGAGGAGAAATGCCAGTTCCTCCTAGGAGGACTTTGTTCCCTTAGGGCCAGAATGTTTTACTTACAAGTCTTTTAAGATGAATAGGGGAAGTTTGGAGAGTATAAAACCTATTATTGGCTTTGAATTGTTTCTGGAGCCACACCTCTGGTCCTGTAAAGACTAGATTTGTAAAACAAGGACAACTATTTTCAATTCCGCAAAGAATTGGATGGCCACCTCAATGATATCAAAGGAGTGACATACTCATACACCTATGTTGGAATGTTTTCCTTTCCCTCATTTAGCTTAAAGAAGAAGGCAAAAAAAAAAAATTCCTATCAGCCTCTGAATATCAGTTATGGTCAGTTTAGTCAGACAGGTGGCCTGCCATCTTGATTATTCATTTACAAAAACTTTTAAGGATCCCCCCTGGGCTTAAGAAATTCTTTAACTGTGGCCCTCAGTTCAGCCATCGATCTTGAGAGGCTTGCTTAGAGCCTCATGCAGTCCCATTTCTAAAAGTAACCACTTAATAGTCTCTTCAGAGTGGAAAGGCAATTCAGACAGAGGGTTACTACAGTGAGTACTCAAATAAAGGAAGATAGAGGGGAGCAGTAATTACATCAGTCTTAAGGGGTTTTTGTTGTTGTTGTTTATTTGTCTGTTTGTTTGTTTTAGTACCTTTTATATCATTAATCTTTCATTAGCCTTCTACAACCAATCCTTCAATGAGGCTGTTTTGGAATTTTGAAGCCTTCTGGGGCTTCAAAATGCAATGTCAGAAAAGAGTCCCATCATCCTTGCCATTTCAGGGCAGGGTTTCCTTTAATTTCCAATTAAGTAAGCACTTGCAAGCATACATAAACCCTGCTGGTATTCCCATAGGTGACTCTCCACTGGGGAGCTGTTTGGCCTCTGAGGCACAATTTCCCATTATTAATTTGGTAGTCTAATTCAGATATGAGATATGATCTGAACAATTTTTTTTTTTTTTTTTTTTTGCCCCGCCGCACAGCCTGTGGGATCTTAGTTCCCCGACCAGGGATTGAACCCATGAACAACTTTCTGAGGACAGTGTGGTGGATCGAATATGTACTGCTTCTGGATCTAGCTCCCCAAGATGTTACCCTTGAGTACATTCAACTCTTTTACATATCTCGATTTCTCCCTCTGACAGTGTAAAACCACCATGGGTACTCAGAGCACTGGATGATCAGTCCTTATCTCGTGCATCCCCAGAAGAGCACTATTTACTTAATGGCTGTAGTGGGGTTTCCCTGTAGAACCGCTACACATCACAAGGATTAATCCTCAGATACTTCCACTAGGTCCTCAGTTGCCTGAGGACACCTTGTGGCCAGAAGGAGCAAATGTCCCTTGTTTTGTGGAGTTGAATAATTCAAACTGTCATTCACTAGCAAAAGTTTTATTCAGACCATATATCAACTTGTTTTTTTCCATTTAAGCCAAATTTAACAAAAACCCAGCCACCCATGTTTCCCTGGGCCTCCTGCCCATATGCCCCCAGGTCTCTGCCTAGGAAATGCACTGGTGCCCTTTAAGACTGTGAGTCTTAAGTAAAAACAGCTCAAATAAAATTTTTAGGATCATCAGGGACTTCCCTGGTGGTCCATTGAGTAAGACTCTGCGAC
The DNA here is from genome assembly GCF_005190385.1 of Monodon monoceros. NCBI lineage: Eukaryota > Metazoa > Chordata > Mammalia > Artiodactyla > Monodontidae > Monodon > Monodon monoceros. The sequence goes on from NW_021703782.1 coordinate 100,029,030, forward strand.
CCCAATGCAGGGGGCCCAGGTTTGATCGGGGAGCTAGATCCTGCATGCATGCTGCAACTAAGGAGTCTCCATGCCACAATTAAAGATCCCACAAGCTGCAACAAAGATCCCAGGTGCTACAACTAAGACCTGGTGCAGCCAAAATAAATACATAAATAAATAAATATTTTTTAAAAAATAAAATTTTTAGGATCATCACTTAAAAGCAATGAAATCCAGATACCAGGAGAACTCACTGGAATACCTGAGGAGTACCGAGAAGCTGGTGGGGCTCAGTGGGCCTCTGCTGGTACCAAGTGCTGGTTCAGGGTAGACTCCAGGTGTCCTCTGGTGGGTATCTCTGATATCCTGCTGACTACACCATTCGTATGTTGATGAAAAAATTAATCAATAGTTTATCTAAGAAAGAAATGGAAAGTTGTATTCGAGCCAACCTGAGGATTATAACCTGGGAGACAGTCTTTCAGAAAGTGCTGAGGACCGTTCCACTTGTTAGAGGTCAAAGCACAGTCATTTAAGATTTTGAAACAAAGTGTCATACGTCAAATCATGTATTAACAGTTTACACAATCCAGATCTGCATGCACAAAATGAGTAGTGGGTCATCACAACCCGTTACAAAATTAAGAAAGAAGATTATTTCCTAAGGAGGTCTGGTTAATGCAGACACACAATACACTCTAAAGGGGAGGGACGAGGCCCAAACAAGCAGAGAAAAATTTTATGTTTAATTTTTTCTTGTCTTGCCATAAAATACAAATTTTCTTTCATCACTGGCTACAAGTTCACTTATAGGCAAAAAAGGAGAGAGGGGTTTTGGTGAACATCTAGCAATCTCTTCCATACATCATTCCAATGGCCCACATTTCCTTGAGGGTCTGTATTAGCTTCCTAGGGCTGCCATAACAAAGTACCACACACTGGGTGGCTTAACGCAGCAGAAATTTATTGTCTCACATTCTGGCAGCAAGAACTCTGAAATTAAGGTGTCATCAGGGCCATGGTCTCTCTGAACTCTCTAGGGAATGAACTGTTCTCCATGTTTCTTTTCTAGCTTTTGGTTGCTTCCAGACATGTCTTGCATTCCAGGCTTGTAGATGTGTGATTCCAATTCTCCATCTTAATATGGCCTTCTCCCTGTGTGTCTCCACATTGTCCTCCCTTTGTATATATCTGTCTCTGTGTCCAAATTTCTTCTTTTTAAGGACACTAATCATATTGGATTAGGGTTCACCCTAATGACCTCCTTTTAATTTGATTATCTTTGTGAAGATCCTATTTACAAATAAGGTCACATTCAGAAGTATTATGGGTTAGGACGTTAACATATCTTTTTTGGGGGGAGACACAATGCAATCCATAACAAGATGTATTGTCTGCAATCAACTCTTGGGCACTGATATCTGTATCATTTGCAACAAAAACAAACCTAAACAAACAAAGAGAATGTATTGGAAGGATATTGGGTAGCTCCTGGCATCAAAGGAGCACTTAACCAGGCTTTGGTGGAGAAAGTCTGGGCAGAATCAGAAATCAGGGCATCCCTAGGCAAAAACTCATGGATATCTCCTTAGGGTCTGCCTTCTGCAGGACTCAGCTGCAACATCCTTCTGGCCAAGTGTTTCTTCTCTCAATACACAAATTCTTGGAAGAGTCAGTTGGGTCAGCCTGACTGACTGGAACCAAGGCCTCTTTAGGGATTTGTGAATGGAACATATTGTCTTGCTGGGACCTCATGGGAGTGGGGAAGGGGCAGCTCCTCAAAAGAAACAGGGGGTTGCTACCAAAAGACGGGGGAGGAATGTGTTTTGCAGGCAAAACCACAGCTGTTCGCTACCCATTATAATTCATTTGAGAAAGATTTTCAGCTCAGGCAGTTATATTTCTAAATATTTTGGCACTTAAAGGAGCCATTTAGTCATCTGGAAAATGCAGAGTTGTGGAAAAATGGCGTGTCATGTGGTAAAAGGAGCACTCATGGTGGAATCAGGAGAGCAGGTTTTATTTTTTTTAAATATTTGCAGATGGTATAATTTTATCCTGGAAACTGAAGAGCTCTTGGAAAAAACAGGAATGTTCAACCAAGTATCAAGTTACTAACTGGAAATAAAAATAATGCATTATAAAGCAATTATTAGAAAAGCATAACAGAACCAAAGATGCTATTCAAATTAGCTATCAAGGCAATTTGTAAAGGAATAAACTCAGCAAAAACTGCAAAGCACCTTTATTAAGAAAAAACATCAGATTCGCCTTGGAGGCATAAAAGATGAAGGATGGGCAGACTTGAGATTAAAAAGATGTCACCTCTCACTAAATTGATTCATTCAGTGAAAAAATTCTCAGCCAAAAAAAGAAAAAGAAAACACCTCAGCCAATCAAAATCTTAAGTTGTTTAAACTTGAAAATATGAGTTTAAAGTTCAAGAGAAAAGTCCCCGTCCCTAGACATCAGGCCCTCATAGCCAGCAAGTTTCCTTGCAAGGGACGGGGTCCAGGTTTTTTTCTTTTTTTGGCTGCATTGGGTCTTCGTTGCTGCACGCAGGCTTTCTCTAGTTGCAGTGAGCAGGGGCTACTGTTCATTGCGGTGCGTGGGCTTCTCACTGCGGTGGCTTCTCTTGTTGAGGAGCACGGGCTCTAGGTCCGCGCTCTAGAGGGCAGGCTCAGTAGTTGTAGCGCACGGGCTTAGTTGCTCCACGGCATGTGGGATCTTCCCGGACCAGTGCTCGAACCCATGTCTCCTGCATTAGCAAGTGGATTCTTAACCACTGTGCCACCAGGGAAGCCCCTAGGGTCCAGGTTTTGATTCTGGCTCTGCCAATTACTGATCTATGAGACCTTGGGCAAGTAATGTACCCTTTTGGGACCTTACTTTCTCCATCTGTGAAGTGGGATAATCATATCTTCCTGCTTCAAGAGCTGTTGCAAGGATCATGTAAGAGAAAGTATTTGAAAATGTTTTATAAACTGTAAGGCACTCTTCATGCTGTAACTGCGATTTTTTTAACCCCCCAATGATGCCAGACAAATGTGACAAATCACAATGAGAAAAATCTCCATTTTGCTCTCATTTTGCAAAAAGACAAACACTTTTTCTTATTAAACTCAAGTTACAAGATGATTGTCAATATTTGATTCCTGTGGAAGACAGAGAAAAGCTCTGTGAGCTGCTTACTGCACTAGAGGGGTAGTCATTCACTTGACTGCTCACTGGTCACGTGACCTGAACAGGATGCTTATACCTCCCAGTGCTCTCTCTACTCTACCCCGACTCTGCCCTGCCCAAGCTATCATTTCCCATCTGGAGAACGGAAGGTTTTGGACTTCATGGGGTTTGAGAGCAAAAACTCTGGAGTCTTCACAGATCTCAGTTTGAACCCTGTTGCCATCACTTACCTTGGCTAATTCTTTCTTTTTCCTTCATTTCGAAATCTATTAGATGGGGATGATAATAATAGCTACCTTATCAGGAAGACTTTAGGATTAAATGTGATAATAAATACAAAGTGCTTGGAGGATAATAAATGCTCAATAAACGGTAGCTGTTATAATTACCATAATAATAATAAACACTATTATTATCATATGCTAGTATTATTATTATCACCTCTAAGGGCCTTTGCAGCTCTGACATTCTAGGATAATATATCATAGAAAAGCTGAAACAGAGAGAAAATGGAAAAAATTCCCTTAATAGGACTTGAGTCAGTATTGCAAGTGGGACATTTTTCTGGAAGGCAGGCCCATGTGTTCACAGGGCCTTATTTAACCCTGGTGACTCACAAATAGAGCTCAGCTAGGCCCTACCTCCTGTGGAAAAAGGGAGAGAGAAGAGGGCAAAGCCAGATGGATATGGGAAAGCCCTGGCCTGGGAAGCTGCAACTGATGGCCCCTTAGAGAGTTTAGTCCAAGTGTTCTTAACTTGTATAAAATATATTTTGACCTGAGGGTTTTTCTTTTTCTGCAAATAATTTTTGGGGTAGGCACCATTGGTATGCCCTTCTCCTTCCTTGAGGGCAGAATCCTGATGTGGTCAGGATCAGGCAGCTGTGTGGGTCATTAGAGAATGAAGCAGCCTTAGCGCAGGCGGTAGGAGGAAACCTGATTATTCTTGCCAGTGATTGGCTTAGGAAAGGCCATGTGACATAATTCTGGCCAATGAGATATGAAAAGATGTCTGCTCAGGGGCTTCTGGGAAAATTTTCCTCTTCCTTAAAAAAGGACGTTCATTATAGTTTTAATGGGACGGCAAAAACAGTACAGCTCCTATGGCGGGCACGTTAGTTTCCAATTGCTTCTTTAACAAATTACCACCAACTTGGTGACTTAAAATATCACAAATTATTCTCTTAAAGTTCTGGAGGTCAGAAGTCTTACAGGGCTGTAACCAAGATGGTTGGCAGGGCTGTGCTTCCTCCGGAGACTCCAGGGGAGACCTATTTCCTTGCCTTTACTGTGTTCTAGAGCTTCATTCCTTCTGTTCCTTGGCACATAGCTCCTTTCTCCATCTTCAAGGCCAGCAATGCAGTGTCTTCAAAACTCTCTCTGCTCAGTTTTCACATGGCCTTCTCTTCCATAGTAAAATTTCCTTCTGCCTCCCTTTTATAAGGACACTTATGATTGTACTAGGTTTTACCTGGATAATCTAGGATACTCTGCCTATCTCAAGATTCCTAATTTAATCTCATCTGCAAAATCCCTTTTGCCATAAAAGGTAATATCCACAGGTTCCAGGAATTGGGACCTGGATATCTGTGGGAGCCATTAATCATCCTACCACAGAGGGGATTTGATACTAATTAGCAAAATTACCTGTGCATTTATCTTTTTTTTTTTGTCAGGTTTATTGAGATGTAATTTACATATAGCAAAATTCACTCTTTTTAGTGTACAGTTCTATGAGTTTCAACAAGCACGTACAGTTGCATAATTACCACAATTCCATCACCCCCCAAAATTCCAACATGCAGCCCCTTAGGCATCAAACTACCCCTCACCTCAGCCCTTGGCAACCACTGATGTGTTCTCTGTCCCTACGGTATTGCCTTTTGGACAATGTCATATAAATGGAATCATGGAGTATGTAGCATTTTAAATCTGACTTCTTTTTCTTAGAAGAATGTATTTGAAATACATCTGTGTTGTAATGCACCAGTAGCTTGTTCCTTTTTATTGCTGGGTAGCATTTGATTTTAGAAATGTGTCACAATTTATCCGTCAGTTGAAGGACACTTGAGCTGTTTCCAATTTTTGGCAATTATGAATGCAGCCTCCTTAAATGTTCAGGTACACACAATTCTTATGTGAATATAAGTTTTCATTTCTCTTGAGTAAATATAGGAAAGGGATTGCTAGGTCATATTGTAAATGTGTGTTAACCTTTATAAGGGACTGCCAAACGGTTTTCCGAAGTGCTGTACCATTTTGTTTTCTCACTAGTAATGAATGAGAATTCCAGTTGCTCTACATCCTCACCACCATTTGGTATTATTTTTTTCCTCTCTTAATTTTAGCCATTTTGATAGGTGTGTGGTGATGCAGCAATCCCACTTCTAGAGATCTATCACAGGGGTGCAGTGGCAAAAAGGTGAAAAGATGCACGTACAAGGCTATCCAATATAGCTTTGTAATCACAAGAGACTGGAAACAACCCAAATGCCCATCAATAGAAAACTAATTGAATAGACTATGGTACATCCCCCAAATGGAGTATAGCAAGGAATAAGAAAATTCTTTATTACTATGGTATGATCTCCAGGATACATTTTTAAAGTAAAAAAATAAATGTAAGAGAAAAGTGTCTAGAGTGTGCAATCATTTATCTACAAATAAAAGAAGCTATAAAAATTTAATAAATATTACTATAGCAGAGGGAGGGACTAGAGAGGAAAGGAATAGGGTAGCATCTACAATCTATATTAAAAAAATATAATGTGTTTTGTAGATTTAACTTTGGAGCCAGCTAAGTATTTTATATAATTGCCAAAAAAATTATATAATTACCAAAAAAAAAAAAAAAAACTAAAAAGCAATCCTTAGAAATTGAAAGTAAACTAAAATACAAATGTTCCTAACTGGATTCAGTGGATGACATAACCATACAGAGGAGGCTTTGAGGGACTTTAAGTCATCATCATTTGACTCTATATCCCTAGAGCGATATATCCAAAGACAAAAGAACTGTGTATTATGGGATAAAAATATATAATCATGTTGGTGCCCTTAAGACCTGAGATATTTGGCATAGAGATACAGATTAGGATTGATGAGGTTAACTGAAAACTGTAATTCTCCATTTCAGTTGGAATTATTCATGTGAACATGTTATACCTTTTATCTTTAGAAAATAATATATACTTCCTAGCTATGACCACTAAAAAGAATTCAAATTCAAGTAAACAGTAAAAAGGAAAACACATTTTTAAGACAAGTAGGGAAAAGTGAATCATTTTGCAGATTTGATGACACTAGGAAATGGCTGGCAATATTTTAGCTGTGATCATGATATTGTGGAGATTTTTTTAAAAAAGAATTTGTATCTTTTATAGATATGAAAGATTTACAAAAGAAATAAATGTTTAGGATTTGCCTCAAAATAATCTGACAGGAGGGGAAAGATGTGTGAAAGTGTAGATGACACAGGATGATTGTGTAGTGATAGTTGTGAAAGCTGGGTGATGAGTATATTGGGACCATTATCCTATTCTATTTTTAAATGATTTAAAAATCCTTCAAAAGAAAAACCAGTGTTTTTCTGAAAAAAAATTTATTTGAAAAACTTTGTGGCTATTGTGTGAGGATGTGATGCTTGGAGCTGCTGCAGCCACCTTGTGACCATGAGCATGCAAGCCTGAAGTCAAAAGCATCCAAACTGATAGCTATTTAATTTGTATAAATTCAAGTTTATTAAACTGACTAATTATGAAACTACTTAATGAGAAAATGAGAATTTCAGTGGATAAAAATATTGAAACTGGAGATTCTCAATGTACATTCATGAAAATTCTTTGATTGTAATTAATAGAAATCTTAGCTTAGGCAAAATTTGGAGATGTATTATGGGCCTTCAGGGCAATCTCATGGAATTCTAGCACAGAAATGCCACTGAGACTCATGAAGAACATAGTTCAAGATGTAAAGTCTGTTATTATTCTTTCTTCGGTTCTCATCTCCACTGCTCAGCTTAATTATGACTATCACTCACTGCTCTATCTTTTTTTTTTTTTTTTTGCGGTACGCGGGCCTCTCACTGTTGTGGCCTCTCCTGTTGAGGAGCACAGGCTCCAGACGCGCAGGCTCAGCGGCCATGGCTCACGGGCCCAGCCGCTCTGTGGCATGTGGGATCTTCCCGGACCGGGTCACGAACCCATGTCCCCTGCATCGGCAGGCGGACTCTCAGCCACTGCGCCACCAGGGAAGCCCACTGGTCTATCTTTTGTAGACCAACTTTCTTCATTTTGCAGTCCACATCAGGGACAACATGCACATCCATAGTCTCTGGTTTTATACGCTCAAGTTCAGTCATTCAGATAGTGACTGATTTTTTACCCCCTAGACCCAGTTCCAAAAATTCTGGAAGAATGGATTGATTGGTCCAGGAACTGGCATTGTCCTATCCAAAGGAAAGGGCTCACTTAGATCAGTCATGGCCAGGGTTCAAGGCATGTGCAAAATGGCTGATCCTGTGGTTCCGGTGGTGTTCATGTGAATGGAGGGGGTGACAAGAACAATTCCCAGAGATGGTGGGGGGGAAGTAGCTGGGCAGACAGACAATAGGGGTCTAGTTGGGTCAGGCCAGATCACGATGTTTAGACTGGGTACAAAGACTGGTGAGAATGATGACTTGGATGAGTTTTACTTTGCTTGACTCAGGAAAGCAAGCAAGCAGCGCATAATATATGCATGGGACAAGGATACAAGTGAGGAGACTTGGCTCCCAGCTGCTCCTGGGTCCTCACCCAAGAAAGTTCAGTGGGTTGTACAGCAACTCAGGGGTCAGAAACTAACCAGGCCAGAAGTGCTCAGGCCATGGCACTGGGGGAAGCTTGTGCCAGCGATCAATGGTCCGTTTACTCCCATATAAGGGACCCCTTGCCACACTGCTGTCCCACATTAGTCCCATGTTGTTCTCTTTCTTACCATGCCATCAGGTCTAAACAGGGCCCACCTGGTCCACCAGACAAGTGTAACCTTCCATCTGTGCAGCTTCTAACTTCCTTCTGCCTTTTATTTTGGTTACATAGTATTGAGAAAATCCTGATTCACACGGATAAGTAGTTGCAAACTGAAGCAGTTTTTCATCCTCTCCCATTGCAATGTCAGGCCTGAGCTACTGTCCAATTAAACTGATCCAGAGCGAAGCATGTAAAAAATGTTCAGTCTGAGTTTAAATCATTAGTAATAGCCAATTGTTATGGGTATTCCTTATAATTCATTTAACTGAGGAGAAAGAGAGCACCCAGGATTTAAAGTAAGTACAAAAAGTATCCAAAATAGAACAATGTCAGGGACTTCCCTGGTGGTCCACCGGTTAAGACTGCTCTCCCAATGCAGGGAGGGAGCCTGGGTTTGATCCCTGGTCAGGGAACTAGATCCCGCATGCCTCAACTAAAGACCTGGTGCAGCCAAATAAATAAACAAATAAATATTTTAAAAACAAACAAACAAAAAAACCCAAAATAGAAAAACGTCATCAAATTTACACATTTGTTACACTGTGATCCCAATGGTCCCCAATGTCAAACCCACCTGGCTCACAAGGTTCTGGTAATGAGTCACTGATAAGACATAACTAATGCTACCTCACCCACCTTGACTCTGACCCCCTGCAAGGGAGTCCTGCCCAACAACGGTGGTCCACTAAGACTGCAGTCTTCAGTTAATTAGGGGAACAAATGCTACACAATGGCTAATTGATAATAACTAGTGTTTTCATGGAAATGAATAAAGTGCTTCCATATTCCTTTCTTTATTTGATCTCCAATAAGCCTGTGAGTTAATTGGACAGGTTATTTTATAAAGGAGGAGACTGAGTCTCAGAGGAGTGCCATAACCTTCCAAGTTAGTGACAAATAGAGAAAACAAGTGTGGAACTCAAGCCCTTGGTTTTTCCTTTTTCCTTCCTCTCTTCCTTCCTTCCTCCCTTCCCTTCCCTTCCTTCTCTTCCCTTCTCCTTCATTCCTTCTTTGCTTTTCTCTCCCTCCCTGCTTTTCACTCTCCTTCCCTTCTTACATCCTTCCATAAGCATTTGTTGATCCCTACTGTGGGTCAGGCCCTAGGCTTGAACTGCGGATTTAAAGGTAAATGAGACATGGTTACTGCTCTGAAAAAACACGGCAGGAGAGACAGATGTAACCAGAGCTAAAAATGAACACAATGTGGAGGCACCACAGAGGGAGGGAGGACATTTAGCTAGACCTTGAAGGGTAAGTAGCATCCCCAGAGAGAGATCATGGAAATGGGAAGGTGACATTTACTCTCTAAATACTTCCCTTTTAGAGTAAAGACTTCCCTTTCCCTTCCCTTATTATTCTTGTTCAGTTTTTGGAGTAAACTTTTTAATTGAAGTGTAACATACACACAGCTGATGTTCATTTTTAAAAGACCCGCCCCCAATAAAATAAAAGACCCATTCGCAATTATTTAAAAATCATTATTCAAAATTAAACATAAAGCAAATTAATCAATTCTCCCCCAAACATTTAACAGAATATTTTTCAGTGCTCGTGGGTACTGGGGAAATCCAGAGTTCATAGCCTATTGGGGGTGGGTGGATGGGTGTGGGAAAGACATACAAACAAAGTATTATTTGAAAAATTCTAAAGTAGAAGCATTTACTTGACAAATATTTATCTAGTGCCCACTATGTGCCAGGCACTGTGAAAGATGCCAGGAGGTCAGTCCCATGGACTCTAAGTGCTAAAGGAAGTATATAAGAAGAGATGTGGCAGAACTGAAAAGGGTTAATTAGTTTTACCCCAAGGGCTCAGGAGCAGAGAAGGTGGTATTTGAGTTGGGCTTAAAAAAGTAGAATTGGCAGATGGTGAAGGTAGAGAAAGGGCATTTTATTTTTCAAGAACCAGCATGAGCAAAGGTCTGGGGGAATGATGGTTCAAGGACATGTCTGGGGAGCTGGGAGAAATGCCTGTGACCAGAGGTGGATTATGAGTTGGGAAGGGGGGCAGTGGCAGGAAATGAAGCTGGAGGGAATCCTGGGGGGAGATCACAAAGGGTCTCAAATGCTGTGTATGAAGAGATATTTACTGCTTCCCAAATATCCTTCTCCTCCCCACATTTCCCTGTCTCCTTGCCGTTAAAGAGAACCACCTGCCTAGTTTCACCAACGGCTGTCAGTGGAAGTTACGCGTGTCAGTTCTGGACTGGAGTATTAAAAAGCAAGTTCTTGGGCTTCCCTGGTGGCGCAGTGGTTGAGCAGGGGACACGGGTTCGAGCCCTGGTCCGGGAAGATCCCACATGCCGCGGAGCGGCTGGGCCCGTGAGCCACAACTACTGAGCCTGCGCGTCTGGAGCCTGTGCTCCGCAACAAGAGAGGCCGCGACAGTGAGAGCCCCGCACACCGCGATGAAGGGTGGCCCCCGCTCGCCACAACTAGAGAAAGCCCTTGCACATTAACAAAGACCCAACACAGCCAAAAATAAATAAATAAACAAATGTGGGGTTTAAAAAAAAGAAAAAAGAATATTATTAAAATAAAAAAAAAAAGCAAGCAAGTTCTTCCCTAGCTTTCCTGCCTTGCCAAGTAGCCAAGGAGCCCTCATGTTCCAAGTGATACAGCTCCACCATGGTAGCCCCTCCATCTGTCTGGGTCCGTGACTGATTATAAGTGGAGTGCATGCATGCGGTATGTACCATGAATAAGAAATAAATTTATGTTGTGTTAAGCCATTAGGATTTGGGGATTAATTCATTACTGCAGCATAATTTAGGCTACTCTGACTGATACACCAGGCTAAGAAATTTGGAATTTGCCCTAGAGGTGGAGTATAGCCATTGAAAGTGCGTAACATTGTCAGATTTGCCAGACACTGCTCTCCAGATTATCCCTGTTCATGTGTAACAGTGGTGTCATTAAGCACTGTCCCACCTCAGGAGGATTTGAGCTTGTTCAGTTCAAATCCCACTTTTCTCATTCCCCTTCCCGCACTGAGTACAGATGCCCAGAGCTTTCTTGTCACCATTCCACTGGGTCCAGGTGCCCATTCCCTTGCTTTGGGCTCATGGGTTTTGTCCTGGGGCATGATGTCACCTGGAGTAATGGGGCAGGTTCATGTTGAAGTTGTGTGGTATGGCTGGCCATCTGTCCAGCTGGGCAGGCATCCAGTGAGTTAGAGATGCTAATGCATCTAACAGCTCCAATGCTGTTAGAGTGACCTGTTCACCAGCTGCCCACAGAGGAGCACCGTGTGTGGGTGAGTTTGGGGCAGGCAACAGGAGGTTCTCTGGTCATGGCTGAGTGACCAGTGACAATGACTCAGCTCTCGCCTTGCTCCTTGTTGCTCAAACAATGTCCCTTGAAGCCTTGTTTGCTAATTCAATTCACCTGGCTCAACTGTGCTTTGGGTCGTGTTCCTTTTTGATAAACTGCCCCAGATCAGCTCCCAGGCCAGGAGTGTCCTTGTGTCAACCCCTGCCTGTCACTTTCCTCTCCTCCTCACATCCTCTGACCTCCTTCTACTTTAGAGAAAATCTTTCTTTCCCCTTTTGGTCACCTCCAAAGGGTCACGCCCCTTTCTCTCTTCTAGTTCCTCTGCTCTTCTCCAGTTCGTTAACAGAGGACTTGATGATCTATTAAATCGAGGGTCTGGATCATCAGCAATTAATACAAACAAACCAAAAAAGAAAAAGAAAAAGAGTTCCCTTTTTTTAAGGGTAGGGACAACTCACCTTTCAAACTGCACAATAAATAAGGGAGAATAATTGTGGTAAGTAGGCGAAAAAAGGGAGGCAACTGCAGACTGTTGAAACGGTTTGAGCCCTCACATCCTGCCACATTCATAATGGCAAGATCTGGCTCCCCCTAAAACAATAGTCACTTGTTCTAAAGGCCTCCAGCCTTACACCATTATGGAGAGCCATCTCAGCCCTGGAGGTCTGTTCCTATTTCTTATTCTTATTTAGTTCCTTCTCTTTATTCTTTTCTTTCCCCAGGTCTCAGTGCCCCAAACTCCTGGCTCTTGGGTCCACCTCAGAGGAGGTAAAGAATTACTTAAAATCAGAACTGCCTCTCACCCAGAGAGGTCACCCATTACTTTCTGATGGTTTTAGCTGGGCTTTGGCTTTGCACACCTAAAAGACGCTTAGAAGGTTTTCTCCCCAACAGGAGAGCAATTTTCTCCAGAATATGAATTCTTCTGCCATCTCTTTAGCAACAAGTACATACTGAAGTATTTTTGTATCTCTGCAACATGTGTTTTCTGTCTATTATTGTTATTAGTTTGAATAGAGGATACATTCAGATGATTTAAAATTCAAAGGCAACAAAGGGTATACACAGAAAAATCCCCTTTCTGTCTGTGTCTAGCTACCCCAAGATTCTCTCCAGAGGTGAGCAATGTTACTAGTTTCTTATGTATCCTTCCAAAGTACTTTATACAAGTACAAACACATGTATCTATTCTTTCTCTTTCTCTCTCTCTATTTTTTCAGTCTTCTCACATATGCTGGCATTGTATACATGCTGCTTTGCACCTTGCTTTTTTCACTGACAAATATGCATATAGTTTGGGAATGCCCCCATTTTACTACATAGAGCGTCACCAATCTATGGTATTCTAGTGTATGCACGTTACCTAACTTATTTAAATCATCCCCTATTGATGGACATTTAAGTGATTTCCAGTTTTTTGCTACTATAAGCATTGCTGCCCTGATCACCTTGTAGATGTGCCCTTTTGCACGTTTTTGAGTACATCTGTAGAAAAGAATTCCTGGAGGTGGAATTCTTAGATCAAATGATAAGTATTCCAATTGCCCATCTTTGGGCTTTTACCAACTTACACTCTCACTAACCATTAAGAGATTCTGTTTTCCCACAGAGTGCTTTACGTGTATTTCTAGAAAAATCCTTCTGGGGCCATGTGGAAATCGGATTGGAAGGAGAAGACCTAACAGTACCCATGAGAGAGATGGTGTGTTCTAGGTAAAGTGGGGCAGGGAAGATTTGCTTTTTGGAGGTCAGAGAAGGCTTTCTGAAAATGAGGCTCTTGAAGAATCAGGTGCTTGCCCGACAGAGAAAAAGCCTGTGTGGCCATGCTGGCTCTTCCTGGTAGTTTAATCTCAAGAGATAATTTTGGGGAGATAAAAACACTGTATGCCTGAGGATGTACCTTGCAGAATCACCTATAAGAATAAGGAATAAGAAATCATTTGGTAAGGGTTAAATGATGATACATGAACGTTATGGAAAAGCAAAGTATAATAATAATAACAATAATAGCTATAGTAAGAGCAGCTTTTTTAAAATATTTGCTAAGAAATTTATTATTTTCTGATATAAAGCTTAGCAATTAAATGATAAAATTGTATCTGAAAAATATACACATGCATATAAGCTTTAAGTTTGGGACCATGTCTTGGTAAAACTAGCATAAAATATGAAAATAAGACAAAGAAAAAGAGAATTATCTTGGGCTAGGCAATTCAAGATATTTTATTTTGCATTAATAGCAGCTATTGTTTATTAAGGGCTACTATGTGTCAGGCACTGGATTACATATTACACATGCATTTCTTAAAACCCATTGAATCTTTATTCCATCTCTCTGCATAAGGCACAACTATTTCCAATTTAACAGGTAAGAAAACCGAGGATCAAAGATGACAAGTAACTTGCCAAAGGTAACATAACAAGGAAGTGGCAAAACCAGGATTCCACAAAGTTGTGTGACCACAAAACCTGCCCTCTCACCCACTAGAATAGCCTCCTTCCTGTTAGCTTGCTCAGCTCTCCAGAGCTCTGGTGAAGGTGTCAGTGGAGATGAAGCGATTACAGGTATAAAGAATATATTGCAGGGCTTCCCTGGTGGCGCAGTGGTTGGGGGTCCGCCTGCCGATGCTGGGGACCTGGGTTCGTGCCCCGGTCCGGGAGGATCCCGCGTGTCGTGGAGTGGCTGGCCCCGTGGGCCATGGCCGCTGGGCCTGGGCGTCCAGAGCCTGTGCTCCGCAGCGGGAGAGGCCACAGCGGTGAGAGAGGCCCGCGTACCGCAAAAAATAAATAAATAAAATAATAATAATATAGCGAGGGAAAAAAAGCTATGTGCATAATTGTTTAAATGAGAAGATCACAAGTATGTAAAAATAGAAATACCTGTGGGCTTGCTGATTACCTATCCAGAATAGTCTAGGGCCGTCCTGGATTTAAGTTCCTGATTGTTGGCAGTCCCGTATCGGGTGCTATGCTCTGACTTTAGGAAAGTTGGGGAAAGTTGGCTATTGTACTTAAAACTAAAGACTATATTGAAGACATTTAAGTATTTTTGATACCACTGAGCATTTAAATATGTAAGTATTATGGAACAAACAGAGCTCCTAAAACCTTTGTAATTTCCTAAGTGGTAAGGCTGCCAAGAGCATCTTTTGTACTGATGTTTGGTTTACTGATCCTGGTTCCTGACACAGAGCTCCTAAATCCCTTGGAATGTCCTGGGTGATAGGAATGTCTGTTGTTCTAATGAGGAGAATTTTGGTGGGTAGGAATGACTATTATTCTAATGAGGAGACTCTTGGTGAGCTGGTGGATGGCTTCAGCATGGGGGTTGGTCATCAGAAAAAACTAAGCTGTGGTTAGAAGTCCGGAACTTTCAGCCCCACTTCCTCCATCCTCTGAGAAGGGGAGAAGAGCTGGAGATTGAGTTAATACTTGATCATGCCTATAAGATGAAGCCTCCATAAAAATTCCTGAACTACGGGGTTCAGAGAACTTCCAGGTTGCTGAACACATACAGCTGCTGGGAGAGTTGTGACTCCAGAGAGGGCATGGAGCCCAGCTCAACATCTTTCCTCCACATCTTGCCCTGTGTATCTCTTCCATCTGGTTGTTCCTGACTTGTATCCCTTATTGTAAACTGGTCACCTAGTAAGTAAATTGTCTTCCGGAGTTCTGTGAGCCATTCTAGCAAATTACCAAACCTGAGGAGAGGGTCATGAGGACCCCTGACTTATAGCTGGTTGGTCAGAGGTACTGGAGGCTTGGGCTTGCATTTGGCATCTGAAGTGGAGGTGGAGGACATTCTTGTGGGACTGAGCCCTTAACCTGTGGGATCGGATGCTAACTCCAAGTAGATAATGTCAGAATTGAATTGCATTGTAGGACACCCAGCTGGTGTCACAGAATTGGTCAGTGTGGGGAAAACACCTACACATTTGGTGCCAAAGTGAAGTTCTGCGTGAGTAGTAGAGAAGAAACAGTAGTTTCCCCTTTACACACACACACACACACACACACATTTCAGGGTTGTTACAGTGACTCAAACTTCTTTAAAATATGAAACTTGGAAACAACCAAGGGGTGATATTTGATACAAATCTAGAAGGTTAAGGAAGCAGACATTTTGAGAGGGTATCTTAGCCTTACTAATTAATGTAAATTGATAGCAATGTCTTGCCTATTCATTACTCCAGTCATTGGATTTCTGTGGTGACTGTTTTTTAAAGGTTAGACTTGACCAACTCCGTTATAATTTTTTTTCCAGTAGTAGAAGCAGACGGAATCAAGAGAGGAGGCTTATGTTTATTTCAAATAGTGAAAGTAACAGCTATCAATTGGTTGTATCAGAAAGGTTATTGGAATTCCTTTATTTGATCATTTGTTCATCCTGTCTTCATGTTAGTTCTGCTCTTTATTCATTAAAAAAAATTTTTTTTTAATTTATTTTTGGCTGTGCCATGTGGCATGTGGGATCTTAGTTCCCCAACCAGGGATCGAACCTGGAACTCGTGCCCCCTGTGGTGGAAACGTGGAGTCTTAAACACTGGACCGCCAGAGAAGTCCCTATTCATTTAATTCATTCATTCATTTATTCATTCCACATTTACTAGTCTCCCATTATATGCCAAGTTCTGTGCTGGGCACTGGGAGCGTAATAGTGAATGAGACTTTGTCCCTGCCCGTGAGGGGTTCGCTGGTAGAGCTAGAAACATAAACAGATGGTTATAACACAGTGTGACCAGTGCCATTTCAATTCAATTTAATAAGTGTATTCTGAGGGTCTGCTCTGTCCAGGATGCTGTGCCGGCCACTTTCATAGGTGGTAGAGGATGAGATATCTGGCCTTGTCCTCAGGGAGCTCATAGTCTAGTGAGGGAGACAGTATACAAACCAGTAACTAAGTCATTACAAATAACCCTCATTTGTAAGGGAATTAAGCAGGGTTCTGGGATGAAGAATAACAGGACAGGGGAACCTATTTTGGCAGAATGGTCCAGGAAGTGCTATGACAGAGGCATCGCAGGGGACCATTGGAGCACAGAGGGGCAGCTGGTATAATATACCATGTAGGAGTCAGAGAAGGCTTTGCCAAGGCGGTTGCCCCCAAAGCTAAATCTGAAAAGGTAGGAAAGAGTTAAATGGGAGGAAAATGTCAAGATGGGCAATCCGAAGAGAGAGAGAACTGGGGTACAAAGCTCTGGAGGTGCTGAGGTGACAGAAAGCAGGATCTGCCGGAAGATCAGCAGGTGATTCAGTGGCAGAGGGGTACAGGGTTCAGGCAGGAGGGGACGAGATGGAGTTGCAAAAATAAAGCAAGGCCAGGTCATGTGTGGCCACCAATACCAGGCTATAAAAGCTTGCAATTTGTCTGGGTGGTGATAAAATGTAGAGCTTGCCAACCCATGGCCCTCAGCACCTAAGGTTCGCACAGCTTTCCATGGGTCCCCTAAAACCAGACTGTACTGATTGCGTTTTATGCCATGATTAAGTTGTATACTTTAAAAGAGTGTGGCAGGTTGCCCTCTGAAGATTTATATGTTTTTCTTTTTCATCTCTAGGGAAATATGAGCTTAAAGATCCTCTTTGGGTAATTCACCTTTAACTGCTTAAAGGTTTCTCCCTCATCCCTGAAGCGGGACATGTAGGGCACCTGGAGACAAAAAAAAAAAAAAAAAAAAAAAGGGGGAGGTCTGGAGTCCCAAAGGGCGGAAATGCACACAAATTTTGATTTGGACCTTTCGGATATATGGGTATGGTATGAGCTATAATATCAATCGGGTTCTTAGGGTTTATCGTATGAGCCCACCACATATTCACGGTAGGTATAGACGTTGATACACGAGCATATTTTACATCAGCCACTATAATTATCGCTATTCCCACAGGGGTTAAAGTGTTTAGCTGACTGGCAACACTCCACGGAGGTAATATTAAATGGTCCCTGGCCATGATGTTTCATCTTCCTTTTCACGGTCGGTGGACTAACAGGCATTGTCCTGTTAGCTAATTCATCATTAGGTATTGTCCTTCATGATACCTACTATGTAGTCACACACTTTCACTATGTGCTCTCAATAGGAGCTGTTTTCACTATCGTAGGAGGATTTGTACACTGATTCCCACTATTCTCAGGATATACACTCAACTCAACATGAGCAAAAGTTCACTTTGTAATCATATTTGTGGGTGTCAACGTAACCTTCTTCCCACAACATTTTTTAGGCTTATCTGGCATGCCTCGACGATACTCCACTACCCAGATGCCTATACAACATGAAATACTAGTTCATCAATAGGCTCATTCATCTCATTAACAGCAGTCATGCTGATAATCTTCATTATCTGAGAAGCAGTTGCATCCAAACGAGAAGTACTAACAGGGGAACTCACTACTACAAATTTAGAGTGATTAAATGGATGTCCTCCACCATACCACACATTTGAAGAGCCAACCTACGTCAATCTAAAGTAGTCAAGAAAGGAAGGGGTCGAACCCTTTTTTATCAGTTTCAAGCCAACACCATAGCCGCTATGTCTTTCTCCATGAATGAGATATTAGTAAAATTTTATATAACTTTGTTGAAGTTAAGTCACAGGTGGAAATCTTGTATATCTCTATGGCATATCCCTTCCAACTAGGTTTTCAAGATGCAACATCACCCATCATAGAAGAGCTACTACACTTTCACGACCACACACTAATAATTGTTTTCTTTTTTTTTTTTGCGGTACTTGGGTCTCTCACTGCCGTGGCCTCTCCTGTTGCGGAGCACAGGCTCCGGACGCGCAGGCTCAGCGGCCATGGCTCACGGGCCCAGTCGCTCCACGGCATGTGGGATCTTCCCGGACTGGGACACAAACCCGCGTCCGCTGCATCGGCAGGCGGACTCTCAACCACTGCGCCACCAGGGAAGCCGTAATAATTGTTTCCTTAATTAGCTCCCTGGTTCTTTATATTATTTCACTAATAATAACTAAGCTAACACATACTAGCACTATAGATGCACAGGAAGTAGAAACTATCTGGACTATCTTGCCGGCCATTATCTTGATCTTAATCGCCCTGCCGTCACTACAAAGCCTTTACATAATAGACGAAATTAACAATCCATCTGTTACTGTAAAAACTATAGGTCACCAATGATACTGAAGCTATGAATATACTGACTACGAAGACCTAAATTTTGATTCCTATATAATCCCAACATCAGACCTAAAACCAGGAGAACTACGACTGCTAGAAGTAGATAACTGAGTAGTTTTGCCTATAGAGATAACAATCCGAATGCTACTCTCCTCCGAAGACGTATGGCACTCATGAGCCGTACCTTCCTTAGGTCTAAAAACAGATGCAATCCGAGGACGCCTAAACCAAACAACCCTAATGTCAACACGACCAGGCTTATATTACGGACAGTGTTCAGAGATCTGTGGGTCAAACCATAGCTTCGTGCCAATTGTCTTTGAGTTAGTGCCTCTAAAATACTTTGAAAAATGATCCGCATCTATGCTATAAGCTCATTAAGAAGCTAGGTTAGCGTTAACCTTTTAAGTTAAAGACTGAGAGCTAAGATTCTCCTTAATGACATACCACAGCTAGATATATCAACGTGATTTATTACCATTTCATCTATATTTCTAACACTATTTATTATATTTCAACTAAAAATCTCAAAACTTATCTACTACCCCAACCCAAAGTCAACACTCACTAAAGTGCAAAAACAACCTACCCCTTGAGAGACAGTATGAACGAAAATTTATTTGCCCCTTTCGTGACCCCAACAATAATAAGCCTCCCCATAGTCATTCTAATTATTATATTCCCAAGTATTTTATTTCCAACATCAAAACAACTAATTAACAATCGCATAATTTCCCTTCAACAATGGCTAATCCAACTCACATCAAAACAAATAATAAGGGCTTCCCTGGTGGTGCAGTGGTTAAGAATCCGCCTGCCAATGCAGGGGACACAGGTTCAAGCCCTGGTCCAGGAAGATCCCACATGCCTTGGAGCAACTAAGCTCATGCGCCACAACTACTGAGACTGCGCTCTAGAGCCCACGAGCCACAACTACTGAGCCCGCATGCCACAACTACTGAAGCCCGCACGCCTAGAGCCTGTGCTCTGCACGCAACAAGAGAAGCCACTGCAATGAGAAGCCCACGCAACACAATGAAGAGTAGCCCCCTCTCACCGCAACTAGAGAAAGCCCCACGCGCAGCAACGAAGACCCAATGCAGCCAAAATAAATAAATAAATAAATAATAATAATAATAAACATCCATAATCATAAAGGACAGACTTGATCACTGATATTAATGTCACTTATCCTATTTATTGGGTCAACCAACCTTCTCGGATTACTGCCCCGCCCATTTACACCCACCACCCAGCTCTCAATGAATGTGGGGGTAGCCATCCCACTACGAGCCGGTGCCGCGGTCCTAGGTCTCCACAACAAAACAAAAGCATCACTTCCTACCACAAGGCATGCCCACCCCCCTCAACCCCATGCTAGTAGTTATCGAAACTGTCAGCCTATTCATCCAACCAGTAGCACTAGCTGTGCGACTAACGGCCAATATTACAGCAGGTCATTTATTCATACATCTAATCGGAGAAGCAACCTTAGCGCTAATAAGTATCAGCAGGTTCACTGCTCTCATTACATTCATTATTCTCACCTACTCGCTGTCCTCGAATTCACTGTTGCTATAATTCAAGCCTATGTACCTACCCTCTTGGTAAGCTTATATCTGCACGACAACACACAGTGACCCACCAAATCCACACGTACCACATAACGTAGTAAACCCTAGTCCTTGGCCCCTTACAGGAGCCCTTTCAGCCCTTCTCATAACATCAGGCCTAATCACATGATTTCACTTCAACTCAATAATTCTACTAATACTAGGCCTACTAACTAACACTCTTAACAGTAGATCAGTGATGATGAGATGTTATTCGAGAAAGCACTTTCCAAGGCCACCACACACCAACTGTCCAAAAGGGACCTCAGTACGGAGTAATCTTATTTATCGTCTTAGAAGTCCTCTTTTTTTACAGGCTTCTTTTGAGCCTTCTATCACTCAAGCCTCACCCCTACACCTGAATTAGGCGGGTGCTGGCCACCAACAGGCGTTCACCCTCGAAACCCCTTAGAGGTACTGCTTCTCAACACTTCTGTGCTATTGGCCTCTGGCGTGTCCATTACTTGGGCCCATCACAGCATTACGGAAGGAGATCGCAAACACATACTTCAAGCCCTCTTTATTACAATTACTCTTGGTATCTATTTTACAATCCTACAAGCATCAGAGTATTACGGTCTCAGATGGGGTCTACGGATCAACTTTCTTCATAGCCACAGGATTCCACAGACTACGTGTAATTATTGGGTCTACCTTCCTTGTTGTTTGTTTCCTGCGCCAATTAAAATTCCACTTCACATCCAACCACCACTTTGGCTTTGAAGCTGCTGCTTGATACTGACCTTTTGTAGATGCTGTGTGACTCTTCCTTTACATATCTATCTATTGATGAGGCTCATATCTCTTTTAGTATTAATTAGTGCAACTGACTTCCAATCAGTTAGTTTCGGCACACTCCGAAAAAGAATAATAAACTTAATACTGACCCTATTAACAAATATAACACTGGCCTCATTACTTGTACTCATCGCCTTCTGACTCCCTCAACTAAACACTTACGCAGAAAAAACAAGCCCTTAGGAGCGTGGATTTGACCCTATAGGATCTGCCCGCTTACGTTTTTCCATAAAATTTTTCCTAGTAGCAATCACGTTCCTCCTTTTCGACCTGGAAATTGCTCTCCTACTGCCCCTCCCCTGAGCAACCCAAACAAACAACCTAAAAACAATACTCACCATGGCTCTACTTTTAATCTCAGTATTGGCAATTAGCCTGGCCTATGAGTGAACTCAAAAGGGACTGGAGTGAGCTGAATATGGTATTTAGTTTAAAACAAAACAAGTGATTTCGACTCATTAGATTATGATTAGGCTCATAATTACCAAGTGTCTTTAGTACATATAAATATTATCATAGCTTTCACTATATCCCTCATAGGGTTACTAATATATCGATCCCGCCTAATATTCTCACTACTGGAAGGCTGGGACCTTGGAGAATGGCTGGGTGAGAAACTGAGCATGGGGTCTAGGCTAAGCAGTATGGGAG
This sequence comes from Monodon monoceros, assembly GCF_005190385.1. Lineage (NCBI taxonomy): Eukaryota > Metazoa > Chordata > Mammalia > Artiodactyla > Monodontidae > Monodon > Monodon monoceros. The sequence continues at coordinate 100,050,681 of NW_021703782.1, forward strand.
CTGGCCAGCTCCTGGAGACCCCTGGCACCTGCTCAGGGACCTGGATCTGCAGGGTCACCTGTCTGAGGTCAGGGTCGGTACAGCACCACTGTGTGCCAAGGAGAAAGCAAAAGTCCAGATTCCCTGCTTGGTGTGGTCATGGGCAGACCCTCTCCCTGCTGGGGCTGCTTCAGCCTCGGAGTTTCTTGTTGAAACCTAAAAACAGGTTTCTCAAGTTGGTGGTTTTGATTTGAGAAGAAAAAAACTGAAGTGATTGCATTTGCACTGTGAGTTTCTGAAGACATTCTTACAAATCACAGCTGTAAAAGAAGACAACCTAGAGTGACTTGACCTGAAGTCTAACATTTTGAAGGACAGTTTACTAGATCTTAAGAGACAGAGGCCCTCCGGCTCTCCTTGGGGCCAGTGCAGCAGAAGCAGGGGCTGGAGAAGCTCCTGGGTTTATGAGCCAGGTATAACCTTTCTCAGAGGGGGTTACTTCTATTGTCCCAATTTGCCGATGAGACAACGGAGGATCAGAGGAGTGAGTGACTTGCCCAGGACCATCCTGCCAGAAAGAGGCAGGGCAGGGAGTGAACGCGGGTGTTCTCATTCCCCGGGCAAGGCTATTTGGACTCCAGCAAAGCACTGCTACTGCTGAAACAGCAGTGAGAAAGGAGAAAGCAGAGAAGGAGGAAGAGGGAAAAAAGAAAGAGGGAAGCACAAAAGAACAGGGGGAAGGGAAAGGAGGAGGAGAAAGTGGAGGAGCAGGAAAGCAGAGGAATGAGATCAACCCAATCAGCTGTTATGGACGACTTTTTGTTTGTTTTTTCCGTTCCTCAAATCCCAAAGAAGGTAACGCATTGCTGGTCTGATTGTGTTTCTGCCACAACTTGCAGCCCAAGATGCAGCACAACCTCTGAAAAGCCCATTGTTCCTCGGAGCGATAACTATAACTCTCTGGAAATGGTGCGGCCCAGTGCACACAGCTCTGCCTCCCCCCACCCCACTGGTGACCTGCTGGGACAGCTGAATGCCTTCTGGTCCGCTGAGCCCAGAAGAGTGGGGCTGGGCTTTCAGAAACAGCTGCGCTGATTCATCTAGAACAAAAGCCAGCTCTTCCTGCTAAATCCTTGGCAGGCAAGGGTTGTGAGGCCAGCAGGCCCCTGTGCCCCTCCGCAGAAACTTCTTCTTGATCTGGCTACAACAGCGTGGGTCTGCTGCATGAGAGCCAGCTTCCCGCTGCCCCATCCCTTCAGCCTGGCCTGCTCTTAGCCCCTCCTGGGGGACAGTGGCTTTGGAGTGAAATCCGGCTTCTCATCCCAGTCCTGCCATTTCCCAGCTGTGCAATGTAAACGAGGGACTTCACTTCTCTGAGCCTCAGTTTCTCCATCTGTGAACTGGGAGGGAGAGTAGTTTCAATCTGAGGAACTGCTGTCAGATTTGAAGGAGATAATGCCCGGAGCAGGCACCTATGACTAATTGTCCTCTTGCTGTCTTGTCATCTTGCTGTCTGGCCTCATCTTTCATAACTCAGTCCGGTACCTTGCATTCCAGACACGATGGCACAGCTCACCCTTCTTAAACTCCTCCGTGTCTTTACCTGTAGGCTTCCCGTAAATGATACCAGCTTCTGTTTACAGAGGCCCTGCTATGCCCCAGGCCTTGCAGCAAGCAGTTGACATAGATAATTTCACTTCATTTTCCCACAACTTTTTGAGGTGGACACAGATATCAGATGAAGAAACTGAAGCACAGAGAGGCATCCTCCAAGGCCCAGCTCATCTCCTTCTTTGCAGTCTTCTTGGAGTCTGCTCCCCAGCTTCTCCTCCCGTCCCCACGCTGAGCTTCCTCTTTCTTAGTTCCTATAACACCCTATTGTAACTGTCTTGTTTCCTTAGCCACAGACCCTGCAAAGATTGAGTCTATGACTGATTCACTTCTATGCCCTTCACACCAGGCACAGGGCTTGTACTCAGAAAAGCAGTAAGTAAATAATAAATAAGGAAAAAACAAAAAACATGAACTTCCTATGTGGATACAGAATAAAAGGATACAAAAATAGCACTGCATCAAAGGCTTTTTGGTGTGTGTGTGTTTAAGGGGTTTTATGAATTACTTTTTATTTGTAAAGCACAGCAGTGTACAACCTTTCTTAAAACAGGCTTACATTTCTTAAACAACTCCAGATACTTTCCACATAAAGAAATACTGAGTTTTCATAAAACATTATATGAAATGTACAGGGAAGGGCCCAACTTTAGGCCCTAACATTGTCAAGATGAAGAGAAATAATTCCTGATCGTGAACAGAAGGTATGGAAAAGCCTTTATCTTCCCCTTGACTTTCACTTTGACTGTAGAAAGAGCCTGGACTTTGGAGACAGACCTGGGTTCAAATCCCAGGCTACCACTCACCCAGCTGTGACACCTTAATCAGGTTACTTACCTTTTCAGAGACTGTTTATTTATTTGTGAAATTGAAGATTATACCTAACTTGGAGGTAGTTGTAAGACTTAATTGAAATAATAAAGTGGCCAATAAGCATCCCCAAAGTGGTAGCTATGATTACAATTTTAGTTTTTATTATTTAAAGTGCCACTGTCATAGGGCAAGCTATGTGTAGCTGTGGACAGCAGGGACAGGCATGGCAGAAGGAAGAAGGGTGTCTGGGTGCTTCTACAATCTCCTTGAAAATCTAACCTGGGAGGCTGGACGGAGGGGAAATCAGCACCAGGACCCTCTCCAAAGCTCATGCCCCTCAGCATTTTATTGGCATGTGTGGGGCACAATTATAGACTCAGGCCTTCTAGGAATTCAAACGATGTGGAAATAGAGAAACTATGCGTCAGGACCGAGCTGACACCCATGCTTCTAAGTTCTCATTAAAATAGCGTGACACTCATGTTCCTGCCCGGGGCGTTCAGAAGATGCTAGGATTGGCAGCTCTTGAAATTCAAAGTGCAGCCCTCTCCTGAGTCCTTCTGGGGCATCGCAACTCACTCTGTCCGGCCAAACTTATCTCTTGTTTCCCTCACTTACTGATCAATTAATTCAGTAAAAATTTGCTAAGCACTGACTCTGTGCCAGGCACTATTTGACACTGGGGATATATTGGAAAACCAAGCAAACACACTTCCTCCTTCTACTGAGTACCCAGTCAAACAGGTGATCTCAATGCAGAGACCTGAATGGGGGAAACCCACCTCCACTCCGGCTCGAGTCAGTTGGATAAAGGGTAGGCATCTGCCTAAGTTAGCATGTGGGTCACAGACAATGAGTCCAGCTCACTGCTGGTAAAAGGCATTTTGTGGAAAGCAGAGATGCTTTTCTCATGTGAGTCAGAGCAATGAAGCAGATGGGCAGAGATGAACGATGGAGTGAGAGTACTTCCTGGGTTTCCTTAGTACTCAGGCCCTGCTTCTAGTCTGACTCTGAGGCCCAGCTGCATCCCTGCCCTAGGGCTCCTTGAGATAATTCCAAGGTATCTCCTGAGAGCACTTCTTCAATTACTCCTTTGCATAACATCTCCACTTGGGCTCTGCTTCTATAAGGCATTCACTGCTCAAAAGACACCTGTCCTTATAACTTATTTTTCTGAAGCTAGCTCCAGGAGAGGTCTGCGTCCAAAACAGGCCACAGATCCAGAAGTCTTCCCTGGTCAACCCAGCCTTTTCCTCCCTGAGTTTCTTCACACCCATCTAGTCATTTAATGAGAGGCTCATTGGCTTTCTCTGTGGAAGACAGCTGCCTTACAATGGTGGCACTGGCCTTCAGAGATGACCAGTCCTCACATGCCCAGTTAATCAATCACCACTGTTATGTCCCAAATTCTAATTCCAAACTCTGATAGTGCAGTTTGGTTGTGGTGTCCACTCCAGATGGTGTCAACTGTGTTTGTGGTGGGGTGAGAGTTATAGTACCAACTTGGGTACCAAGTGAGGGCCACCACTGTGGATGGGGAAAGGCAGTCTCAGAAGAGGGAGCAGGTACCCCCAAATTGTCTACTGCATGGCCTGGGTATGGCCTTTGTTTCCTCCATCCTCACCCCTGGGAAAGAGGTGGTCTTCTGGCAAAAGACGTCAAAGTTCTTCCATGAGAGGAGATCCATATCAGCAATAACAAGAAGACATTCACTCTGAAGGTGAGCTACAGGGCAAACAGTCCTTACTGATCCCTAGACCAATGGGGAGAGGAGTACAAAAAGGAGTCTAGAAAGAAATGAGAATAAGACACCAAGGCAGAGGAGACCTCTGCGCATCCATGCAAGGCAGACTTGACCCTGACTGAAGGGTCAGGCCAAGATATATCCTGATTAGCTGTGAGACACACATTGTCCTGTTGACGTATATAGAGCAAAGTGCTAGGAATTTGCTTGGCCCTCCGATGTCTTATTGGATGTCACTATTGTTGTCATAATCATTTTTAAAAATTATTTCTCGTGACAGTCTAGACTTATGGGCTTCTCCAGGACCAAATGGAGCTGTCAGAGTGTTCTGTGGGCAAGCCTCTCTGCTCTCTTGGCCTCAGTTTCCCCATTTCTAAAATGAGGGGTTGGATTAGATGTTCTCCAGTGTTTCCTCCATGCCAATATCATATCCTCCAGCTATCTGAAGACACAGATTCAGAGGTTTCCCACTCTTTGCCTGAGAGAAGTTGCTGGGGTTGGAAATGATAAGTTAGATAATTCGAGGTCATGTGTATACCAGGGACTGTAATCAAAGACCCTAGAACCAAATAGTCTGTGTTTATGCCTTCCTCCCCACCTGTCCCGCAGTGGGCCACAGGCAGCCTCTGGGAAAAAGCAGGGAGTGGCAGAGAGAGGGTAGGAGCCTCCTGGGGGTGAGGGTGGGAGCCTCCTGGGGGTGAGGCATCCTGCTTCAGTTCTCAGAGAAAGTGGAACTGGACAGAGTTTGCCAAGCCAGGAAGAGTAGCAGAGTATGACAGAGGACATTGAGCAAAGAAGAGGGGGCCAAGGACTCAGACATGCACAGTGTCACTTGTGTGAACTTGGGAGAGCTACTTAACCCTCTCTGTGCCTGGGTCTCCTCATCTGAAAACTGCACATGGTAACGCTTACCTTGGGGGAGCAGGGAACGGGTAAGGTGAGGATGAACGTCGGTAGCATGTGGGAAGCCCCGAGCATGGCACAAGGTGTTCAAGAAATGGTTCTTGTAATTACTAGAGTTGTAGAAAGGGATTGGGGGCAGGACGAAGAGCCAGGCTGGGATTTCCCCAGGCCCTGTGGCTTCCCTGACTGCTACTCAGTGGAAACACTAGGAAAAACCAGGAAGTGAGTGTGTGCTCTTAGCTTCTCTGCTACTTTGACAACACAAGCTTTTCTGTCTCTATTCCCAGCACTCGGCAATTATTGACTTGGTACATTTTACCTCCTGTTGGAGGGAGGTTTACCCAGCTGAACATGGGACTGCTGCCAGCACCTAAGCTGAGAATGGACCTCGCAGTCATCTGCTCTAGTCTCCTGCAGTGTGAATCCGCCCAACTCGGAGTCACAGAGCAGCTGCAAGAGGCCAGGATATCACATTTGCACAGGACTGTTGGGAGGCTGTCCTATGCCCTCCTCCATCGTAAATGGCTCTCTGTCACATGCATGTGAGATGCTATTGCTATAAATAAAATATTACATTTGTTTAAAAGTGACGTGGCATTCATCTTTTTGACAAGGTGGATTTGCTCTATCATCTAAAGTAATATCCGCCGTCACACTAATAAGAACGTCCATTTATAGAGAACCCACGGTACCAGCCATTGTGTTAAGAGTCTTTCTCTCACTGAGTCTTCCCAACAGCCCCGTGAAGAGGAAACTATGATGTCCATTTTACAGATGAGGAAATTGAAACTTTGATACGTTAAGTCACTTGCCCGAAGTTACAGGACTAGTAAGTGTCAGGGGGGTCCACCCCAGGCGGTCTGACTCCAAAGCCGCCGCTTAATATTTTAAAGACAAGGATGCGCTTTGGCATTTCTTATATTTCTTGTTTCTGAATGCAGTTGGGAGTCATTCTGCTCCTTTGTTCCCTTCAGTGGGTCTAGCTGCTGCTTATACGCCTCCCCGGTTTTGTGGGTTGCCCAGGTTTCAGTGGTTTTGCCTCCTGAAGCCTGACCTCCCCCGGAGCTGAATCCGCCTCTGCACGCTGCCCATTCCAACTGAGCTCTTTGGCCCCAGCCCAGCTCAAGCACTCCCCGGGTCTCCTCCCCTGCCCGCCAGGTTCCTGCAGATCTCCCTCCGCCTCCGGGCCTCAGTTTCCTCCCGTGTAAAGCAGGGAGCTTGATGCTTTCCTTGGGCAAGTAGCGAGGGGTCTGGGGCAAAGTCACATGCAGGGCACTCCACGAACGCCAGCCCGGAGCCAGAGTCGCCATCCTCCCCGCCGCCAATGGGAGGGGCCGTCGCTCCTCCCCTCTCCCCCCCGACCGCACGGCGGCCCCGCCCTGAGGGCGGCTCCCGCCCGCGCCCTGCCCATCCCAGCCCGGCGACCTCAGCGCCCCTGCCCCGCAGCCAGGAACCAGCTGAGCACAGCTGGACCCAGCAGCCGCCGTCGCCAGCGCCGCAGCAGCAGGTAGGGGAGGGGAAAGACCACGACCCTGGGGCATCTGGGGATCCCGGGCCTCTGGGTCCTTCTCCCTCCTCTCGCGGTCCGGTCCGAGGTTGCCCGCGCCTGGATCTCGGCCCGGCAGCCGGGGCATCGCTGGAGAAGAGCTTCCTCCCTCACCTTGCTGGTCTTCCAGGGGACCAAGGAGAGTTGGATTGGGGGCTTAGGGCAGGGGAGGAGGAGGTTCAGGCCTCCACCCACTGGCCCCGTTTGCTGCAAGCACCTGAACTAACTTTGACCCAGTTCGCGCGGTTGGGGTTAAGTGGGCCCGGGGTCACCCCTGCACTCGCTTGCCGGCGGTCTCCAGCCCGCGGGCTGGGCGATGGCTCCGCTGGGCGGGTCTGCTCCGCGGATCCTGGACTCCAGGGTTAACGCCTTTGCCTGCGCTCCCCCGACGCTGAGGAGCCCTCGACCTCCTTCCTCTTTCAGGGCCCAGGACTGTTAGAAAGTGCTTCCTCCTACTCCGGAATCCGCTTGCACTTGCTACCTGTCGGTACTGTATCTTCCCCCGCCCTGCAGAGTATGTTCTCTTCCCTGACGCACACGGAAACTTCTTTGAGAGTTGAAGACAGTGATGGGAATCTCCCTTTCCCTCTAGGCCCCCATCTCTTCTTGGGTCCAAACGCCCCAGATCGTGATTACAGCAGTGTTTCCTGGCTCAGTGCAGGCCGGCTGCTCTGGACAGTGGCCAGAAGGAAGCCTGGGTCCTTGAAGACTGTGGGGGATGCAGGGGACATTGGCTTATTCTGCAGCCCCTCATCTGCCCAGACATCCACTCCTTATCCTGCTTTCACATCTTCCTCAGAGCAGAGAGGACATCTTTACAACACCCAGAACTCTGTAGAGCCAAGGACATTCAGGGCTGCCCTGGGGGTAACTGCTTTTTGTGGAAGGCAGGGCCTTTGGAGGCTTTTCTGAGGCTTAATCCTGCAGGTCCTGTTCTCCCAGGACCATGTTTCTGACCAGGGCACTGTGAACTCTTGCCGCACTTTACTTTACAGTGACTATAGCTTGTTGGAGTCTCCCCGCAGCCCTGTTCGTTCCACAGTTGAGAAAACTGAAGGGCCCTGAGAGCTTGTGACTAGCTGATAGTCACACAATGAGGAAGGGGCAGGGCTGGGACCCAGTTCCAGGCCTCACTTAGCTGACTCCTTCTAGCTGGTGGGGCTGTAGACTCTTTCTTGAGTCTCGAGTTCCCTTCATGAAGAAACTGAGCACTGCAGCAACACCCCTGCACCAACACACACCCACATGTTGGGGTGCTGGCTGGTGTTTCTTGGGGATGTTAATTAAGGGGTAAAGGCCTTGGAACAAAGGAGGTGGGCTGGGAGTGGGGACAGTTGGCATCCAGCTCCCTTGAAACTCCATTTTCCTCTTTGGGGCCTCACTATTTATAAATGCCAGGGAAATTGTAAACAGCCGGGGGAGCTTGGATTGGATTGGCACACGGGTGAGTTTCACAGTAGCAAATGTTTCCGTGTGAATCAGGGAAAGGAACTTTACTCCAGAATTTTCCATAGTCTTTTTTATTGTGGACTGACATGAATCTGGAAAAGCAAGCGGCTCCCAGGAGGAGGCTGTAGGGGTTGCCTCTCATGGCATTTCCTTCCTTCCCTCCTTCCTGGATTTAGCGCTCTTCTGGGTCCATGTTCTGTGTCTTACCCTGTGAGGGGCCCCAGAGCCTTGAGGAGGACAAAGCTATTTGTCCTCAAGATGCTTCTCATCTATAGTGGTTGGAACAAACATGCAATACTGAGAGCTACTTCAGCCTAAAGGGGTGATTAAGTCTGTCTGGCCGACCCAGGCCTTGGAGATGAGTAATAGTTTTCTACGGCATAAAGCGATTGGGGAAAAGGCATTTTCTAAGAAGCTGGAACAGCTCATGCAAAGGCACTGAGGTTTTCTGAACAATCAACATGGCTAGAATGGCAGATGAGCAAAAGGTGGAGTGGTGGGAGTTGAGAGCGTAAATCAAAATGGAACTAGATTGTAAACTAAGGGCTTGGAATTACTTTATCCTGAAGGCAGTGATCAAAACGCTCATTAATCTTGTGGCCGATGTAGCAGATGCATTGGATGGGGCTAACTGGAGGCAGGGAGATCCCGAGGAGGCTGTTGGATGGTCAAGAGAGTGCAGGTCTGAACCAGAGCAGTGACCACGGAATGGACTAGAGTGGCAGATTCTGGAAGCCCAGCTGAAGAACCTGTCAGAACCTGCAGTAAATTTCATCTGAAAGCAGACAATAGGCTTGTAGCTATTGGATAAGGTTGCTGTTATTCTGAGTTGTTCAGTGTTGGGTTTTACTTTTAAAGCAAAAAAATATTGTTAAAGATTCAAACGTAAAGAAGAGTATAGAGTGGGCTTCATCCCTCTAACCCGCTTCTTTCCAAAGAGGTGGCCCCTGTTGACAGCCTTGTGTGCACTTCTGCCAAGCTGGCACAAGCAAGAGCTGTAGACTGGATGCCTTCACACTTCTTAGCCATCCAGTGCCAGAGGGTCACTTCTCCCCACTCCATGTGGGCAGTTTGGGTCTCTCATGAGAAGTTGTCAGGTCATGGAGATGATTTCTGCATGGTCTGTCATCCTTTGCTGAGGCATTGGTCTCTGGTTTTCTTCAAGAAAACTTTACAGCCTGTATCTAGTCTCTGAGCATGTATATTTGGTTATTAGAGATTGTAGGACTAAGAGAAGTTAGACACACTGACCTAGGAGTGGAGCTGTAGTCTGAGTTCTTCTGAGTGACCTTGGACAAGTCCCAGTTTGTTGGGCCTCAGTGACCTCATCTGTAAAATGGAGATGTTGGTCTCCGTGATAATAATAAAAAGCTACCTTTTACTAAAACAAGCGTTGGAACATTAATTACTTTGTTGGTTCCTCACAACCGTTCCTCTAAGGTAGCTACTATTATCCGCTTTTATAGAGGAGGAAACTGAGGCTCAGAGAGGCTAAATAACGTGCCTCGGGTTGTGAGGCTGTTAGGTGAAGGTGACAGGATTCTGGAGGTCTGACTGTAGAGCTGTAGCTCTTAATCACTGCACTAAATGTTCTCTCGGAGGTTCTGTTTAGTCCTGACATGATGAGAACTGAGGGGGAGTTTTGCTGTGGCTGTGACGAGGGATGCAAATCAGTGTGTGTGGCTTGGGGAGCTCAGCTCTGCAGCACACAGGCCTGGAGGGGCCTCTTGGGACTGTGCGTAAACTCATGCTTTTCTGTACTGTCTACAGGACTCCAGAGTGTAGGTCCATCTCCCCTCCGTTTTAGGGAATTCAGGCTCTGAGAGGACACAGACTTGCCCAGGGTCACTCAGAGAGTTAGCAGGGGGCCCAGCCAGGCCCAGTCTCCCTCCTTTCACCATTTGAGCCCATGCTCTGGAAAGCTTTCTGAGGAAGCCAGGAAGAGTGGGCACCCCTCTTGCCCCACGGTTATTTCCTGAGAAAATGCTGGCAGAAGCAGGGAAAACCAGGTCCCAGGAGCTATGCATTTTGGGGGGGGAGGGAAAGAAAGAGACCAGTGTTCAGGCAGCTGGGGGATGTTAAGTAAAAATATCTCCTCCCTTTCAACTGAGTGAGCCTGTGTCATATTTCAGCCTGGTGTGGTTTGAGAGTTTGGAGACCACAGGCAGGCTGGGTTCCTGCTGCTCTCTGGTTTTTCTTCCCCACTCTCCACCCCCGGCTGTAGACTGACTGCTCTCCCCTGCCCTGCCTGGGACCACATCAACAATTTAAGGGCAGGGCAGCGGACAGCAGTAGGCGTGGTGGGCAAGGCTGGACAGCAGAAGGCCTGGGCTTGGGTCCTGGTTTTGCCACTGACAAAATACTGGGTGACTTGAGCTAATCCTTGCCTTCCTCTGGGCCCCGGTGTCCTCCTGGCACTAGGGGGGGTGGATAGAATAACGTCAGGCTTTCCCAGCTCTGGTGGCCTCTGGGTCAGGGCTTTGTGCTCAGTGCAGGAACATGGGACCCGCACGTCTGTAAGCATAAAGTGAGCCCACAGCAATCATTTTTGTTTAAGTGACTTGCACCAGTGCCAGCTGGAGATTCAGCTACTGTTCATAAATTTGGTCTTTGTGTGTTGAATTGGTTGCCCATTTTACAGATAAGGAAGTTGAGGCCTAGGATTCGTTCATGTATCTTAGTCCCTGTTCTATAAGCAATAAGGATGAGGGCCCCTGTCTGTAGTATTCTTACTGTCTGTGTTCACTTTTTGTCTTCACTGCCTTGTTTAATCTTTTAACAGCTCTACTAGGGAGGAGATATTGACTCCGTTTTACAGATAAGGAAATTGATGTTCAGCCTAGAGAGCTGAAATGCCTTACTTTCTCTTTTTTGAGCCTCACGGTAGCCCTGAGTTTGTTATGGGTCCCATTTCACAGATGAGGAAACTGAAGCCTGGAGATGTGAGCTCTCATGCCCAGGGGTCCCCAGGGACCACATGGCCAGTTAGGTTCCTTCCCAGGCCCCCCATCCTACTCCTTCCAATACCTTGCTGGTTCTGCCTCAAAACCTTTTACATTCAATGCTTGGACTCAGGGATAACAGTTTTCTTCCTGGGCTGTAATGTATCCCTGAAACATGCTCTTCCCAAGGGGGCTCCAGCAGCAGTTAGAGCCGCAGAGCTTCTCAGGGAACTCGGATGAAGGCGCCACCACACCAGTGGGAGTAGATTTATTTATTCTGCTGAACTGGTTAAGCAAACAACCTTATTTCTTTCCAGCTTCAGCAAGGATATCATCTGGGCTCCGCTTATTTGCCAGAGAAAGAATATATATCCGGTATATGTGAGCCTTCAGGGTGGGGCTTGACCCTTAATTTTCCTTTTATAGTGGCTGTGGCTGTGCTGGGCCCTTGGTGGGTACTCAGTAAATACTAGTTAATTTTGGGGGAGTGGCAAAGTGGTATGGGTGGGATACCCATGGGATATGGGTACTTTTCCCCACCTCCCCCAATGACTTTTTTTCTTGTTCTAAATATAACTCTTTATGATAGAAAATCTAGAAAGTAAAAATAGCATAAAAAAATAAGAACTGTCCATAATTCTGCCAACATGAGATAATCGCCGCTAACATTTGGGTGCATTTCCTTCCTGATATTTTCAGCACATTTTTTTTTTTTTTTGCCCCCATATAATTGTGGTCATACCACGTTTGTAATCTTCTATTCTTTTCAGTTTTTTTCCAACGTTATAACATAAATATTTTTTCATGTTATTAGTACTCTAAATTTAATTTTTAAAAGAGTTTTAAAAGTATACTTACTCAGCCATAAAAAGAAACGAAATTGAGTTATTTGTAGTGAGGTGGATGGACCTAGAGACTGTCATACAGAGTGAAGTAAGTCAGGAAGAGAAAAACAAATACCGTATGCTAACACATATGTATGGAATCAAAAAAAAAAATGGTCATGAAGAACCTAGGGGCAGGACGGGAATAAAGATGCAGACCTACTAGAGAATGGACCTGAGGACACGAGGAGGGGGAAGGGTAAGCTGGGACAAAGTGAGAGAGTGGCGTGGACATATATACACTACCAAATGTAAAATAGATAGCTAGTGGGAAGCAGCCGCATAGCACAGGGAGATCAGCTCGGTGCTTTGTGACCACCTAGAGGGGTGGGATAGGGAGGGTGAGAGGGAGACGCAAGAGGGAGGAGATATGGGGATGTATGTATTATGTATAGCTGATTCACTTTGTTATAAAGCAGAAACTAATACACCATTGTAAAGCAATTACACTCCAATAAAGACGTTAAAAAATAAAAAATGATTAGAAAACAAAAGTATATTCTACCTAAGTAGATAAATGCATGTTTATTTAAAATCTTTCATTCCAATAGTCTGGGGGATTTAAAGAAGTGAAATAATGCATTTTATTTGTAAAAAACAAGTTTTACGTTTTTATTATTAAAATGATAACTGCTGACCTGATTTTTTATTATTCTCTATTATTGTATCTATGGTGTGAATTGTTCACTTAACTGATCCTGTATTATTAGGCATCCAGGCTGTTTATTAACAATCCTGCAATGAACATTCTAGTGCATAAATTATTCCTCTTTCATTATTTTCTACAAGAGAGCCCAAGAAATGAACTTGTTGGGTCAAAAATGATGTATTTACAGCTTTTGCTACATTTTGCCAAATTGCCACCCTTGAAAGGTTGTAGCAGTTCTTTATTTCCACCAGCCATTCACAAGGGTGGCAGCATTCTTTAAGGAGCATTGGAAGCTGGTTATCAAAAGGCAAGCTGTCCTGTTAGAAGGCTCAGGGACCATTTTCCTGAAGCATCTACTTCATTTCTTCATTTAGCAAATACAGGCATAACTTGGAGATATTGTGGGTTCGATTCCAGATCACTACAATAAAGTGAATATCGCAATAAAGCACGTCACACAAGGTTTTTGGTTTCCTAGCTCATGTGAAAGTTATGTTTACACTATACTGTAGTCTATTAAGTGTGCAATAGCATTCTGTGTAAAAAAAAAAAGTACATACCTTAATTCAAAAATGATTTATTGCTAAAAAATGCTACCCATCATCTGAGACTTCAGCGAGTCGCAGTAGTAACCGATGTAGTAGATCATTGATGACAGGTCACCATCACAAATATAATAATCATGAAAAAGTCTGAAATATGGCGAGACTTACCAAAATGTGACACAGAGACACAAAGTGAGCAAATGTTGTTGGGAGAATGATGCCACAAGGCCATTTGCTCGAAGGGTGCCACACACCTTCAATTTGTGAAAAACACAGTATCTATGAAACACAATAAACAGAAGTGCAATATAACGAGGTATGCCTGTAGATCTGCACAGTTCAGCATCAGTAAGGGATAACGATTAAGATCCCAGGCTGAAGAGGCAGAGAGAATCTGGTTCTCACTCCAGTTTCTGCTTGGCACTTGCCATAAGACCTTGAGCTTGTGCCCGGTCACTGCTCTGCCTCCATGCTTAGGACAGATGGACTTGCCTTTTTGTTTCCAGTGCGGAGACTTTGTTGTGATTGTGGTCACCCTCTGCTGAAGGCTTCTCTCCTGACTGCCTCCTCGCCTTGAAACCGTTTCCCGATTCCGACCATAACAGCTGGACCTCGGGAGTTGCTTGGTCCCACCTCCTCACTTCATGGCCAGGGATGCTAATGCCCAGAGAGAGCAAGTGAATTTCCTAAAGCACAAAGCAAGTTCTCTGATTTCTGCTCCACCACTTGTGAGATTTCAAAAGTTCTGGTCTAAACCAAAAGGATTTCAGTTATTATTAAACCCAAGACCTGGGAAGAAAGGAACTTGGTCATGGTCAGACCCCGAGTCTGTCCTGGCAGTGTCGTCCTGCGAAAGTCATTTTCCTCTCTAGCCGGTTTCCGCCACTGTGAAATGGGGATGGGCACCTTCTTTGGTCTGCCTGGGTCTACTTTTCCACCAGTCAAAGGCTTAATTACAAGATCCAGCGGCAGGTCTCGGTCTCTTGATTGTGCATCCTGAAGCGGGTGACCTCAAGCTTTTTGGGTCACTTAAGGGCAGAGACTTAATATTACAGCATAAAAAAAGATGCCTTTGGACCCTTTCTCTCCTCGGGGGAAGGGTTTTGTTAACAATGTTGCAGTTGGATGTAAGGGATGTTCTAGAGCATCTCGAGCTTATCTTGCACACAAATCGCCTGGGGATTTTGTGAAAATGCGATTCTGGTTCCATAGGTCTGGAGTGGGGCCTGACACTCTGCATTTCTAACAGGCTTGCAGGTGTGCAGATGTTGCTGGGTCAGGGACCACACTTTGCACAGTAAGGTTCTAAATCCTTTGGTAAGGGCCCAGACTAGAGCCCACATCTCTTGATGTCTTCTCTTTGAGGTTCTTTCTACCCATCGTATCTGCCTCCCTCCTCTCTTCACAACACTGAGTTGAACTGTAGTTGGTCCACAGTTATGAGTTTCTAGAATCTGAACAGCCCTTGAAATATTTTGCTACCTAATTGCAGAGCGAGGTAGGGCTCTTCTTCAGGAGAGAGTGACTCAGTAGGAAGCCATCTGAAGGGGGAGAAATACAGCTGAAGGACCTAGCATTTGGCATAAACATTTCCACCAGAAGTTTTTATACTCAAGATTATAAATATTATTCTTTTGTAGCTGTAGGCTGCAAACTACAGCCCCGGGGAAGCCCCGGCCTGTTTTTGTATGTCTCTAAGCTAAGAATGGTTTTTACAGTTTTTTAGATGTAAAAATGTAAAAAAGAAAATCCAAAACTAAACAAGGAAGAATATGCAACGGAGAGGGTATGTGCCTGCAAAGCCTAAAATACTCACTCTCTGGCTCTTTACTGTCAAAGTTTGCTAACCCCGGTCTAGAGTAAGTGGAGCTTTATATTTTTCTCTAGTGAGCGAGAGGTCCAGCCTTATAGCTTGAAATTTAGTGAGACCAAGGTATCGGGGAGGCAGCCTGACTTGATGGGAGCTGGCCCGACATCTTAGCTGTG
This sequence comes from Monodon monoceros, assembly GCF_005190385.1. Taxonomy (NCBI): domain Eukaryota; kingdom Metazoa; phylum Chordata; class Mammalia; order Artiodactyla; family Monodontidae; genus Monodon; species Monodon monoceros. The sequence goes on from NW_021703782.1 coordinate 100,065,732, forward strand.
TGACCCTGAGCACATTGCTTCACCTCTCTGAACTTCTGCTCTTCCTTCACAAAATAGGGACTGTGACATCTGCTGGCTGAGTTATTGTGAGGATGAGACGTGGTGTATGTAAGGAATTTAACACTTGGTAGGTGCTCAAAAAATGACAGCTGTTGTCATTGGGGCGGCCATTTGAATCCTTCTGGCGTTACTGGACAGATAACACGTTGCCCCCACCAAATCTGAGGGTCCTCCCAGTGAGCTGGGAGCAGTCTTTTAGGATAGAACACCTCTGTTCCAGCCTCCCCCAACCACCACCCCACTCCAGGGCAGAAAGCTCCTCTTCAGCCACCCAGACAGATGGGGTTCCTGGTGCTTGTACACTTTCACTAACGGCAAGCTCTCTGCTCACTCTTTCCACTTGTGGGCAGCTCTGACTATTAGAAAGTGCTTCTCTCCCTCTCTAAGATATAGTTCAGCAAACAGGCACCACGCGAGCCCCAGACTGGGATGGTGAGTACTGGAAGGACACCTCCTCTTTATGGCTCCATCCAACATGTGGGTGGTAGACTAGAGCTAGTGGTTTATGGACCTTGTTTCTAAGTTGTGGCAGCCTTAAGGTCCAAAATGGAAAACAGACCAACTTGGAGTTAGCTGGAGCTAATTCTAAACCCAGTTGAGTTTGAAACTCTAGGGCTCCCGGTGTCCAGAGCCTGGAAAAGAGTGTAATGCTCTTTTTGCCCATAGATGGCAGCACCTGTACCCTTTGCCATCTCTGTGAACGCGTGTGCGCATGAGTGTTTATGCACGTGTGCACACACATGTACACGCATGTGTGCATGCATGTGATTTACCAGTTTTTTCCTTCGATGAATCTTGAGCTGTGGCGGCCCTAGACTAGGCGCTGGGATAGCCAGGAGCAGGTCTTGGTCTGATGGGGGAGGCTGACTTGGAAACAGACCATTAACAGTGTGACAGGGGAGATGGGTGGTGGCTCAGAGGAGCTCAGCCTCACGGGGGAAGGGGAGGTTAGAGAAGAATTCTTGGAGGAAGGCTGGGCTTGATCATGAGCGGGAGAAAAGAACAGGAGGGATGGAAGAGAGTTTGGGAACAGAGGAAACAGTCTGTGCAAAGATTACAGGAAGATTCAAGGAACGGAGTGCAGCCGCCTCTGGCTGGAGCTTGGAGGGGTGTGGGTGGAGGACAGGAGCTGATGAGAGCTGAGGCTCAAGGCGTTGATGGGGGCAGATGGTAAAAGGCTTTGAAAGGTTCGCTGAGGATCTTGTGTTTTACCTGGGGGCTGTCGGGGAGCCATGGTCGAGTCTGAGCAGAGGAGTAAGGTGGTCTGGGCTTGCTTTGCAGGCGAGGAGAGAGGAAGCAGGAGGACCAGGTAGGAAGCACTGCAGCATCCCAGGTGAGAGGCAATGGTGCCTGGACCAAAATGTTGGCAGTGGGGGTGGGGAGAAGTGGATGCATTAGGGTAGAACCAGCAGGCAGTTTTGCAGCTGAGATTGACAGAGCAGGGAAGGCTGAAGAGGTTGGTGCCCCGGTGTCTGGCCTGGCCCCGGGTGTACGTGGTGGGTGACGGTGCTGATGCTGAGATGGAGAGCATTGAGGGTGAAACAGGTGGCACTTGGGAGCAAATGCAGCACTGCCGGTGAGGATGAGCGTGAGATTTCGAGGTGTGTCAAAGGGAAGGGGGCTGGATTTGAAAGGTTTGTCCTCAGGGAGTTAACAGAAAGTGGGACGTCATTAGTCATTTGCAGGAACCCAGCTCTACTTTGATCTATCCCGTGGAACTGGGAAGTTTCTGTGGAACTCTTTGAAGAGGGCCCATGGAGGTGGCATTTAGGGGCATCTAGGTCATGGGGCCCAGATAAGCGCCCAACCTCTTTCCAGATCCCTTGCTATGCACTGGTACCACTCACAATGCAGAAATCCGCAGGAATGTCTGGGCCATTTACTGTCAGCTAAGAATAGGGTTCATTTGTGTCTTAATCCCAGGAGCCTGCAGGGCTCCACTGAATTTGGAATCTTGGACTGTCTCCCCTTGGCTTGGAGAAGGAGGTGTGTGCAGAGAAGTTTACCAGTTCAGGCAGGAGCGAGTGTGCGCAGCTGCTCCCTGAATGTGGATGAGCTCTGAATGAGTCTGGGAGTGAGGTAGGGTGACGATCCAGGTTGTCCCTGAAAGTGTGGGAGCTGAAAGGCTGGCCCTTCGTTTAGTCATCCAGCACATACCCACGGGTCCTGCTGTTTGCTAGGTCACGTGCCAGCGCTGGAGTTTCAAAGGCAAAACAGTCTAATGGAGCTCACAGTCTGATGGGAGAGAAAGACCCGTCACCAGGTAGTGATAATACAGTCTTACAATAATAGAGCAATGCTAAGCATAGAGGTGGGGACACGGCATGTAAACAGCTGGGGTCCCCAATCTGCACCAGTACAGGATGAGAAAGATATAATTTTTAGCAAAAGGCCTAGAGATTAATAATCAGAGTAAGCACATACACTGTTCAAAACCCTAGACATATTTTATCTCATTTAATCCTCATAATGAGCCTATGGGATAGGTTCTAACATAATCCCTCTTTTACAGAGAAGAAAACTGAGACTCAGAAAGGTGAAGGAACTTGGTTAAGTTACATATTAGTTAAATGAGGGGCCATTTTTGTCTAACTCCAGGATCTTGAACCACAGCTCTGAAGTTGACCATAAGCTAAATTCAGTCATGCAATGAGGTTACCTTCAATGCTCGTGGGACTTTAGGCTGGATTAATAGAGGCATGATATCTAGAATGACAGAGGTGAGAGTTCTGCTTGCCCTGCCCTGGATAGAGCTCGGCTAAATGTTGAATTCTGAGGCTTGTGCTGTCAGTAGGGACAGGGTTCATTTGAAGTAGATCAGGGAAGCAGGGGGAGGGAACCAGACACCTTGATCTCAGGAAGAGCTGGAGGAAGGGGGGTGTACAACTTGCAGAAGACTTGAGGGGCCCAGGGTCATTGTCTTCAAGTCTCTATGGAGACATTGGGAAACAAGGTGGCAGACCTGTTCTGGGTGACCCCAGAGGGTAGAGTTAGGACTAGTGTGTATGAGGCATAGGAAGAGAGATTTTAGCACATCCTTGTGACAAGCCTTTTAACCAGCCAGACTCTCCAACAGAAGGTCTTGCAGCCTTGGCAGGAAGTGAGTGCCCCATGGCTGGAGGTGTGCAAGTAGGGGCTACGTGACCTTGGTGTGGAGGGGGGGTGGGGATCGGGGATGAGTGGAAGTATCAAATGGGGCTTTGACCAGATGACCTTGAGCCCCTGACCCTGGGAGTCTTGGCCCTTTCTTTACAGGTGGTGCTGATAACGCCCTGTACCGTGCTTCTGCCTTGGTCCTGACACCTCCCAACAGGAGCAACCGTCTTCACCCAACAGCCTGCAAGGTAGGTAGAGCAGTGCAGACAACTGGCGTCCTTCTAAACCTAGCCCTGGCTGCCCAGGGGCGTCTAGAGGGGACCGTGGAAGCAGCTGCTGGTCGCCACAAGTGGATTCAAAGGCAGTCGCCGAGGCTTTTCTAGTAAGGCTCAGCGAATGTTTCTGCTCATTCCTTCATTTACCCCTCACGGTCCCTTGAGAGGGAGGCCAGACAAGGGTGATCCCGTGGGGAAGAGGCAAGAACTGGGCTGGGTGCCAGGGCTCCTGGGCCCCGAGCCTGGCTGTGCTGCTTGCGTGCTGGGTGACTGTGGGAAAGCACTTTCCCTCTCAAGGCCTCTGTTAGCGCTTCTGTAAGAGGGTGGACTCCCGTGAGGAGGAGGTGTAGGAATTCTTTGGAGAGGTGAGAAAAGCTGGGGTACGGCTGCCAAGGAGGCTCCAGGCTTGTTGACCACAGGAGGAGTGAGAAGTGTGAGTCATGGGGAAAGTGGATGAGTCATACCCACCTGGGATGGCTGGCAGGGCAGGGCCCGCCTGACTATCAGGTTCACAGGTGACCCGCTGAAGGAGGCTGAGAGGCAGGGGGTGGAGTGCAGAGTCCTCGGCTGGAAGCAGGAGACCTGGTTCAGGTGCCAGCTCGGGTCTCGGTTTCTCTGCCTATAAAATGGGTGCATTGGTCTCCCCCACTCACCTAACGAGGTTGTCGTGAGTACTGCACAAGCTCATAGATGCTGAAGGGCTTTGTGAGCTGTGGAAAGGGGAAGTATCAGCCCTAGGGGAATAACCCAGCTTCCAGTGTCGGAACAGAAAGAAGTGAGTTTGTGATAGCAACCATGCGGAGAGCCTGGAAAACACCCCTCCAGGTCATGACATCACCCTTAGCTGCCAAAAGGAGAAGGGGCTGAATGCCTCAGGGCTTCCTCATCCTTGCAGCTGAGCTGGCTTCCGGGGGTGGGCGTGGGGGGGGGGTGGGGAGTGACACGACAAGCCAACTGCAGTTGGAGCTGTTCCTCTTTCCCCAAGCTTAGATGAAAGGGTCTTCCGACGGTCTCCAGAATGTTGTATCCTCAAAGCTGGGGATTCCTACAAGGCCTGCTGGGTCTGGAGAGGGGGACTTGTCCAATTGTAGCCGCATCCCGAGGGTTCTAGATAAAGGGGCATCCCTGATGCTGCCCAGATAGGAGGGATGGGGGCCGTCTTGGTTCTGATGCTCCTGATTTTGAGACTGAGCTGAGCCCTGACAACTCCCAGAGCCGAAGTGCCTCAGAGTGATCTGTCACCAAAAAGAGAGTTATGCTGTGTTAATGCTTTTGGCGACAATGACACAGGGACCATCTTCTGCTTTCCCACTTCTGCAGAAGTGAGCACCCACCGAGTGAGTACCTGTCAGCTGAGGGCTTTACGTGTTCACCCCTTCCCTCCTCCATCCCTGTGCTGTACCCTACCTCACGCCCACCTCTGATGGGACCCCACCGGTGACCTCCTCCTTGTCAAAATCCAGTGGTGTTTCCTCTGCTCTCCATGTCCTACCTCTCTGGAGCCTCGGATACCTCCTCCTTCTAGAAGCTCTCTCTTTTTTTTGCTTCTGGTGGGCTGCACCATTCACTATATCTCCTACTTCTCTGACCTTCCTAATCAGGGCCCTGGTTTTTTTCCTCAAACATTCAGCAGGATTCTGACTACTTCTTTCTCGAGTTACACGTATAATAACGTAGTTACTATATATACAATACTATAGTAACATAGTTCATTCACTCGTTCATTCACGCCTGCTTTCACCTGACAGATATTTGGGCCCTGGACTGGGTGATGGAGAATCAGCAACGAACGAGATTTTTCCAACCCTCATGGTCTTACCGTCTTGGGTCTTACATACATTGTTCTACACATAACAAATTCATTCTTTCCTCAGCTATGAAGGAAAGGACCAGCGTTATGGGAGCATATGGGATTGGGTGGGTGTGATGGGATCTTGTCTGGACAGATGAGGGAGGCCTTCCTGAAAACCCTCAGACCTGAAGAAGAAGTAGAAGGTGGCTGAGTAGGTAGGGACAGAGCCCCAGGCAGAGGGAACAGCATGAGTGTGGCCTTGAGGAACTGAAAGAAGGGAGCACGATGAGAGAAGGGCCTGGAGACCAGGCAACACCTTGGTCGTGTGGACCCTTGGGGACCTTGGTTAGGGTTTGGACTTTTTCCTAGACCCCTGGGGAACCACTGGAAGTTTTAAAGTAGGGGAGAGGTTTGCCCCGATTTCGTTATTAGAACGCTTGAAAGAGAGTCACAAGCCCCACCCTGATGAGCCCCGAGGCTGTAATTTCTGGCTCTTCCACACTGTGGCATCCTGACGCTGTTCCTCAGTAGAAGGCTTGGTGTTGGATAGCCCTGAAATTTGTACTGTGCAGCATTCTCTGGGCTCCTTGCATTTTTTTTCATTGCTGAAGTTCTGCACTGGGGAGAGGAGGTGAATCAGACCCTGTCCTGCCCTGGGAGATCCAGACTTGCGGTGGCTGACGCCTGGGGCCCTGGGAGCCACAGAGGGCTTCCCCCTGAGTCAGGCGCTAGGCTGAGAGGATGGGCATTCCGGGCAAGGGAGGTGCCCGTGCAAAGGCTTGGCCCCCTGGTGGAACCTCTGTGCTTGGGGACTAGTGAGCAGAGTGGCTAAAGCAGGAGGGTGGGGTTGAGGTGGGGAGACTGGGAGAGCGCGCATGGGAGAGGCTTTGAACGCAGGGTCCTGATCCTCTGGGTGTCAGGGAGCCGTGGCAGGTCTTGAGCTGAGGAGTGGCTTGAGCAATGGGATCTGAGAACTATCAGTTGTTGGTGGGAGGCAGAGGGGAGGGCGGATTGAAGAGGCAACACTGTGAACTGGTTGGAGAGAATGAGTATCACTGGGTGAAGCCTTGTCAGCCCCACCCACCTACACACACACAGTAAAATGCTCTGTGCCTCTTTCTGTTCTGTGTCCTGTTGGGTCATTCCCCCATTGGCTGGCCCTCCTGAGCTGGGGTTTGGTTACACCCTGGGCTCCAGAGGCAAGCAGGTCTGAGCATCACTCTGGCTCTGACTTGCTATGTGCCCCTTGACATGTCCTTTAACCCCTTTCAGCCTCAGTTTCCTCATCTGTGAAATGGGGGTGATATTAGGGTTGTTGAGGATTAATGATGGGGAAGTAAAGTCCTAAGCATATGCCTGGTACCTAGTGGTGGCTTGGTTATCTTTATTTCCCTGTTGGTTGGTGATGGCTCAGTCCTTGTCATGATCTGCCCCTTTGGGAGGCCTCCTCTGTGGCCATAAATCTGTAATGTGAACTGGAAACAAGGTGTCCCCAGAAGCCCTGAAGGGAGCCTATAGTGGGATGCCGAGTGGTTTGGAAATGCCTTTACACTTCCCCCACGGGGGTGTGGCACAGGGCTGGGCTCCAAGAGCTGGACCAGGTCTTAGCTGACTTTTAGCACCAGCACTCAGCACAAGACTGGCCTATCATGGTTCTCATAAATACTAAACAACAAAAAAAAAATTTTAATGAAAAAAAAGTCGTAGACCTCAGGCATCAATCTACCAGCACCTTCATCTTATGACTGAGGAATCTGGGGCCCAGAGAGGGATAATGACTCCTCCAAGGTCACCCAGCCCTTCAGTGGCAGGGCTTGGGCCTGTCTCAACTATTTATTGCAATTCTAATTTTTAAAATACTGACAGGACTTCCCTGGTGGCGCAGTGGTTGAGAATCTGCCTGCTAATGCAGGGGACACGGGTTCGAGCCCTGGTCTGGGAATATCCCATATTCCGCGGAGCAACTAGGCCCGTGAGCCACAACTACTGAGCCTGCGCATCTGGAGCCTGTGCTCCGCAACAAGAGAGGCCACGACAGTGAGAGGCCCGCGCACCGCGATGAAGAGTGGCCCCCGCTTGCCACAACTAGAAAAAGCCCTCGCACAGAAACGAAGACCCAACACAGCCAAAAATAAAAAAAAAAAATTAATTAAAAGAAGGCTCAACATTAAAAAAAAAAAAAATACTGACAATTTCAAAGTTCCCAAGTAGACTGGGAAAGGGGTAACAGTGTCCCCTAGACAATTCTGGGGAGCATCCTGGCTAGAAGGGCCCCAAGGATATGAAGTGCAACCTCCCAGTTTACATTTGGGGAGACTGAGGCCCAGGGAGAGGTAGTGACTTGCTCAGGGTCCCCAGAGAGCGGAAAGCAGAGAAGCAGCCACAAGGCCCACTTCCAATAGCCTGCAGTAGGTGGGTGGGCTCTTCCCCCCAGCCCACTGCCTCGTGTTTAAGAAAGTGAATTAGAGCATGAACAGTAGTGTCCTGAGGAAGTTTTGGGTTTTAACTGTGTCAAGGCGAAGGAGCATTTCTGGAACTGTGTGCCTGTGGAGTTGGGCCTGGCACAGCTATTTCAGACTAAGCCACAGGGCCCTATTTATAGGCCGATGTGATTAGATTGATGTGGTCAGGAGAGGCCCGCCTGTCCTCTGCCCAGCCCAGCTATGGTGGAGGAAGAGGCCCTCAGGGGCGACTCTGACCCATGGGTGAGTAGCAGGGGATCTAGGGTCGTCCCCAAGGCCTGCTTGGAAGAGGAGCTCCAGGGAGGCCTCAGGGGAAGTCCCAGCCCTGACTCCCAGTTCATCCGCCAGCCAGGCCCTCTGCAGAGATGAAACCAGCTCCGAGCCTATTCTCTCCGGGCTTAAAAAATCCTCCACTGCCTCAGATCATGCCAGGACCCCTAGCAGTCAGGCCGCTCCGGTGTTTACCCACCAGGTCTTAACCCCAGGCATGCCTCTTCAGTGTCATTTTCCAGTGGGGGTACACCTCCGAGCTTTTGCTTTTGCTGTTCCCTCCGCCTGGCGTGCTGGTTCCCTGTTCCCCAAAGACAAACCTCCATTCATCCTTCAAGGCCCTGCTCAAGTGCTCCTTTGTGGTTCATCAGGCCCTGGGTGCTTCCTGCCTTGTGTTCCTGCTGCCTAGAGCCATTTGGGTGAATACCCAAGTTCATGTGTGTGCCCCACTTGGCCGGGGAGTCCTGAGGCAGGACCTGACACAGGGAAGAAAGGAGAAAAGCATGTGTGGTTGAGCCCCTACTGGGCCATTGACCTTACACGGTTTATGAGACAAGATCAGCATGCCACGCTACGCGGTAGGTATTTTTAAAAGAAGTGAGAGTAGCACTTTGGAGTCAGATAGCCCTGGGTTTGGACTCTGCTCTGTACTCCCTAACTGTGTAACTTTGGGCTGAACCTTTCTGGGTCTCAGTTTCCCCATCTGTAAAATGGGCATGATGCTAGCCATGAGTTTTGGGGAAGCATTGTCAGCAAGACAAAGCTGAGAAGGACTTTTCATGTGCCTGGCCCACATTGAGCTTCTATGTGCAGTAGCAGGTGTTATTTACTCAGGGGAAACTGAGGTCGGAGCAGGGAAGCGCCTTCTCTAGGGCTCAGTGGTGGAGAGGAAAGACCAAGTCTTGGGGTCCCAGCTTCCAACTCCACCCTGTATTCTCCTCCCCTTCCTCTTTTAACCCCCTGGGCCTATTCTGTTCCCCAGATCAGGGGAAGCTTTGTTTGGGGATTGTTTTTCCTAAGAAGTTTCTTCTCTGGTGCCCCTGGATGACTCAGAGCCCTGAGTCACCAGGAGGCTGAGGGCCAGGGAGGAGTGGGGTGGGAGGAGGAGTGAAGGAGAGACGGAACCAGGAAGCGGCCCCAATTCCAGCCCAGGCCCTCCTACTGCTTGATGGACTAGATCTGGCAAGTCCCCAGTGCTGCCTGGCCTCAGTTTCCCCAAGTGCGAGAGATGTTGGGCTTTGATGAGCGTTTCCCAGTCCAGGTTGAGCCTCATAACCCCAAGTTCCCAGGCCCCACCCCGAGCTATAGACAGACGCTGGGCGTGGGGTTTTCAGGAGCTCCCCAGGTAACTCTGCTGCACACCTGGTCTGCAGAGGTGTTTGGGAACCATGCGGCTCATGGCTGCTTTCCCCTGGGCCTCAGAGGGGCTGCTCAGCCTCTGCTTGACCGTCAGCACTAACTCACGGAGAGCACTTTTCTTGCTGAATGCCTTGGCGGAATGGTGCCCGGGAAGCGCATGGGCTTTAAAAAACCAAAACCCAAACCAGCTTTATTGCAGTATAACTTACATAAATTGCTGGAGTAAGTTTACATATAATTTACATACATATACTTCACTGGCTTTAATTAATTCAGTAATTTTTAGTAAACTTACACGAGGGATGCCAGTGTCACCACAATCCAGTTTGAGAACATTTTTATCACCCCTCATCACCCCTGCAAGGTGCCTGTGCCCGCTGGCCAGCAATCTGCACACCCACCTCCTAGCCCACCCCTAATCTACTTACTGTCTCTCTGGATGCCCAGACCTGTGTGCAACTCCCAGCTTCACCCTTTCTGGCTGTGTGACCTCCTGCAGGTTAGCGCCCCTCCCTGAGCCTTGGGTTTCTCTCCCGTAGGGGAGGAGGCAGAGCCTCCTCGTAGCTCTTTGGTTGAATTGGACTAAACGCGACAGAGCGTCTGATGCACAGTAGGGGCTGGGGCCGAGGGAGCCTGGTAGGCAGCACACAGGATGTGGCACAGGTACGCGGGCACAGTGGTAACAATACAGCAAACATCTGGTAGACTCACTGTGTCAGGCACTGGGCTAAGCCCTGTAATTGCTATATCCCCTTCAATCCCCACGACAAGGCTTCTTAGGTAAATGTCAATAGCATTTCCATTTTATAGCCAAAGAAACTGAGGCACTGAGAAGGGGAGTAACTTTTGCAAGGTCGTGTAGGTAACGGTTGATAGTACTAGGAGTCTGTCCCAGAGCCTTTCCTCCTTGACCTTCACACAACAGATGGGAATCATGGAGCAAGGGACACAGTGTGTGAACCCAGGGCAAGGTTTATGGCACACACTTCCAAGGGACAGGGCCTGCGACAGTGGACGTGGGATTCAAAAGATGATGGATAGCACAGATCTTCCTTAACTTAAAATGGGGTTACGTCCCAATAAGTTGAAAATATCTTAAGTCAAAGTGCATTTAATACACCTAACCTACCTTGCCTTCACATGTCATAGCTTAGCCTAGCCTACCTTAAACGTGCTCAGAACACTTGCATTAGCCTACACTTGGGCAAAATCTAACACAAAGCCTACTTTATAATAAAATGTTGATGATCTCATGTAATTTGTTGACGGTGACGGTTTCACTGACGGTGAAAAAGCAGAATGGTTGTCTGGGTACAGAATCGTTATGAGTGTGCCGGTTGTTTCCTCTGGTGATCGCGTGGCTGTCTGGGAGCGGCCGCAGCCCAGCATCACAACAGAGAATAGCACAGCATATCGCTAGCCCAGGAAAGATCAAAATTCAAAATTGAAAGCACTTTGTTTTTAAGTCTTTATTGAATTTGTTACAATATTGCTTCTGTTTTATGTTTTGGTTTTTTGGCCACGAGGCATGTGGGATCTTAGCCCCCCTACCAGGTTTCTAGGGAATGTGTATTGCTTTTGCACAGTCGTAAAGTCCCCAAATCCTAAGTTGGACCATCACAAGTCGGGGACCGTCTATACAGAGTACATCACACAGCAGAAGTGACATGGTGCATGGTGTGTGATCCAAGGTGTAAGTGACATGGGACGCAGCACGTGGACTGTGCACCAGGGTACACAGGCAGGACAAGGTATGAGGAACACAGGGTCTGGTATGGGACACAGAGAACACGGTGTATGGGACGCTGGGCGTGGTTCAAAGTATATGACGCAAGAACAAGGTCCCCAGGGTATAGGGTTTGATGTACGGCCACGGGGCACAGAGGGTCCTTTTTTCATGTCAGTGCCTGTGGCCCCAGCATGTGGCAGCAGGGGCCAATTTTCTCCTCTCACAAAGGCCTGTCTGGTTTGTCTCCTCCTCTCTGCCTCTTTGGATGCCAAAGAGTGGGAGTGTCCCAGAGGACTGGAGCCCAGAGTACCCCCCCACCAGCTCAGACAGGGGTCAAGGCTTGGGGCCAAGTTCATGGCTCAGGAAGAGCCTGCCAGGCCCCCAAGTCCCCTCTGTCAGAAGCAGCTGTGAGCCCCTGTTGGCTGGGCCGGAGCCGGGTAATTTTCCTCTAAGCAGTCCTCCCTCCTGCTTCCCTCCCTGGCTGCCACTGCGGCTGTGAGCGCGTCTTAGTTGCAGGGCTTAAGGGAGAGAGAGCCCCTACGGCTGCTGGGGCAGAGGAGCCCATCCCCACCAGCTGCTGTCAGAGTGGGGGAAATGGAGGTGCAGGTGCAGCGGGGAGGCTGTGGCTCCCGCGCTAGCATTGCCCAAGCCCTCCTGGCACCTGACGCTCACTCCCTTACCTTGTCTCATCTGCACAAGGTCTCCAATAGCCTGATGAGAAGACTGAAGCTCAGAGAGGCAAAGAGCTTGCCTGAGGTCATGCAGTCAGAGCCACAGCTGAGGCTAGACACCCCCCCCCACCCGCTCTCCGGGAGGCAGGAAGTATAGAGCAAGAGGTGTCGCAGAGGGTGTCGGGGGGAAGGTGGAGGGGGTTGTCAGTGGGTGATGAGGCTGCAAGAGCGTGTAGGTACCAGATCCCAGAGGGCCTTAAAAGCCAAGCTGAGGAGTCCTGACTTCTTTCAGTTTGCACTGGGGTCCGTAGAAGGGTCTTGAGCAGGGAATGATGTGATCCCTGTGGATAAAGGGAGAGTCGAAGGCACCGAGGAAGCTGGTGCAGTGGTTCCAGAGAAAAGATGGGAACCCTGAACCAGGACAGTGTCTGGGATGCGGGAGAGGGAAGTGAGTGTAAATGAGGCGTATGTGGGGTTGAGCGTCTCTGCTCTGGCCTCAGCCCTTGTGTATGGCCTGGTGGGATGACTCTGGAGTGTCCCAGAGGGTTCTGGAAGCCCTCAGAGGGCTTGATGATGCGGGTCATTGGGCAGGTGCCTGGATGGAGGTGAGGCTGGGAGAACACCTGGGGAAAGGAGACAGCACCCGTTCCGGAGCCCTATCATGTGCTAGGCACTGTGCTTTGTGGACTGGATCTCATTGATTTCTTCCAGCTGGTTACAATTATTCAGTGAGCTGGGAAAGGAACAAAAGGGTTCCAGTACTATACCTCTGTCTGTGTTTAAGAGGGGAAAGTACGTTTTAAAAAGCCTTATTAAAATTAAAGGGGTTAGTAAGGATAAAAAATATCTTTGAATCTCTGGTAGTTCTATTGTAGTTTAAAGTTTGAGATAAATTGCAGAGAATTTCTAATCATGCTATAGCATTTGGAGTTTTTCCATAACTGATTTTTACTAGTGTCAAGTTCCAGCAAGCCTGTGAGATAGTCTGGCTTTTCTATACCCAGGGACACAGGTTCAGAGAGGTTGAGTCACTTGCAGGGTCACCTAGGTAGTAAGAGACAGGGCTGGGATCGGGCAGTGACTCCAGAGCCCTTGTGCCTTGGGGTGGGAGGAGACCAGAGGAGAGGGGAGGGCATCATAACGAGGTTTGTGGATGGGGTGGGAGGCAAGGGGGGCTCTTGAAGTGCTGGCTTGAGGCCCCCTCCTAAGAAGCCTTCCTATCCTTGGCACCAGCCATCCCTCCAGGTCTCTGGGCCTTGGCTGGGACCCTTCAGTTCTACCCTGCTTTGGATGCAAGGATGCAGAGATAGAAGTCAAGGGTGGGTATGGGGGCCAGTGGACTGTTCGTTTCTGGGGCCTGGACACATGCCGGGGGCTTGCCTTTGGAACACTGCAGAAGGGCCATTGGCCCAAGTCCCCCTCGAGGTAGGGATCTGGGCTCTGTCCAAACTCAGCCTGGATATTATCTTGTCTTCCCTTGGATGGAAGGTTGTGTACCCCTCACCCTACTGGTCATTCTTGGTATCCCGAGCTCACCTAAGCTCTGCTCCTGGATTCTGCTCCTGTTCTCTCCTCTGTCCTGAACCTGCCCCCTTTGTGTTTCTTGGAAGTTCTGCCTGCAAGGTAAAAACTGACACCCAGAAGATGGGCTCCTGTTTACAGGAGGTCTTGGCTGTCACTGGCTGTGCAAAGCTTGGGGACAGAGAAAGGCTTCACTTGGAGCCTGCAGCAGGAGGGATATGTCACCGTCTTCTGAGGTCCTGTCATTATTGCTCCCATCATGGTGATTATTGGCCTAGGGAGCTGGGTCCTGCTGAAGGATGAACTTGATTCCCAGACAGACAGTGGGGGACCTTGACCAGATGCTCAAACATTGTTTGCCTTTTGCTGTTTCTTTCAGAATCTTAAAGTCCCAGGGCCTGAAGTGTCCTTAGAAATGGGCTGGTTTGCTCATCATCTGAGTCCCCTTGGCTGGGTCACCACTGGGCCACTCATTATCTCTCTGGAAGAGGGGGAAGGAAACCGGCATTTTTGAACTGTCTTGTGCCAGGCATGGTCCTAGGATCGTCCACATTTATGGTCTCATTCAGTGCTCTCCACTCACCTTTGAGAAAAACATTTTAACCCCGATTTTATACATAAGGAACTTGAGTGTCAGAGAGAGAGTGAGAGAGAGATTGAGAGAGAGAGAGAGAGAGAGAGAGAGAGAGATGCTTCCTAGCCCCCAGCAAACAACCACCACAGCTTCCTCTATGTGTGCGTACGCTAGGCCAAGCACAGTGCTAAGCCCCAAATGTGTTTTTACCTTACAACATTCTCACAGCAACTCTGGGAAGAAGCAGTTCTAATCCCCATTTTACAGATGAGGAAATTGAGGCTCAGAGAGCAGAAGCCACAGAGCGAAAAGTGGTAGGTCGGGATTTATACACAGCTTTTCCTGTTGGGAGCTCTTTCCACAATCATGCACATTGTTTTTCTCTCTGTTGGAAAGCCTTTCCTCTGTGGAGCAGGGAGCTGCCTCCTGTGGCCTTTGTTGCTTCTGGCTCTTGTTTGGGCCCCGTAGGCCCTGCTGCCCCAGGAGGCTGGCGGGCGGAGACTGTGTTCCCATCTTCTACTGGTCCTGCACCGCAGTGCCCGTAGTTGGGCCTCACTGTCCTGCTGCTGATTTGTGTTTGTGCCTGGACTCCCCTATCGGTGGGCTGTGGGGTGCCAGAGGGGCTAGGAAACAGCTGTTTGCAGCTCCAGCTGCTGGCCTGCCAAGCCTCCCAGGGCCACTGCCTCCCCAGAGAAGGGGACACCGACTTTAAAGTGGACCCTGGCAGGGAGGGCACTGACTCACACCCATGGCCAGATCTGGCTGCTTCCAGGGCACAGGCTCAGGAAGTGGCGGGGTTAGTCCCTCTCTGAATGTCCTGCCCTGGCTCTCAGCACTAGGTGGGGTTGCCTCCGAAGCTGGGAAAGAGCCAGTGGCTTTGGTCCCAGGGATAGTCAGCCTCTTGGAGTCCCACTGGCCATCTCCCCGCCAGCTGTCCACACCCAGGGTAGACTGGGCCACGGCAGAGGTCCAGCTGGCCCTTACAGGGCGCCTTGTCATGTCATGGGCTCAGGCCTTACCTCTGGCCCAGGAATGGAGACCTGGGTTCTAGGTCTGCTCTGCCAGGTACTTGCTATGTGATTCTCAGAAGTTACACTCTTGTTCTTCGTGTCATAGTCTACAAAGAGAGGATGGACTAGTGAGCGTTGCTACAGATAAGTCCTACTCTGTGCAGTGCACTCCAACAGTCTCACTCCTGAGCTCCCAACTGTCCTGCAACTGGGCACTACTATCCCTTTTTACAGATGAGTGACCCAACGCTCAGAGAGGGAAAGCAACTTGCTCCAGGTTCCACAGCCCAGACCTGAACTCAAGAATCTTCTGTGAAGTCTGTAACCTTTCTCCAGCACCACCACACTGCTCTCACGTGGCACGTGCTGAACAGAGGCCTCTGTGCAAAGAAACGAGTTCAAAAAATGGGCACTAACTTTTGGGAAGCTTCTACTGTGTGTCGGGCCCTGGGCCTCCTCACTGCTCTGTGAGCTGGGTATCATTCTCCCCCTTTTATAGATAAGGAAACTGAGGCCCTGATCACAGGAGCTGAGTCTCCCAGATTCTAAAACGTGTTCTTTCAAGTCCCCAGGACTCCCCAGACCTCACAGAGGCCCTGTCCGCTTTCACTGGGTTTCATAACTGCCTTCTCTGTTTACTGCCTGTTGTCCCATTTAGCAAAACCAGAGGGGTGGGTATTCCCAGGAGGACCCAGAGCCCAGCAGTGACCCAGAAAGCAAGCAAGCTCTGAGAGAGGACTTTCCATGAGTAGCCGGCTGCCTGGGAATCGAGAACAACAGTGTTTGGGGTGAAGAAAAAAGAACAGGGTGGTGTCTTCCAGGGCCAGCCAAGGCCTTTTGTACATCAAGGCCGGGGGCGGAGGGTGAGGCTGCCTGCTCCCATCTCTGGTAGCTGCCTTGGGAGGTCCAGGGAGACACGGAGGCTAGCCTAAGGTCACAGAGGAGCAGGGCCGGAGCTGGTGATGGAGGTCCTGGATCCAACTACAGGGGGGAGATGTGGGCTGATGCTGAAAACCACCTACTGTGTGTAGCACTAGGCGGGAGCCTGGAACACCTAAGATCAGAGGTCAAGGGGATCTCTGAGGTCCAGAGAAGGGCAGGGACTAGGGCGTACTCACATAGCGAGTGGTGGCAGAGCCGGGCTGCCTCTCAAGTACAGGAGACCGTGCCTGACCTGTGTGCCCATGAGTGGCACAGAGTGTAGGTACCACAGTCCAACTTCCACCCAGTGGCTGCAGCCTGGGGACCTTCCTAGGACAAGCCTCTGCCCTGGGTGCTCACAGGTGCAGGTGCAGGGCTGGAGGGCTGCGACCTCTTCAGCCTGGGACGCGTGGTAGGGACGGCCACCCCATGGAGTTTGGGCTGCCAGGCTTGGCTTGGGCTTGACTGAGTCAGTGCCTGCAACCCTTTACCTGTAAACAGTACTGTTTCTCCCTTCCTGCCCAGGTGGGATGGTGCTGGGAGGCCCTGCTTGATCCCCAGATAGAGCTTGGGCACTGGAGCCAGCCAGTCTTGTGTTTGAATCTCAGCAGTGCCTCCTTCTAGCTGAATGACCCCAAGCAAGTGACTGAAGCTCCCTGAATCTCTGTTTCCTGGTCTATAAAATGAGAAATTTAATACCTCTTTCCCCTGGTTGCTGTGAGGAGACTCAGTATCAGACACCGCCCATCCCTTCCTCCCTCTCTTCTCCCAGAGATGTCTGGATCCAGAGGTGAGGTGGCATGCTGCCATCGGTGACCGCCGTGCCCCCTTGTGTAGTTCAGGGGCCCTTCACCGTCTCATTCAGAAGGACCTGTAGAGGCAACCTGGACCAGTGCTCCCATTTTACAGATGGAAACCCTGAGGCTTAGAGACGTGTCGGTTCTGGATATGGTTGTAGAGCCAGTATCTGGGAATGCTGGGCTAGGAATGAGGCTTAGAGTCAGAGCATCAGGGCCTACCCCATCTTTTGGGTATCTGGACCTTGAGGCCCAGATAGGGACAGTGATTTGCCCAAAGTCACCCAGGAAGTCAGTGGCAGAGGGAAGCCTAGCACTGGGTAGGGACTCTTCCTTTCTACCTAGAAGTTTTTCTTTTGCATTTAAGTCCCCCCACTGGCCCCTGCCCCCACCCTCGCCCTGAACTCATCCTCTTCCAGGCAGGGAGCAGCATAAGACCATGTCCCCGTCACAGTCTCCACACATCACTGCCCTGTAGTGAGAGTTTCTAGGCCATGGGCTCCCCGAGGGCAGGAGCCAGGGCCTGTTCACCAGGTCTCTAGCGCTGAGGACCCAGGCTCCAGAGCTATGTGACAGGCAAAGCTGCAGGGCCTTTGTGATCATTAACCAGGGGCCAGTGACCCTGGGCTAGTGGTCAGTGACCCCTGGCACTAAGGCCAAGCCACAGCAGCCCTCTGTTAATCACCAACTGAGCAGAAAGGACTGCTCAGCTGGGCCAGATGCCGACTCAGGTTCATTCGGGGGACAGGGATGACAAGGAAATTTCTTCTTCCTGCTTGTTTGGATTTTCCAAATTGTCTAATGAGCAGGTATCATTCTCTATTTTAAAGGTATTATTTCTAGATCAGTCTTTTTTTTTTTTTTTCTCGGCCATGCCACGTGGCATACAGGATCTTGGTTCCCCGACCAGGGATGGAATCCGTGCCCCCTGCAGTGGAAGCGCAGAGTCTTAACCACTGGACTACTGGGGAAGCCCCCGTAGATCAGTCTTTTATAAAAAAAAAAAAAACCAAAAAAACCAAAAAAAGCTTCATTGGATAAATACTTGTAAATAGTTTCAATCCCTATAGCACATAAAAAAAAATTTTCACACAAGTATATTGAGGTATAATTTAGATACCGTAACAATTCACCCATTGTAAGCAGACGGGACTGTGATTTTTAGTACATTTTTCAGTTGTGTAATCACCACCATAATCCAGAGTTAGAATGTTTTCATCACCCTAAAATGTTCCCTTGTGCCAATTGCAGCGACGTGGGTGCTTAACCCCAACCTCTTATCCCTTTCAAACAAACTGGCTTGACACTTTGGTGTTTACCCTCCTCGATTTTTTTAAGGATGTATAGAAAAACAGACACCCTTATAAAACAGAGGAGAGGAGTCACATTATAGTTATTGTACAATTTGCTTTTTGCACTTGGAGATCTCTCCGTGCTTATTGAGCACCTACTATGTGCCAGGGACGGTCCGCACTAGCTTATTCTTTTTTCACAGCTGCAGAGTGGTCTATTGTATGGCGGCTCCATAATTTGTTTAACCGGGACACTTGGGTCCTTTCCAGTTTTCTTCAAACAATGCTTCAGTGAACATCCTTGCATGTATATTTCCACGTTCCTCTGCAAGTGATACTGAAGGAAATGGCACTGTTGTTGCATTACGTGTTTCGAATTTGTGGTCATAAATTGCCCTCTAGAGAGGGGAGACTGGTTTATACTTCCATCAAGAACATATGAGAACTGTGGGGGTTTTATAACCCTCGAAATGCCTAAGGAGAGGGAAGAGCTCTCTGAATTTAGGCCAGAGCTGATCCACTGCAGGCTCTACAGGCCCAGGACTAGACATAGGGCTTCAAGAACTCGGGCATCTCTCTGTGGTTCCCCACAGACACTGGGATAAAATTCAGACTCTTCAGTGTGACACACAGACCCCTGTGACCCCCGCCACCCTCTCCAGCCTCATCTCTTCTTGCTCCTGTGTTTGAGACAGGACCCCTCCTTAGTCACTGCATGTGGCCTGTATTTGCCCTTTGCCCATGCTGTTCCCTCCTCAGAATGCCTCTTCTTCTCAACCTCCCTCCTCCCTGTCCTTCAAGGCCCAGGTCACAAGTCCCTTTGTCCATGAAGCTTTCTTCTAATCCCTGCAGTCTGATTTGTCTTCTCCGTGTGTGTGTTCATTTAGCCCTTTATCTGACTCACAGTCCATCTTAAATGGGAGGAAGTTGTGTGTGATGGAAGGCAAACTTCAGCCTGATTAGATAGAAACTGGGCTCCAGGAGGAGCTGGTGCGGATGACTAAAGCTCGTGGGGAAGGGGGATGGGAACTCCCATTTACTAATTGTCAGACCAGGCCATTTTCACACAGAGAGACTGGTTTAATTCTCAGCAACCACTTTATACCCATTTACTAGATGAGAAGACTGAGGCAGAGAAGAAGAAAGTAACTTACACACAGTGGAGGTGGGAATCAAACCCAGGTCTCCAGCTTCTGCATTCTCTTCCCTGTCATTGCATTCCCTGTTATTGGGAAAGGAGGAGATTTGGGATGCAAAGGGAACTTGGAAATAGAGAAGCTGGGTCCGGCAGAGTAGTGAGAGGGAGAAGAGAGGGGCTGGAGAAGGTGGGAAGCAGGCCTGGGTGAATTCGAATAGCACTTCTAACCCAGTGACTGACTGTAAGCCTCCAGTGGGAGAGTGAGAGATGGGAAGGGAGCCTGGGAGAAGGGCAAGAGGCTTGAATCCTTGACTTCCCCAGGGAGAGCCAATAGGACCTAAAACTGAAAAAAACAAGAACAAAACCAAAACTAACACCCCCCCCCCAAAAGAAAAAAACCCAAACAACAAGGGCTTGTTATTTAAGACATGAAGCCAAACACTGAAATCAGCTGAAGGAGGAAGATAGAAGTGGTTGGTTGCCCCAAGGTGTAAGTGGGGTTGAGAGGCAAAACTTTGCATAAATAACGTGACTTTAAGTTTTTATCAAAACAACCTTTTACAAAATAAAAACTTTTTTAAAAGGAAGGAAAGACGGGCAGTCTTGAGTAAAATAGAACCTGCAATCCAAGAAGTTGAGAGATCTGCCTGCCCTTCTCTGTCTGGCTTGTTCAGGGGTCCAGTGAAGGTCAGCCCCCTGGACTGTGTCCTCAGCTGGTGACAGCCACATGCTGCCTAAGTGGGTCGTCCACTCAGAGCACCTGGAGTGAAATCTTGGCTTTCATTTCCTAGCAGTGTGCAAATTGCTTGACCTTTCTGCACTCAGTTTTCCCCTCTTTAAAATGGGGCTGTCGATGGTACCCAGTCTGTAAAGGATGTTAGGATGTGTCAGTTTTCATATGAAGTGGAAAACCTTCAATAAATATTAGTTCATGGTATTTGTTGCTGGAGACGTTAGGGGTGGAGAGGGGAGGGTTCTTGCATGGATCACGCAGGAGGCTAAGATGGGTGAACTCCCTGCCATTCTTACGTGTGCCCATTTAGTGTGCACTGAGTTAGTGCCTGCTGCTTGGTCTCCACCCCTGACCTGCGGTGAAGGGGTGGCCACGCCCAGTTGGATCTGTCCGGGTGGGAACCCCGAGGTCTCTAAAATCCAGGCCAGATCCCCGCCCTTCCCAGGCCCGCGGGGGCCCAGCCCTGCCGCACGCCCTCCCTACGGGGCGGTCCCCAGCTTGGGCGGGATGGGCGGGCGGCTACTTAAGGTCTGCGACTGGGGAGGCAGAGGCTGCCGCCCAGGTCTTCTGCCGCCGTCGCTGCCATGGCTCCGCACCGCTCCGCGCTACTGGGCGCGCTGGTCCTGGCGCTGTGCGCGCTGTCGCCGCCGGCCCGCGCCGCCACCGCGTCGCGGGGGGTGACCCAGGCGCGGGTGAGTGCCCGGGGGGCCCCGGGGGGCTCCCGGAGTAACTCTCTATTGTAAGTTCTTGCAGATACAGCGCTAGGAAAAGGGGAGTATTTCAGGTCTAGAATGGAAAAACTGTTTTGTTGCTTTGTAAGTATCTCTTGCTGCTTCCGGGGCTCCGGTGGATGGGGGTGGGAGCCTCAGGGCCCTGGCTGTTTCCCTCCCTAGAGGCTAACCTCACCTTGGCCGGATTTCTTTTTCCCTCGGTGCTACCTTCTGATTTCGTACCCATCTCTGCCCCCAGATTTCTCCTCTTCCTTGCCTGATTTCTCCTTCCCTCTGCCTCATTTCTCTCCTTCCCTCTTCTGATTTCTTCTTCCATTTCAGATTCCTCTTTCTCATCTAATTTCTCTCTGCCTCTTCAATATTTTCCCCCTCTTCCCTGTACGATCTCACCTCCGCCTGCTTACCGTCCTTCCTGTTATTTATTCTCGCCTCTCTGGTACCTCCTCTGCCCTGTCTGGTCTCTCCTCACTCCTGCTGTCCTTTGGTGTTCTCCGTCCCTCTGCCTGAGTTCTCCCATCTGTTTTTTTGACTTCTTCCACCAGATCCGGCCCGAGGTGACCTGCGCCTGCTGATTTCCACCCTCTGACTCCAAGCTAACCATCCCACTCTGCTCCATGTCTAGCCCCAGTGCATGTCTGACGGCCTTCCCCCATCCTTGACCACCTCATCTCCAACAGGCTCCTGCAGACCCCGGCTGCATCCTCTCGCCTTTTCCAAGAAATGGAATTTGGGGGGGTGGGGTTTTGGGGGCAGGAGGGAGGAGGCAGACAGCGCAGGAGGCCACTTGGGCTCAGTCATCTAGGCCCTTCTTGGAGGTGTGGACATGGACATGGTTGGGGCATGGGAAATCTTCCCACTTCCAAAGAGCAAAAGCAGACAGGCTGTGTGACCTTAGGCTAGTCCCCTTCCCCTCTTGGGGCCTCAATTTTCCTGTCTGCAGGATGGAGTTGGATAATGAACTCTCCGAGGACCCTTCTAGTTCTGAGGACCACTGAGGATGCTGGAAGGAAACAAGCTGAGCCCCTGGCGACCCCCAGATTTACCATTGCCATCTGAGGGGTCTCCCCACGGTCCCAAAACTCGTGCTCTTAGAGCATGGGCCAATTCCTGCTCTGTCATTTCCTAGCTGGGGGTCCCCGTCTTCACCTCTCTGCGCCTCGGCTGTTGCATCTAATTGGCACTAAGAAAGGAAGAGAGAAGGGAGAGAGAGCCTTCTGTCCCCCCATCACCAGGGAGCTGAGGAGGGGAGACAGATGCTGGCCACGGACAGGGTTTGGAGCCTAAACTCTGCCCTGTTTGCTCACTCGTCGAGCAGGGGTCATAGAACGGTGTGGGGAGAGTCAGCGGCTCAAGTGAGATGCTCTTGGTGCTGGAAACCACCCTCCCTCGTGCCCCGGGGTGGGGTCTCTCCCCGCCGAGGCTCCTGCCCTCGCTCAGGCTCCTCCCCGTCTCTTGCAGCCGGGCAGCATGGTGGTGGAACACCCTGAGTTCCTCAAGGCGGGGAAGGAGCCCGGCCTGCAGATCTGGCGTGTGGAGAAGTTCGACCTGGTTCCCGTGCCCCGCAACCTTTACGGAGACTTCTTCACAGGCGATGCCTATGTCATCCTGAAGACGGTGAAGCTGAGGAGTGGGAACCTGCAGTACGACCTCCACTACTGGCTGGGTGAGGCTGGCCCCGCCCGAGCCCCCATCCCAACCCCTCTGCTGTAAAGCACAGACCTTTGAGGCATGGTCGCCAGGAAGTGCCCACGGGAATTAAGTGACTATTGAGCATCAAGTGTGTGCCAGACCCTTGGTTACATGTTCCCAAGACTCTAGAGCCCACCTGCCCGAGTTCAGACCCCGGCTCTGCCCTTTGGCAAGATATTCAGTGTCTCTGTAAAGTAGACCTGATGATTGTGCTAGACTACCTCATACGACTGTTGTGAGGGTTAAACAAGCCACTATGGCACACAGACTGGAGGTGACTTGGGGACCCTGGATCCCCTGCACAGCTCCAGTCACACTCCAGTTTGCCCTTCAGAGTCGGAGCCTGGAGCCCTGCCACAGCTCTGCTGTGTGACTCTGTGAGTCCTGCCCCCTCACTGTGCCTTGGTTTTCTGGTTTTTTGTTGTTTTGTTTTGTTTTTGTTTTGTTTTTTTGCGGTACGCGGGCCTCTCACCGCTGTGGCCTCTCCCGTTGCGGAGCACAGGCTCCAGACGTGCAGGCCCAGCGGCCATGGCTCACGGGCCCAGCCGCTCCGCGGCATGTGGGATCCTCCCGGACCGGGGCACGAACCCGCGTCCCCTGCACTGGCAGGCGGACTCCCAACCACTGCGCCACCAGGGAAGCCTGTGCCCTGGTTTTCTGATGCGCCCTGGCCTGACTTCGTGCTCAGGAAGGTTGAGAGTGAGTGCAGGGGGAAGCGTCAGAGCTGGGAGGACTCTTAGAGACCTGGAGTCAGCCTCCCACCTCCCCCATTATACAGATAGATTAACCGAAGCTCATAGGAGGCAGGGGCTTGCCCAGCTTCTACAGCCAGGCCAGGGCACTGCTGGGGGCTCCAGACTCCTCCTCCGTGGGAGGCTGGGGCCACTTTACAGAAGCCCGGCTCATGCTGCTCTGATGTCCCCCAGGCAATGAATGCAGCCAGGATGAGAGCGGGGCGGCTGCCATCTTCACCGTGCAGCTGGATGACTACCTGAACGGTCGGGCTGTGCAGCACCGTGAGGTCCAGGGCTTCGAGTCTGCCACCTTCCTTGGTTACTTCAAGCACGGCCTCAAGTACAAGGTGGGTGCCGGGCAGCAGGGACAGATGCACCAATGGCAGGGCTCACTCAGGTCCATCCATCATCTTTCAGTCTTGTTTGGTGATGTGGGCAGATGGGTCAGAGCTCAGCCTTTGGAGTTGGTTAGCTCTGGGCCCTTCCTAGTTGTGTGACCTTGGACAAATCACACTCTCTCTCTCTGAGCCTCTGGTTTCTTATTAAATTGAGAGAAGAAAATTCTCCATCACTTCACAGGGTGGTCTTCCTAGCCCCAGCTGTAAGGGGTGGGCCATGGGTGGGAACCTTGCTTTCCCGGGGCTTGAGCCTGCCAACAGAGGGGCCTATGTTAGGTATTTGAAACACATTTGATCACATTTCTCCTTCTGCTTGTTAGAATCCCCCTTGAACTTGAACTCTGAAGAGTCTGAGTCCCAGCCCCAAGCCAGGTAGGGCTGAGCAAAACCAAGCTGGAAGCCCCAAGAGGCTGTGCCGTATATTGTGTATGACGTCTGGGAAACCACTTGGCCTCCCTGAGCCTCCCTTTCCTCTTCTGTTACATGAGAACCAGTTGTACCTGCCCTTTGGGCCTGGGGAGAGGATTTGGTGAAGGCATAGCTGGGAAATGCCTTGCACAGACCTTGGCACCTTGGAAGGGCTCCTGGAAAGCTGTAGTTTTACGAAGCTGGGGTTCTCTTTGGTCAGGATAAGGAGGGGATCATAAGCTTTGATGGTCTTAATGTCAGAGTTCAAATCTCTCATTTTAAGAGAGGGAGGGGCAACTGAGGCATAGAGAGGTTAAGCAACTGGTCCAGGGTCACACAGCAAGTCAGTCCCAGAGCCAGGACCAGAACCCAGATCTCCTGACTCCCAGCTTTTTCCCACTACACCAACCTGCTTCTCATGAGCAGGGTTCTAGGATAGGTATTAAGCCCCATCTATGCTGCCGATGTGCTGTGTGACCTTAGAGAAGTCATCATCCATCTCTGGGCCTCCGGGTTGTCTGTGTTAGCAGGGTGGCCACGCTGTCTGCTCAGCTGACACATCAGGGATTAGGTGATGGAAAAGCTCTCATGAGACTGAGATAGCAGAGGGCAGGGTGTGTTGTGGGAACAGGGCCTCAGCCCTGCACTGGGTGGAGCAGGGTTGGATTCCCTGGAGCCTACCAGCACCCCTGTCAGCACGTCCACGCCCACAGTGCCTCCTGCAGAGCTGTCCAGTTCTACCTTCTTTCTACAGCCTCTTCTGGGGCCCTGGTACCGACGGAGGGAGGGGTGAGAAGCTTGGGACCCAGTCCCTGGACTTGGAGAAGGACCAGGCCTTTTTGCAGCTCCTGGAGCAGAAAGCGGAAAGGACACTCGATCAGGAGTCAGAGAGATTGGTTCAGGTCCCAAGCCCGCCCCTCTCCCTGCTTGTGCCTCCTGGTGGGCGCTCTCACATATTTGTCATTCATTCAGCAAATAGTTATCAAGCCCCTTGAGCAACAGCGCCTGCTTTTTGTTGTTGCTCTCTGGACAGCAGTGACTTAACTTGTGGACAAGTTAAGCAGCTTACAGAGCTGGTAAGTGACAGAGCTGGGATTTAAACCCAGGTGTGAAGGGCCTCGCACAGAACGAGTTCAGAGTGGACATTTGAAGACTCCCTGGTCTCTGATCTTAGCTCAGATGGAGCCTAGGAATCTGCATGTTAGCAAGCCTCCTTCACCCTCCGGTGATTTTTCCAAGATGTTCTTGGACCATACTGTGAGGAATGCTCCAGGGGATGGGTTCCCAGCCCAAGCCTGGATTTGGAACTTCAGTCCTGAGAGGCCCTGGCTTTCGGTGGAAATGTGAGGTCCAAAGCCAGTCCTGTTTTCCACCTTCTGCAAGTCCTCCCGCCGCCCCTGCACTTGGCAGGCCCAGTTCAAGGTTCTCGGCCTGGCGCCCTCATCAATTATAGATTTCCAAGGAGCAGAGCTTGTTACGCAAGACTTGTTTCTGTGAAAGCCTGCTCCTGGAGCCAGTTCCGTCCTCGGGGTGTGAGAAGGGGCAGGGAGGGGACGAGAGCCGCTGGAAAGGGCTTTCACGGGGCCTGTGCTGTCCTGTTCTGTGACTTCTACATCTTTCAAGTCATTGCATTTGATCCCTCCTCCTCCTCCTGACTCCCAGACAGAACCCTAAAGACCCCACGGGGCTGCGTTATTTGAAAACCTTGGTTCAAGCAGAGTCTGGGGGTGGCCTGAGTCCTAGAAGCTCCCGGAACGCAATGGGAACTCACAGAATCACTTGAACCCTTCCTGTCCTCCCTCCTGTTTCTTAGATGAGGAACCCTGAGTTTAGAGGGTGGAGGGGACCAGCCCCAATCAGTAGGTTTTTCTTTGTTTTATAACATATTTTCAAATGTAGATCTTTATAGCTTTTAGCCTTCTTCAGACTACAAGTGTGATACAAGCTTATTTTAAAATGTCAAACGTAGAAATATGGCTTCTAGGAAGTAAAAGTTCCCCATGATTCTACTCGTGGAGATATACACCAAATGGTACATAATTTTTCTCTATATATACATGAACATATATGTTATTTATTTATTTTTTTAGCCGCACCGCGTGGCATGTGGAATCTTCCCCATGACCAGGGATCGAACCCATGCCCCCTGCAGTGGAAGTGCAGGGTCTTAACCACCGGACTGCCAGGGAAGTCCCTATATGAACGTATAGATGTGTATATTATATATAGATATAGAATCTATACATATATATGTATATATAGATATATCATCACTTTAATTTGGAAAGTGGCTTTTAAAACAATATCCTATTAAATTTTGTTTAAATAATTTGATGCCAATCTCTGCCCACCTAATGATTAGACCATAGAAAGCAACAATCAATCCTAAAGATTAAAGTAAAAATAGTGAAAAATAGTAAAACTTTCCAAAAAGTCCTGACCCTTATACTTGGAGATCCACTAATGTCTCCTAAGAGCTTACTTTTATTTTTTTGTTAACTAATCTTTCTAAGTCTAAGTTCCCAGATCAGTAAGATTAGAGGAGTTAATTAATCAGGAAATGCCTGTCCATACTCATTAGAAATCAAGTATTCTTTTAATTTATAAATTCATATACAGAGAATTTATTGGAACCAAGATTTATGGCATTGAGCAACACTTTTCCTTTTTTAAAAGAAAGTTTCTATTTTTTTGATAAAAAATAAAAGGCACACTTGTACAAGTAAAATATTTTAGAGATGTATTTCTAAAACTTAAGGGTCTTTCTCTTCCCTCATTTCCCCATTTCTTCCTCTCTGAGGAATCCATGAAAATGGTCCATGTGTCCGTTCAGCACCTTTTGGAAAAGCTTTTCAGATCCACGGTCTCTTTACCTCCAGATGAATGAGGTTCCGGGGTCAGTGGTGCCCACAGACACTCAGGAGTTCCTGGGCTGGCAGACTTGGGCAAGGCTGGTCCCTAGAAGGGCGAACTTGGGGGTAAAACTTCCACCAATTATCTGGGACCCTGGGCACGGGGCTGAACCTCTTTTCACCTCAGTTTCCATGCCTGTGAAGTGGGGTAATGAGAGTTGCTACCTCAGGGGCTTGTGGGGACCACGCTGCATGGCCATAAAGCAGGTGCCTCAGCCTCTGTCACAGGCCTAGTAGGTGGCAGCCTCTGCGGTCATTACCAGGTGAGCACGGGGCATTGCATCTTCTTCCCCAGCTGCCTTTCCTTACCTGCTCCCCGGCAGGAGGGTCCCTGAAGCCAGGTGGGAAGAAAGGCTCTGCGAATACCTTGGCCACCCTGCTGGGCCCAAGGGGATGCTCTCGAAAGGCCTCATGCTAGTACTAAGAAAGGACACCAGGGGGCGCTCCACTCACAACAGGGAAAACATTTCAACTTGAAGAACCTTCCTCTGAACAGTGGTTTGTTCCTGCCTCCCATCCTGGGTGACCCTAGTGACCTTTGCTCTAAGAAAACCTGATGTTGGGGGAAAATGTGGCCCTTACAAATTTAGTTACACCTGGGTTTGCATCCTAGCTCCACCATTTACTAGCTTTGAGCTCTTAGGCAAGTCTCTGCACTTCTGGCGTCTGCATTTCTCATCTGTAAGTTGGGGATTATGACACCTCCCTCATAGATGACACATACAAAATGCCCGGCAGAGTGGGCGTTATCATTTCACAACCACTTCTATATTGCTTACTGTGTGTAGACGTAATAGGAACCCAATTATACTCACTCCCTTTGTCCCTTGCCCTCACGGACTCTGTGTGGCAAGTCAGACTTGACTTTGCTCTGCAAACTGAGGTGTCAGCAAGGGGCCTGGAGGGGATGGCCACATTTCTGGCCTTAGTGGCCCTTGACGTGTGGAGCAGGGAGGTGAGTGCCAGATTGGGAACAGGAGGCAAGGTTTTACTCCTTAGCTTTGCCGCGTGCTTTTTGAGTGCCCTTGAGTAAGTCACTTCACTTCTCTGGGCTTCAGTTTCCTCATGCGTAAAACGGGAAGCTCATGAGGACCTTCGCAGCTCTAACTTGACATCCCTGGGGCTTGGGGTCGATGAGCACCTGGGGCTGGGAACTGTTAATGAGGATGCCCAGCCCACTTTATTTGGCTTTCTACTGAGCCAAGGGCAGTTTTGACCGCTGCCAGGAATCCTTCCTGAAGTTCCCTGGAACTTGGTGATGACTGCAGAAGGTGGCACAGCAGGGGCTTTTGTCACCATTTCAAAAGGGAGAGGCCTGAGGCTCAGAGAGGGAAAGAGACTTACCCAAAGTCACCCAGCACTGTAGTGGCAGGGCAGGGACTTGAACCTGAGGTCGGTGCTCTGTCGTTTACCCACAGCTGCCTCTGAAGGCACAGCTGGGTGGGACTTGCTGCAGCAGCATCAGAGGAGGGAGGGGAATGGTCTCGGCTGGAGACCGAGAGAGCCTTGAAGGATGGGAAAGCTTCGGGTGAGTGCTTCTCAAAGTGGGTTTTGCAGAACACTCGAGCTGCAGGCAGGATGAGGAGGAGAAAAGCAGTTCTTGATTCAATAAGGCAGGGAAATATTCTCTAAAACAAAAGGCAAGCAGGTTTATTTACCAGAGGACTTCCCAGAGCCTTTATTATGTGGATGTACATTATGTAACAGTCAGGGAGCAAGTAAGGAGCATTCCTTGTGCTTATTTGATCATGGAATCCTTTCCTTGCAGACTATTTGGGGGATTAGAGTTCCTTAGAACATCCCTTGGAAAATGCAGCTTTTGAGAAAGGAATGTTTGAAGCTTTTTGATCCAGGAAAGTGGGCCCAGGGGTCTTTGTTAGTGGAGTATGAGATTCAAAGGGGTGGCAGCAATGTGCAGTGGGTAGGGAATCTGCTAGAAGTCCAGTGGTGCATAGGCCAGAATTTCCTTCAACTCATCCCTATCCCTTCCCCAGACACTCTCCCGTGGACTAACGCTGTCTCCTTGACCCAACAGAAAGGAGGCGTGGCATCAGGATTCAGGCACGTGGTACCCAATGAGGTGGTGGTGCAGAGACTCTTCCAGGTCAAAGGGCGGCGTGTGGTCCGCGCCACCGAGGTGCCTGTGTCCTGGGAGAGCTTCAACAATGGCGACTGCTTCATCCTGGACCTGGGCAATGTAAGTCGTGCCCTCCCCTTTCCCAGGGGCCACTGAGGTGCTCCAGGCCTGACTCTGGGGAGGTGGGCGCATCCACGCGAACAAGTAGGGCAAGCCACAGAGACAGCAGCCCCCATGCACATACATGCTCTGTGTAGCAGTCAGACATATCTGCAGAGATTTGGGTACAGACGTGCCTGGCGTGTAGACTCGGACTCATCACATGCCCGCACACAGACCTCACGCACAGCGCGCTCTGGCTTCAGTTGACGTACAGACTCCCTGGCATGTTCATGTGCACATCTCGTGTACCTTTTTACACATAGTCATTCACTTGCAAATACATGGCGCCCGTGTGCAGCAACTGTAGGCTTTTGGAATTTAGCCAATGTTTTATAACAACTACAAATGGTGCATAGTCTTTAAAAATTGTGAGTCACTATGTTGTACACGTGAAACTTACGTAGTACTGTAAGTCAACTATATCTCAATTAAAAAAAAACTATAAGCTCTTGCCCAGCAGGCGTGGACATGGCACCACGATGAATGCCTACACATGGAGACTTGGGCATGTTGTTCAGGGACCCACAATTCGCACGTCATACGTGTAGTTGCACATGCCCGCTTGTATGTGGCAACGTGTGTGGGCTGCACTTACCCAGGCCCACCTTACTGACTGATGTGTGATGCTTTGTACACATTCTTCCCAAATCCACATATATTCGTACCTGCAGAAGGACATGGCCGGATGTTCTACACCCAACCTCATATATACACATGGTGTAATGTCCATGCAAACGGAGGCACACACTGAGTGTAAGCTTGTTACTAAAGTGTAGCAGGTACACAGCAGAGTGTGTGAATCCTGAGTGTGCATCTCTATAGATTTCAGAGTGAACACACCCGTGTAATTAACACCCAGATCAAGAAACAGAACGTCACCAGCCCCCAGAAGGCCCCATCTGTCCTCTTCTTAGATTTTTTTTTTTTTTTTTTTTTTGGCCGCGTGGCTTGTAGGATCTTAGTTCCCTGACCAGGGATGGAACCCGTGCCCCCTGCAGTGGGCCCCACAGAGTCCCAACCACTGGACCACCAGGGAATTCCCCGTCTGTCCTCTTCTCATCCTTTCACCCCCAAGGATAACCGTCATCCCAGACTCTCTCAACCAACAGCATAGACTGGTTCCACCTGTTTCTGAACTTCATGTACGTGGAATCTTTGCTTTTGATCTCTGACTTTTTTTGCCCAACATTTTCTTTCTGAGATCCATCCGTATTGTTGCCTTTAGTTGTAAATTGTTCCTTCTCCTTGTTATATAAGAATTGATTGGGCAGATATGCCACAGTTCATTGATCCATTCTGTTGTTGATGGACACTTGGGATAGTTTGGGGCTATTCCAGGTGGTGCTGCTCTGAACATCCTTGCACGGGTCTTTTGGTGGATGTATGCATGCACTTCTGTTGGGTGTATTCCCAGGAGAGGGATTGCTGAGTCATAGGATACCGGTATACAGAGCTGTAGAAGGTACAGCCAAATGGGTTTCCAAAGTGGTTGTACTAATTTCTGCTCCCACCAGCAGGCAAACATTTCTATACACATTCTATGTGTAGGGGTACCCGTGAAAAAACACATATCCAAAATCATGCACTCACATACCCTGGTGCACACAGATCACACCTGTTGTGCTTGGATGTGGGCATGTGTGTGCTCCACCGGCTGTCACCTGGGCAAGCAGAGAACAAGGTGAGCTCACCGCCCGCCCCCATAGTTCCCTCCTTGCCATGTCGCTGGGCAGGGCTTATATGGGGCACTGCCTTATGTGGGGTCCTTGTCTTACAGGACATCTATCAGTGGTGCGGCTCCAAGAGCAACCGTCTTGAGAGACTGAAGGCCACACAGGTGTCCAAGGGCATCCGAGACAACGAGCGGAGTGGCCGGGCCCATGTGCACGTGTCCGAGGAGGGCTCCGAGCCAGAGGCAATGCTCCAGGTACCCACGGCCACATCCCAGGAGTGCAGGGTGGGGCTGAGTATAGGGACAGGAGGCTCATTTCTTTCCTCCATCCAACAGGCAGTTTTGAGGTGAATTTGTTTTTCCACCAAGCTGGAAGAGCAGCTTCCCCGACAACTCCCAGACTCCCCTGAGAAGTGGGGCTGGAATCCCAGGACCTGGTACATCCCGGGGTTGTGAGCCACACCCTCCCACTGGGAGGGCTAGGTCCTCCAAAGGAGCTGAGAAGGAGGGTCTTGGCGTCTTCCGAGGGTGAGCCTGGTGCTGGAGCCAGGTCAGAAAGACAATGGAGACCCAATCCCCTCTTTCCTCTTCTGACCATTCCTAGTAGTTTATAGCCCATTTCATCAAATTGCATGATGGCATTGCCAGCCGTTGTGCTTTGAGGACATATCAACAGAGGCAGAGGTCACCAGGAAAAGGAGGAGACCACGGGCTCTGCTCCGTGCCACTTGTCTCCTGCTTGTCTGGGGCTGTTGAGTTCTGGTTTTTAGGAAGAGCAGAAGGTGATTATTATGGGGAGGAGCCTGGACACCAAACATGGCTTGAGAGGGGCAGTAGCTGGGGCCATTGAGGCTGGAGGTAGCTCAGAATGGAGGTGTGAAAATAGGCTCTAAAATCACAGGGATACGGGTACAAATTCCAACTTAGCCACCTTATAGCTGTGTGGACAAGGTACTTAAGGTACTTCTTCTCTCTAGACTTCAGTTTCCTCTCCTGTGAAACGAGAGTGATAATCTGTGCCTCTCAGCATGGTGCGAAGATGAAATGAGGTCTGTTAAAGGCATGTGGTAGAAGATGTTCATAGCTCTATTTATCATTCTTAGAAGGCTAGGAGGAAATGGTAGAATAAATACCTGAAGGACTGTCCAGGAGGCAGAGGAGCACGGAGCTCCTGGAGACAAGGAACAAGGAGGGAAGGACTCGACAGGCAGCCCTGGTTGAGCTCTGCACACAGGAGACACGTCAAGAGATGCAGGATGTCTCTGGAAGGGACCTTACCCTAAGTGGAAGGTCGCCGTGGATGGATGCCCACGTGGTCCTTACCTGCCTGGGGAGGGAGCTCTCTCAGGAATTCAGTCCCCTCCCTGGGGGAGGAGGCTGCCAGGAGCTCACCGCCACCCTTTCTTCCGTGTCTCCCTCTCCTGCAGGTGCTGGGTCCCAAGCCGGCTCTGCCCGAGGGTGCCGAGGACACAGCCAAGGAGGATGCAGCCAACCGCAAGCTGGCCAAGCTCTACAAGGTGAGCCTCAGCTGCGCTGGCCCCTGGGTCTTGGGTCAGGAGACCTGGTCTTCCTGAGCTCCGCTGCCACGGGGCCTTGAGCAAAGTATGCGTGGGGGGGGGGGGGGGGGGGGGACTCGGCTTCCACACGCCTCCAGTAGACGCCCACCTGCTGCCTTTGCCTTCCTGCCCCGGGAGTAAGGGCGTGCGAGCGACTGCAGACACATCTGCGTCACATTCATCTGTGGGGTCTTGGGCAGCACATGTTCTCTGCTGGGTCTCAGTTTCCCAGTCTGTAAAGTGGGGAGAAGGGCAGTAGAGTCAACTTTTCAGGATTTCCGGGGGTCCACAGAGGAAACTGATGGGAGTGTTGTAGGAAAATACAGGGAAATAGTACAAAAGTGTGTGTGGGGTGTGTGTGTGTGTGTGTGTTGAGGGGCAGGTTATGGTTAATGACTTTATTTGTAATTTCTTCTTGTGATTTTATTATTTATTTATTTTGGTCGCGCTGTGCGGCTTGTGGGATCTTAGTTCCCTTTAACCCACGCCCTCGGCAGTGAAAGCACGGAGTCCTAACCACTGGACCACCAGGGAATTTGCCTTCTTGTGATTTAAAAAAGTGAATTGAGGCTGATCCTGAGCCAGGGAACTCTGGCCTCTGGGCCTGTGACACCCATGTTGTGCCCTAGGCTTGTTTGTGGTAAAATAACAACAACATGAGGTGAAGATTCTCATCACCACCACAGAAAAACCACATTATTGACATTTACTCTGATACTAAAGTAACACATACACGTAAATAACAGTACTGAGCAGGTCTCAGGAACATAAGAAGAAAATACGAGTCAGTGCAATTTCACTAGTTTAAGGTAGCCAGTACTGTTTTAAAAATGGGTTTTAATTACAAAAGTAACGACACTCAAAAACAAAAGTCAACCTCGCCTCCTCTCCTCTCCTCTCCATGGGTTACCATGGTTACATGGTTACCCTTTTGGTAAAGAAATCTCCAGATAACAGCTTTCTGTGTCTAGTTACATATATTTTTCCATCTCTGTTTGATATTCATGGATCCAAACGATTCATGTTTTTCTGTGGCCTTCTTTTTTCCACTTGACATGGTCAGGAATATCTGTCTGTAATAGAGATCCACATGGTCCTTTATAACGGCTGTGTAGTATTCTATTTTAGGAATGTAGGAATCTTAGCAGATCCCTAATTGATGGACATTAGAATGTTTCCACCTTTTCTGATTGCAGACAGTCCCTCTTTGTGCACTTGGGCGAAGCGTGGCATTAGGGGAGTTTCCCAGACATGGATTGCTGGGTCATAGGCTGAATAAAGAGTCAGTGATTGAAAATACTGGTTCTTGGGAGTCCTCTGGTGGCCTAGTTGTTAGGATTCTGGGCTCTCACTGCTGTGGTTCAATCCCGGGTCCGGGAACTGAGATGCTGCAAGCCTCAGGATGTGGCCAAAAAAAAAAAAAAATTACCGGTTCTGGAGTCAGACTACCTGGGTTCGAATCCCAGGTCTGGTACTTTCTAGCTGTGCAGGTTACTTAATCTCTCTGTGCCTTGGCTTCCTTGTGAATAAAATGGGGATACTAAAAAAAAAAAAAAAAAAAAAATGGGGATACTACTAGGACTACCACAGGGTTGTTTTAAGGATTAAAGGAGTTGTATAATTGTAGAAGTGATTAAATTATATAAATTACATAAATTGCTTAGAACAGTGCCTGGCA
Source organism: Monodon monoceros (assembly GCF_005190385.1). Classification (NCBI taxonomy): domain Eukaryota; kingdom Metazoa; phylum Chordata; class Mammalia; order Artiodactyla; family Monodontidae; genus Monodon; species Monodon monoceros. The sequence goes on from NW_021703782.1 coordinate 100,099,449, forward strand.
CATAGTAAGTTTTCAATAAATGTGGAGCACTTATTTTTTAGAGTTCTGATATGTATTACTAAAATGCATTCTAGAAGGGCTCCCTAGTTACCTTCCTCACGGGTTTGAAAGTGCCTGTTCACCCAGAGTCTTTTCAACGCTGGGTATTGTCGATCTTTTTTTTTTTTTTTTTTTTTTTTTTTTTGTTGTAAGGGGGCCCCTTACTCTTGTGGTCTCTCCCGTTGCGGAGCACAGGCTCCGGACGCGCAGGCTCAGCGGCCATGGCTCACGGGCCTAGCCGCTCCGCGGCACGTGGGATCTTCCCGGACCGGGGCACGAACCCGTGTCCCCTGCATCGGCAGGCGGACTCTCAACCACTGCGCCACCACGGAAGCCCGTGGGTATTGTCAATCTTTTGAATTTTGACGAGTATGGTACACTTAAAAAAAAGTTCAATGAACTTTTATTTGAGAATAATTTTTAGGTTTACAGAAATATTGCAAAGATAGTACAGAGGGTTCCCGTATACCCTTCACCCAGCTTCTCCTGAACATCTTAACATAACCAGGTGCATTTGTCAAAACTAAGAAACATCAGTTCAATACTACTAACTAAACTGCAGACTTTATTCAGTTTTCCCCAATTTTTCATTCCAGGTTCCAATCCAGAATCCTACACTGCATTTACATCTTTTTCTTTTTCTTCTTTATTTCCTTTTTTTTTTTTAACTGATGAGGTTGAATATCTTTTCACCAACTATACAGTTCTTTTCCTATGCCACCTGCATTCCTGCATTGGATCCTCCCCCTTCCCTTTCCGTGTGCAGTTTCCATGCTACACCTGTGTGTAGGTCGAAGATGTGGCTGTGACATAGTGGAAAAAGACAAAGAAATCCTGAATGAGCCTCAGGGCTTGAGGGCACAAGTCCTCATGTTACCCTGCAGTGTCGTTTGGGGGTGGGGGTGAGACGAGTGTCTCCCCACGTGTGGTCTTGGGGGCACCCATGGTTAGGCTGAAGTGGTGGAGGTCACTGATGGGCTGGGCTGCCTTTCCCTTGTCCTCCCAGGTCTCCAATGGCGCAGGCACCATGTCGGTCTCCCTCGTGGCTGATGAGAACCCCTTCGCCCAGGGGGCCTTGAAGTCCGAGGACTGCTTCATCCTGGACCATGGCAAAGATGGGAAAATCTTTGTCTGGAAAGGTATTGGGGACAGGGGAAGGGCTTGAACAGGACCTCGAGTGGGAGCTCCAGCAGCCTTGCAGGAATTTGGCTCATGAGTCTAGGGAAGAGGAGGGGGGCCTGAGGGTCTGAGTTGCAACTTTCCTACTGGCTGAGCGGCCTTGGTCAAGTCACTTCACCTCTCTAAGACCCTGGTTTCCTTATATGTAAATGAGGACAAGATAATGATCTTTATCACATAAGGTTGTTGTGTGGATTAAATGCCATCATTTTTGTATAGTTCTGAGCTCAGTAAATGGGCCACAGTAGTCGGTGTGCTTGCCATCATCAGGCAGGACCCCCAGCTGGCCCCCCGAGAGCTCATGGTGTGATCAGCTCTGAGTTCTCTGGCCTTGGCTGTCCACAGTCTAGGAAGAGGAGGGAGGGAGGTTGGCCTTCTGCTTTCCCTGGACCATTGGATGCGGGGGCGCAGCACTGACCCCCGGCCCCTTACCCTCCCTTTGCGGACAGGCAGGCAGGCCAACACGGAGGAGAGGAAGGCTGCCCTCAAAACGGCCTCCGACTTCATCTCCAAGATGGACTACCCCAAGCAGACCCAGGTGAGTCTTGGAGCCAGGTAGGACAGTGAGAATGGGTCCATTTTGGGTGGGTATCCCACCTCAGTGTGGACTGGGTGTCTGAGGCTCCCTTGAGGACCCCTGCTGGGTGGCCCCTGTCCTCAGGGGGACCCCAAGCCAGCATGTCCTGCTCTCCCCCCTCCCCTTCCAGGTCTCCGTCCTTCCTGAGGGTGGCGAGACCCCACTGTTCAAACAGTTCTTCAAGAACTGGCGCGACCTAGACCAGACGGATGGCCTGGGCCTGACCTATCTCTCCAGCCACATCGCCAACATAGAGCGCGTGCCCTTCGACGCCGCCACCCTGCACACCTCCACTGCAATGGCCGCCCAGCACGGCATGGATGACAATGGCACAGGCCAGAAACAGGTACCTGGGGGGCTGGGGTGGGTGTGTCCAGGCCCCTTCCTTGCTCCCTCCCTGGCACCTCTGGCCCACCCACTGCCTCCTGCTTCTCTGGAGATGTTTCTCTAAGAGATTTTGACCACAGTTTTTGGTGGATGGAATTATTTTGTCTTGCTGGATTATTGCAACCAACATACCCTAAGCACCTACTGTCTTCCAGGCTCCATGCCAAGTGTCTGAGACCCCACCCTGCCCATGAAGAGTGCCTGGTCTGGGAGGGGAGGTGACCACAGCCACAGCTGGTTGCTCAGACCTGTGTGGTCAGTGGGAGATGGGAGGTGCACAGGGATTATGGGAACACAGGAAGGGAAGTGAAGGTGGGTGGTTGGGGCAGTCTTCACAGAGGCGGGGACCTTTTGGTTGGGCCTCAGAGTATGAGTAGGAGTTTGCTGCCAGAGAAGAAGAGCAGGTATTCCAGGCAGGGAGCTGTCCTGGGAGCCTGGTGCTGATGGCATCCTCAAGGAGGGGCCTTGAGTTCCATGTCCAGGGGTGTGGACTTGATCCTGTAACCATTAGGTGCTAGTGAGCGTTTTTTTTTCTTTTTCTTTTTTTTAAAGGCAGAAATGTGACAGGCTCAGTTCTGGGCTTCCTAAACTCACTGTGAAAATGAATTTAGAGACAGGATAATGACGGTAGAGACCTCATGAGGAGGTTATAATAGTCTAGGGAAGAGATAATGACCTTGAGACCAGGAAGGTCACAGTGAAGATGGAGAAGTGTGGGGGGGTGGAATTCAGAGATGTTTATGAAGTAGAATCTGCTTCAGGCAAACACTGATTCCATCCTACATAATAGAAATAGCAAAAGTGTTAATTTTTATTATTGTTTTTGTCATTGGTGTTATTATTTTTCATTCATCACTCATTCATTACTTCAGTGGGAGGGGAGGATGCAATGAAAATGATCAGGATAGGGCAGTGTGGAAAGAGCCCTGGCAGCTCAGCTGTGTGACCTCAGGCAAGTTACTTAACCTTTTTGAACCTCACTTTCCTCACCTGTAAAATGAGGCTTAGCCCACTCCATCACCTTCGAGAATTTTCAAAGCCTGGAGATTGTTTCCCGGGACTTGCAGCACCACCAGGTGGCGCTGCAGGGCTTTGTGACCACTTGGACACCGTGTTACCAGAGCTCTGCAAAGAGATCTGCCAGCAGGTGTCATTCTGAGGTCACTTAGTGATGGCCCTGCCTCTGCAGGTGATCTATAAAATTCAGACAACTTAATAATGATACAGATAATGGCAACATTAATAATAAAATAATAATAGTTCTAATAATTAAGAGTAGCTGCCACCTGTAGAGCCATTACCCTGTGCCAAGCCCTGTGCTAGACTTTCATGAATAGACCAACATCCTTTATTAGTCTCACACTGAGGCTCATAGATAGTAAGCAAGCTGTCCAAGGCTGCACAACCTCTAAGGGGGTGGATCCTGATTTGGATCCAGGTCATTCGTCGATTTGCACCCTTAGCCTGTGTTACACTGTGTAACACGCACTAAACCCATTTTCCAAATGCTATCAATCATGCGGCTACCAGTCCCTGTGCTGATTTCTACAAGGAGGAAGTACAGGGTGGGGCAGGGGTGCAGTATAAGGATCCGGAGCAGGAAACATGGGTTTGAATCCTAGTGGCTCTGTGATTTGGGCAGATTATTTAACTTTAGTCTGAGTCCGAGTGCGGTCGTGTTTTGTAACCACTACCCACCACTGTGTGGTTTCTCAACTGGTCTGAGTTGGGGACTGGGGGTGCTGCACTGTGTCTGAGCCCAGCTTTGCTCTGGTAGATCTGGAGAATTGAAGGCTCCAACAAAGTGCCCGTGGACCCCGCCACGTATGGACAGTTCTACGGTGGTGACAGCTACATCATTCTGTACAACTACCGTCATGGCGGCCGTCAGGGACAGATCATCTACAACTGGTGAGGGTCTGGGGCCCTGTGCTCTGGGGCGAGCATGGCAGCAAGGAGGGATGTGAACAGGGCTGAGGGAAGCCTGCGAGTGTGTGGACCTGAGCCGGGGCAGCCACCATCCACTGGGAAAGGCTCTCGTCCACAGGGCAACACCTCTTGTCTTTCTTCTCTAAACAAATTTTAAACTATTCTCATAAAAGCATTACATGTCCATTGTAGGAGACATGGGGACTAGGGAGAAACAAACAGAAAATCTCTCCCACAATCCCACTCTAAGTACTGTTCATCCTCCCACCTTTTCTAATTAAAAATTATTTTTAATTCTTTTAAAATAGATAATACATTCACAAGTCAAGGATCGAAGCAGAATAAAAACGCATGTATTGAGAAAGCTTGTCCCCATTCTGTCCCTCCCCACCTTGCTCTATGACCCCCACCCCTCCATGGATGCCCACTTTCTTTAGTTTCTTGTATACTCTTCCAGTAATTTTTGATGCAAATATAAGAAAATCTCACCCTATATTCCTAGTTCTTTTCCTTCCTTACAAAAGCTAGCAAACTATGTATTTTATCCTGCACTTTGCTTTTTTTCACTTAATACTTCCTGGAGCTTAGTCTCTGTCAGTACATAAAGAACTTCCCCACTCCTTTTTACAGCTGCATAATATTCCATCACGTGGCTATCCTGTAGTTTATTTAACAAATTCCCTGCTGTTGCGTACTTGGGTTGATTCCAGACTTTTGCTATTAGAAGCATTGCTGTGATTAGTAACCTTAAACAAACATCAGTTTGAATGTGTAGAGAAAAATCTTCGCAGCAAGTTCCCAGAAGTGGGATTGCTGGGTCAAACAGTAAATGCACTTGTCATTTTGATAGACAGCACCCAGTTTCCGTAGATGGAGTTTGTAGTATTTGCATTCTCACCCGCAACAAATGAGAGTGTCTGTTTCCCCACGGCCTCACCAGTGGACTGTGTTATCAAACTTTTGCTGTTTGTCAACCTTACAGTTTATGAAATGGTATCTCAGTATAGTATTTTTCTTTTTTCATTTCGTTTCTCTTATATGCAGTCTCAAACTTTTTGAAGATTGACGGTTGGGTTTCTTTTTTTAAAAACTTTTTATTTTGAAATGACTTGCTGAAAAGTTGCAAAAATACTACAGACAGTTCCCATATACCTATTACACAGCTCCCGCTATGATCATGTCTTAACCATAGTTCAAGTTTCAAAACCGGGAAATTAACATTGTTGCAATACTATTTACTAATCTATAGACCTTACTTGAATCTCACCAATTCTCCCACTAATATCCTTTTTCTGGTCTAAGATCTAACCCAGGATCTCACATGCCATTTAGTCATCACGTCTCCTTAGTGACATTTAATCATGTCTTTAATCTGTGACAGTTCCTCAGCCTTTACTCTTTTTTTTTTTTTTAATAAATTTATTTATTTTATTTATTTATTTTTGGCTGCATTGGGTCTTCGTTACTGCACGCAGGCTTTCTCTAGTTGTGACAAGCGGGAGCTACTCTTCATTGTGGTACACGGGCTTCTCGTTGCAGTGGCTTCTCTTGTTGCGGAGCACGGGCTCTAGGCGCATGGGCTTCAGTAGTTGTGGCACGCGGGCTTCAGTAGTTGTGGCGCACGGGCTTAGTTACTCCGCGGCATGTGGGATCTTCCTGGACCAGGGCTCGAACCCGTGTCCCCTGCATTGGCAGGCGGATTCTTAACCACTGCGCCACCAGGGAAGCCCTCAGGCTTTACTCTTCTTTCACAACCTTGATACTTTGGAAGAGCACTAGTCTTATTCTGTAGAATGCCTCTCAATTTGACAACCTCAGATTTTTTTTTTAACATCTTTATTGCAGTATAATTGCTTTACAATGGTGTGTTAGTCTCTGCTTTATAACAAAGTGAATCAGTTATACATATACATATGTTCCCATATCTCTTCCCTCTTGCGTCTCCCTCCCTCCCACCCTCCCTATCCCACCCCTCCAGGCGGTCACAAAGCACCGAGCTGATCTCCCTGTGCTATGCGGCTGCTTCCCACTAGCTCTCTATTTTACGCTTGGTGGTGTATATATGTCCATGCCACTCTCTCGCTTTGTCACAGCTTACCCTCCCCCCTCCCCATATCCTCAAGTCCATTCTCTAGTAGGTCTGTGTCTTTATTCCCATCTTACCCCTAGGTTCTTCATGACCTTTTTTTTTCTTTTTCTTAGATTCCATATATATGTGTTAGCATACGGTATTTGTTTTTCTCTTTCTGACTTACTTCACTCTGTATGACAGACTCTAGGTCCATCCACCTCACTACAAATATCTCAATTTCATTTCTTTTTATGGCTGATTCCATTGTGTATATGTGCCACATCTTCTTTATCCATTCATCTGATGAGGGACACTTAGGTTGCTTCCGCGTCCTGGCTATTGTAAACAGAGCTGCAATGAACATTGTGGTACATGACTCTTTTTGAATTATGGTTTTCTCTGGGTATATGCCCAGTAGTGGGATTGCTGGGTCGTATGGTAGTTCTATTTTTAGTTTTCTAAGGAACGTCCATACTGTTCTCCATAGTGGCTGTATCAATTTACATTCCCACCAACAGTGCAAGAGGGTTCCCTTTTCTCCACACCCTCTCCAGCATTTATTGTTTGTGGATTTTTTGATGTTGGCCATTCTGACTGGTGTGAGATGATATCTCATTGTAGTTTTGATTTGCATTTCTCTAATGATTAACGATGACAACCTCAGACTTTTAAAGGCAGCTTGAAAGAAATTTTTTTGGACAAGGTAATACACACACGGTACAAAATTCACGAGAAGCCTTTTTTTTTTTTTTTCTTAATAGCTGCATCAGCGCGTTGATTTGTCAGATTGTTTGCTTATACAGATGACACGTGTTGATTGTGAGAAATTTAGACAGTAATAGGAAGAGGTGGGGCAGAAGCCACCCACTGTAAGTATCCCTGCAGGGCAGATTTAGGATGAGGAAGTCTGTCGGTTGTGGTCAGATCTCTCTAAGAGGTGAGATGCTGAGCTGGGGGATGTGGCATGTTGGTCTGGTTCCTGGCACTGGTTGCTTTTGAGAGAACCCCTTTTCCTCTCTGTGTCTCAGTTTCATTACCTGTAATCTGGGGATTTGTGGGTTTCTCAGGCCCAGGGTAAAGGAGAGACTCGGGGCTCTTTGCAGTCCTCAGTGCTGAGTATCACTTCCCTTCCAGGCAGGGTGCCCAGTCCACCCAGGATGAGGTCGCCGCATCTGCCATCCTGACTGCCCAGCTGGATGAGGAACTGGGAGGTACCCCTGTCCAGGTGAGCCCATTGTCCCTCGGGGCCACACCCTGGGCCCTGTCCATCTGTTCACTCATCTATCTGACTGTCCATCATTCCATTCATCCATCCATCCTTTCAGCGAACATTTATGCAGGGGTCTGACACTGCGTCTGCAGCCATGAACACACAGATCCCATCCCTGCCCTGCCCTGAGCTGCTGTGATGTGGTTTACAGTCTAGGGGGGAGAAAGATGTTCAGCAGACATGCAGGCAAAGGTTGCACAATCACACATAACGACGTGTGCAGTGAGTGAAAATGATAAGACACCAGAGGAGCAGGAGAGGCAGTGTGGTGGTTTAGTTCAGAGGATGGACATGGAGCTAGCCTGCTTGGGTTTAAATCTAGTCTTCACCTCTGGGCAGCCTTGGACAGGTCACTTAGCCTCTCTATGCCTCTGTGTTCTCAAACTGGGGTTAATAACAGTACCTACCTCACAGGATTGCTGTGAGGATGAAGAGTTAACATTTGTAAAGCATTTAGAGCCATGCTTGGACCATAATAGACCCCTTATACAGGTGTGTTAAGTATAAGGACACATACATCCCAAGTAGGAGCTAATTGGATTAGACAGGGCCCCCATCCAGGGAGGGATTTTTCAGCTGAGACCCAATGGTTGAGTAGGAGTTAGCCAGGCATATTCCAGGTAGAGGGAAGGGTACATGTAAAGGTCCTGAGGTGGGAGGGGGCACTGGTTATTAAAGCGAGGGGAGGGTGCCACGATAGGAGCCTGGGGAGATGATCAGAAGCCAGAAGCCACCGTGAGGATGTTGACCTTGACCCTGAGAACAAGGGGACATTGCTAACATGGTAAATGTAATGTGAAGGGATTCATGGGTTTGAAAGGTTGCTCTGGCTACAGTGTTGGGCCCTGGAGGGCAGCAGGTGGGGGAGACATGGGAGAAGGAGACAGAATCCTCCTTTCTCTATCCTACCCTTGGAGTGAGCAGGGCTCTGGATTCAGATTCGGGGTTGGTGCCCTGAACTTTGACCACGACATTGGGATCCTCTGGGTCCTGGAGGCTGGGTGCCGGGCGCTCAGTGGGATGATTACTGCCTCAGCTCATCCCAGCATCAGCCTTAGGAGTAGCATTCTTGGGCCCATTTCACAGAGGAAGAAACTGAGAGGTTGAGGCCCGTGCCTGAATTCTCGCTGTCAGGGCGGAGCTTGGATCTGACCTCTGACCCAGCAGTGGTGGCCCACGTTGGGAAGTGACTACAATACCCCCGACCCACACGTGCGATTGTCTTCTAGATTTAGCTAGCCAGGGTCACAACTGGGATCCGAAATGAAATGGGCACACAGGGCAGAAGCAGATGTGATATATCTTAGACCTCCTTGCCCTCTCCCTCCCACCACTGAGCCCTTGACTGCAGTCTGCGTGTGGGGTGCACTGGCTGTGCAGGAGGGGTCTCTCCAGATCTGGAAGGCTCTATTCTCACCACTCTGCCAGCTTTCATGCCTGAGGCTGACATCACCATCCTGGAAGAAAGTGCACGAACAGTCCCTGTGCTTCCGTTTAAGGGAGTATTTGCAAACGTGGGCTCTCTTGGTTCTTGGACTAGACTCAGGCTCAACAAGGCAGGGCCTCGTGGGAGGGGAGTGGCCGAGGCAGTGCCCGGGGGCCTCAGGCAGTAGTGCTGTGTCCGGCCTTCCTGGAACTCCTGTTCCCCTGCCAGCCCCTGTGTGCTGTAGGGTCACGCACCACCTGTGCACAGACCCAAGTGTGACGGCCTTATTTGAGGGGTGAGCCCAGGCTGTGCTGGCTGCAGGGGGTGGCGGTGAGCCTGGTGTCGTACAGGACTGACGTTCCCACCCCCTTCCCTGACTTGCTCTCCTGTCTCCCTCCCAGAGCCGTGTGGTCCAAGGCAAGGAGCCTGCTCACCTCATGAGCCTGTTTGGCGGGAAACCCATGATCATCTACAGGGGTGGCACCTCCCGCGAGGGTGGACAGACAGCTCCTGCCAGTACCCGCCTCTTCCAGGTCCGGGCCAGCAGTTCTGGAGCCACCCGAGCTGTTGAGGTAATACCCAGGCCCTGGACCCCAGGCAGGATTGGCCTCTCTGAAACCTCCCAGGCTTGATAGGGAGATCTCCGGGCACGGGATTGGGTGGGTTTGGCTAAGGGGTTAAGAAGCAGCTTTTTGTACCTTCCTGCCCTGGCAGCAAGATTGTATGTCTTAGATTTCCCCTTGTTTCAAGAAATGCCCATTGCCCCTTGCATACCTTCCATAACGGGCAGCTCACTACCTCACAGGCAGTCCATTCTTCACAATCTGGACATTGTTCTTCATTACATTCCAGTTGGCTGCTCTCCCTCTCATGGTGGAAGGTGCATATCTATTGAGCAGCCTAGAGAATGGGACCATCACCTTCTTTGTTCTGGGTGCCCAACTTCTGTTAATGCAGCCCAGATTTCTAGAATCTCCTTGGCTAGCCACAGTGCACTAATGACTCATGGGAGTCAGCTAAGGCCCTCAGTGCCCAAAGTCTGTGTCCTCAGCTCTGATGGGGTGTGTGCTCTTCCAAGCCCTCACCTGAGAGCTGGTCCTGCTGCAGTGTCTCCTGGGCTACGAGGAGGGGGCTGAGGACATTTTATCTGGTTCCTGATTAATCGAGGACTGCCCTCCCAGGTGATCCCCAAGGCTGGCGTGCTGAACTCCAACGATGCCTTTGTCCTGAAAACCCCCTCAGCCGCCTACCTGTGGGTGGGTACAGGAGCCAGCGAGGCAGAGAAGACCGGGGCCCAGGAGCTGCTCCAGGTGCTTCGGGCCCAACCTGTGCAAGTGGCAGAAGGCAGCGAGCCAGGTAGGAGCAACGGGCGGAGGGGCCTCTGCTGCTTCTGGGGATGCAGCTGTTACGTTTCCCTCCCTTCTGTCTGCTTGGGGGTTTCTATATCCTCCCCCCCCTCCTGAGCACCTGTCCCCTAATGTGCGTTAATAAAAGTGAGTTAGGGAATTCCCTGGCGGTCCAGTGGTTAGGACTCTGCGCTTTCGCCACAGGGGCACGGGTTCAATTCCTGGTCGGGGAACTAAGATCCTGCATGCCACAGCGCTGCCAAAAAAAAAAAAAGTGAGTTAGATGAAAATGAGGGCTATGGTCAGTGAGAGGGAGGCATCCAGGAGTTAGAGAAAGGAGAGCTCAGTGTGGGCTGGGGCAGGTGGGGAAGTCAGCTGGAAAAGGGGTCACAATGCCACAAGCCTGCTCTGTTTCCAGAGCATGGGTCAGGAACACCTTTGTTATGCCAACCCTAGGTCTTTCCGTTCTTACTTTTCAGCCCAATCCCTCCTGCTTGATGCTTAGCAGAAATGGGGAAGAGTAGCTCTGTCTAGAGCCATACAGTCCACTGGAACCTTCTGAGAGAATGGACATGCTCTATGTCTGCCAGGTCCAATTTGGTGGCCACTAGTCACATGTTTAGGCTAATGAATATTTAAATGTGACTGGTGGGAAAATGCAATTAAATTTAAATAGCACATGTGGACAGAGCAGGTATAGTGGAAATGATACGTGGCCTCAGGTAAGGTGGCTTTACAGCATACTAGCTGTGTGATGTTGGGTGAGTTGCTTAACCTCTCTGAGCCTCAGCTGCCTCATATGTTGAGCGGGGATAATTATCCCCATCCCGCGGTGCTGTCGTCAGTCTCAAACAAGAAGTAGTCCTGGCTGTGTGTCCACTGCCAAGTCTTCCCTCTCTGGGCCTCCGTTTCATCACCGTCGAATCCCTCAGGCCCCTTCCTTCTTTGGCGCCCTGGGATTTTAAGATGCAGGCTGGGGATTGAGAGCAGTTGGTTGTGCTAGGGCAGGGTTTGTCCCAGGGTCTAAAGAGAAGTGCTGGAGGGGGGATGGTGGGGTCAGTTGGTAACTGGTGTGGCCTCCCCTCACAGACAGCTTCTGGGAGGCCCTGGGTGGGAAGGCCGCCTACCGCACGTCCCCACGGCTGAAGGACAAGAAGATGGATGCCCACCCTCCTCGCCTCTTCGCCTGCTCCAACAAGATCGGACGTTTTGTGGTGAGTCCCAGCGGAGGGCGGAGGGCGCTCCCTCTGCTTGCCCCTTGGGAGGTGTGTTCCAGGGAGCGGAGCTGTTGCAGCCACAGCAGGGGCAGGGAGTGTACCCTTCTGACAGACCAGCATAGACCCATGCAGATTGGAGCCAGCTCTGCATCTCACTCAAGGGGGCAGATAGAGCAGGCCTACCGGGGGGGGAAAGCGGCTTGCTGGTGTGCTGTTATTAACCTCTTCCATTCCTTCCTAGATCGAAGAGGTCCCTGGCGAGCTCATGCAGGAAGACCTGGCCACCGATGACGTCATGCTTCTGGACATCTGGGACCAGGTGGGTGAAGCACGGTGCTGCAAGTCACTTTCCCTTTCTGAGCCTCCATTTTCTCATCTGCAGAATGGGCATGGTGGTACCTACCTTGCATAATCCAAACAGATGAGAGGTAGATAAAATCTCCTTGCCAACTGCAAAGCACCATGTAAATGCAAATCAGACGACCAGAGTTATTTCCAAGGCCTTAGGGGAGCCTGAACTCTTCCTTTAAATCTGTTGGTAAAGAAAGTTGAACTTTGCAGCATGTCACATGCAGGCATAAACTGTCCGGGGTGTCACCTAGAAGTAAACCTTTCCCTGTCCCCACAGGGCTTGCATTCTCGTGGGGGGTGGCAGTCCATAACCCCTCCTATCAAGCTGGCTTCTCCCAGAGTTGTCAGGGTTAGAGATAGCAGCCATGCAGGTGTAAGACTCCCCTCGACCCGCAGGGCTGTTTCTTGGGCTCCCCAGTTGGAAGATCAGTACCAAAAGGTTTGCAGTTTAGCCGTTCAGCTGCTGGCAACTTTGTTCCATTTACTACTTAATCTGTACGTTCATCTGTTTATTCACTCACTCAGCCAACATTTATGAAGCACCACTGTCTTCCAGGCAAAATGCTGTGATGCTGGGAGTCCTGTGATGAGCGGTACAGTCACAATACCTGGTGTTGAGGGGCCGATGTATTGCAGTAGGGAACACATTTGTAAATAAGTGAGGGCAAGGAAGTCTGGCATTTTATTGTCTGATACCATCTTATCAATGACATGCTCTATATTTTAGATACACATCAAAATAAATGATACATAAAAATCAGCTGGATAGGTTTTTTGGTGTAACAAGCTTGTCATAAGATTCAAGATGGTGGTAGTGGTGGTGAGTTGTTTTTATTCCAAGCCTTAGACCATGTTGGCTCAGACACACGGAGACTGGCACATAGCAGACTCTTAATGCATATTCGTTGGGTGAAGAAACCAGTGAGCATATGTTAGGCTGCTCATTTGTTGAACGAGTAAATGCCCGGAAGGGGATCATTCCTGAACTGCTAGAGAGGGGTCTCAACCTCAGTGGCTGACGGTACCTGTTAGTGAGTGAAGCAGGCTGAGCTGGGGAGACACGAAGGCATGGTGGAGTCTGAGGCAAACTGGAACTTCCCATTGAGAGGGGCGGCTGCTACTCAGCTTCGTCATTCACGTGCGGGTGAGGCTGCCAGATCCTCCCCGTTTGGAAGGGAAGTTGGAAGTCTGGATTGAATGTAATCCGCTAGTCACTCAGTTTGTCTAAAAGCAGACCCCCCCCCAGAGATTGGTGGGCCTACAGAGCAGATTGGAGGTCACCAGTTTGCCGTCTCTGTTCCAAATCCTTGGAATCCCGGTCCGCGGGCTCTGTCAGCGGAGGGGGTGTCTGGTCTACACCTGGAACCTGCCGCGCTTCCCCCAGGAGCGCGTAGAGTCAGCACGCCTCACGCCATTTCATCTCGTGCCTCTCTTCCAGGTCTTTGTCTGGGTTGGAAAGGATTCTCAAGAAGAGGAAAAGACAGAAGCCTTGACCTCTGGTGAGGACCCAAGGGTGCCTGTGGGTCTGTGTCATGCGGTGGGGTGGAAGCAGCTTCCTCTGCGGGTCTGGGCGTTTGTGACAGTGGAGGCGGGGACTTTCGCATCCGTGGTCAGCCCCTGGTGAGCCCTCCCTGGGGTGGTGAAAGAACAGCTCACTTTCTGCAGAAGCCTTAGGTCCCACCAAAAGGAAGTAGCAGCTAGGAGCTGCTTCAGATTCCCAGAATGCCCAAGGACCAAACTTGTCAGGATTTAGATGTGGGAAAGCAGGTCCCTGGTAGCTGAGCAGATCTGATTTGGGAGCTGGAAACCCAAAAGCTGGTTCTTTGATATCTTCCAGTAGGGAATGGCTAGAGAAAAATGACATAAGCTTCGTGAAGCTGGAGGTTAAACTGTGACCCCTGTTCCTTCCCATGTTCCTGGGCAGGGCGGTGGAGGAGTCATGTGGGTGTCATTGCCTTTAAGGGATGGTGGTGTCCAGTGCGGGGTTGGGCCTTGGGGACAGTGGGACCAAAAACCATCTTAGGCAGGGAACCATGTCTCCTTGGCGAGGGAGACCCTAAGGATTCTTCTCCTGCCTATGTGTCTGCAGCTAAGCGGTACATCGAGACAGACCCAGCTAATCGTGATAGGCGGACCCCTATCACCATGGTGAAGCAAGGCTTTGAGCCTCCCTCCTTCGTGGGCTGGTTCCTTGGCTGGGATGACAACTATTGGTCTATGGATCCCTTGGACAGGGTCCTAGCTGAGCTGGCTGCCTGAGGAAGGCCCCACCCTGTTACTGGTCAGTGCCTTTCAGAACTGTCCATCCCGCAAGGAGACCTTACAGCGAGCAGGGCCACTCTGGTGTGTGTGTGTGTGGTGGTTGTTTTGTTTGTTTGTTTGCTTTTTTACAGTAGCCAAAAACAGCCCTGCAAAAATTCAGGGTGCTTGCAAAATTGTCTCAAGTATTTGTGCTTTTGGAAATAATTGAATTCAATAAAAAGCTTTTTGAAGTGTGTTACCCTGCTGTGGCTCATTTGTCCTAGTCATTGTTCTGAGAAGGGCCCGAGTCGGGGAAGGGGAAGGGGGAGGCATGGCTTGTATCTGTGAACCAGTGACTGAGTTTCATTCACCTCGTGTGTGAATCATGGTGCGCTGAGAAGCAGTGAGGTGAAAGGGGTATAGATTGTACTAGGGGTAAAATGCTTATGTGGAAGGAAATTGGGAGGGAACCAGGAGGCTGGAGAGCCATCAGACTGAGATGCAAGTCTGACCCCAAGTGAAGGAGGGAGGAAGAGGGGTTGGGTGGATGCATCTTAGATGGCCGTGCAGTCCAGCAAGCTTCAGCAAAGCTTTTGGGGAGTCCTTGAGCCAAAGTAAAAAAAAAAAAATTTAATGTAGAGTCCCATTTTTGTTATTATTTTTTATTGTAGTAAACTATACATAACATAGTATTTTATCACTTTGACCATTTGCAAATGTACAATTCAGTGGCACTAAGTACATTTACAATGTTATGTAGCCGTCCCCACTGTCTATATCCAAACCTTTTTCATAATCTCCAACATAAACTCTGTGCCCATTAAACAATAACTCCTATTCCTCCCTCCCCTCTGCCCCTGGCAACCTTTATTCCACTTTCTGTCTTCATGAATTTGCCTATTCTAGGTACCTCGTATAAGTGGAATCATGCATTTGTCCTCTGTCTGCCTTATTTCACTCAGCATAATGTTTTCAAAATTCATACATTTTACAGCACGTGTAAAAATTACATTCCTTTTTGTGGCTGAATAATATTCCATTGTGTGTATATGCCACATTTTATTTATCCATTCATCCATCGATGGACACTCAGGTCATTTCCACCTTTTGGCTATTGTGAACAATGCTGCTGTGAACCTTGGTGTACAAATATTTGTTTGATTTAAAATGTTCTGGAGCCCAAGTCAAATCAGCCAACGAAGGATGTGAAGGTCTCCCAGGGGTGGGATGTGTCTTATCTCCTCACTACACTCAGTCATTGGGAGGCCTGGCCTTGGAACACTGTCAGTAGGAGTTCAAAGCCAGCAGCTGGACCCCTGAGTCACTTACATTCCCTGTAGGAGAACGTGGGCAAGGTACCACACCCTGTAACATCTGCCTGCATCTTCCTCGCTTCCTCTGGTTCCCACGAGTGTTTCTGCTGACATGAGGTGCTCCTGGATGCTCCTGAAATTTGCAGCCTTTGGGGTGTGGAAGAGGGGCTTCCTCTGTGCCCCACTTGGTCCCCCAGACCCTGACTCTTCGCTGATGCTCCGTTTGTCACGAAGTTCCTCTTAGATGTCTCCATGAACTTATGTCTCTAAACCTTTTCTCCATGGAGATCCCAAACCAGTCCAAGAAACTGCTGGGAGACAGATCCCCTTCCCTCCCCTCTATCCTCTGATCTTTTCTCTCCGCGTTTTCCCCTTTTTTGTTCTATGCCTCTCTCCCACCCATCCCCATCAACTTACAGAGGGAAAACTCGTTCATAGGACCGCGGAAGAACAGAAACCAGTGTGAGGGTTTATGTGGTGGGATGGGTGTGTGTGTGTTTACACTGCTGTTTCCAAAGCTGGCTGATCACCCTAATTGCCCAGGGAGTTTTTAAAACCGTAAATTCCCTAGGGGCCCTACCTCAATAGAGTCTGATTCATCGCAGAAGTGACGGGAGTAGTGGGGAAGGAATTTTCCAGGTGAAACATGGAATGGTCGGGAGTCAGGTCATCTCAGGCAGGGTATGGAGCTATACAAAGATGGAGCTCTGAGGGAGAATGTGGTACTCAGGGACAGACTGCAGCCCAGGGGGCTGGAGCAGAAGGTGGGAAAGCAGAGAGTTCACAGAGGGCCTCAAATGCCACGCTGAGGGGTTTGAACTTGATCTTGTAATGCCTACCTCTACTCCAAAGGGCCACTTTCATGGTCAAAGCTATCAACTTGACAAATGCAAAGTTCTGGAACAAAGGCAGCCTTTACCACCTAGAGCTTGTAGGGCCTTCACTAGAGGAAGGTGGAGGCTTGTCTAGACAGAGCCAGCTCGCTGTGGAAGGTCAAAGGCAGGTGAACCTGCCATGCATTCTTCATTTCCAGTTATTGGCATTCAAGGCAGTTTATTGGCCAATTTCGGTTTATTGGTGTCTGTAGCTTCAGAGAGAGAGGTCTGCCTACTCTGAGAAAGAAAGTTGTCTGAGGCAATGGAGTTGCTTGGACTCCATATTTTTTTCTCTCAAAGACAAAATAATGAGTCAGGAACACTATCACTTCAACCATATATTTTTCTCTTCCTAACGGTTTTTGAGAGACGTTGGATTCCATCATCTACAATGGAGAAGTCATTGTGAAATGCCATGACAGGTGCCCAGGGGGCGTCTCTTGGAAAGAGGTTGGTCTGGGCTTGGATCCTGAATCCTATCTTGGGCAATTCAGTTCAACAGATATATATTTATGCCAGGCCGTGTGCAAGGCACTAGGGATAGGACAGAAAATTTCTGTGAGCCTCAGCTTCCCCACCTGCAAAATGGTAATATTGTATTCATATAGTACCTAACTGGAGGTGGTACAATATAGGGGCTGAAAGTGGGGCTTTGAAGTCAGACCTGGGTTCAAATTCTAGCTACACCACTAACCAGCAGTGTAATCTTACTTCAATTCTTTGTAGCTTCCTTAGCTGCAAAATGGGAATAAGAACAGAGCCTACCCAACGGAGACTTTTATGAGATTATGCTTAATACAATGCCTGGCACATAGTAAATGCTCAAAAATGGTAAAAATGTTATTATTTGGTAAAACCAAAGAGCCTAGTCCACAGCAGGACTTAGTACATAACCATGGAGGTAAAGACCCACTACACTGTGTATCAGATAGGATATTTTTGGCTGTAAGAAGTGGAAAACCAACTCAAATCAAATTAAACCATAAGCACACTTATATGCTCTCATAAATGGTAGTGCAGAGTTTCGGGGGCCATCTTGGTTGACTAAACCCATTGGGTCTGTCTGGGTTTCTTGTTGATTCTCTTGGCTCCGCCCCTCCCGATCTGGTAGTGAAATACCTGTAGGCGTCCTGTCTGTCACACCCGTGCATGGCAACGCCCAAAGGAAAAGATAAAGGATTGTTTCGAGAAGTTCTCCCAGAAAAGGGAGGCGGAACTATCCCGCAGTCCATAGAGAACCTCTCCTCAGATCTCAAGAGCCCGTATGGGGCTACATGACCATTCCTGACCAAATCATGGGCTGGGGGATAGAATTATCAATAATAGGCCAGTTAAATTCATGACAGGAGCTGGGATTGGATTCCTATTCCCCTGAGATAAGAGCTCTAACGGGGAGAAACCTAAAGTCATGGTTCCTAGGAAGGAGGAAGGGGGTAAATGGACACTGGGTAGACAGCCATTTTGTGGGAGACTTTTTTGGAGTCAGATGCTAAAAATAATAATGAACGGTAATGGTTCCTTACAGTTTTATGACGTCTAGTAATTTTCAGAGGGCTTAATTTCCAGCCTGTTTTTTTGTTTTGTTTTGTTTTTTGTTTTTTGTTTTCAGAATCTTTGTGGGAAGATTCCCAGCCTCCATTATGGTTACTAAGTTTCTAGAGCTTCCTGAAATCTGTTAGTTGTTTCAATTTCCTTTGTCAACGAACTCTGGCTATAGGGTGGATTGAAAAGGGCTGCATCCTATTCGCAAGTGTGACTCCTTTAGGCAAATCTCAGCCTGATCTGAGCCCAGAGCTGCTGAAATTAGGAAAGATCTTAAAGATCATCTATCTAGTCCAAAGGTTCTCGAGTCTTTGGACAGCCATGGTGGTGGGGTCAGTGCATCTCTTAAAGTTGTGCACAAATTTGTGCTTATAGCTTCCAACAGTTTCTCTAAAGGTCTGAGACCCAAACAGGTGGAACTCAACTTCTTATTTTACAGGTGAGGAAAATGAGGCTCAGAAAGGAGCATGACCTGAGGTCACCTTACACGTTCAAGGGTGTAGTGGGAAAAGCATTAAGAGCAGTGATTTTTAAATTGGGATCTGGGGGCTTCCCTGGTGGTGCAGTGGTTGAGAGTCTGCCTGCCAATGCAGGGGACGCGGGTTCGAGCCCTGGTCTGGGAAGATCCCACATGCCGTGGAGTAACTAGGCCCGTGAGCCACAACTACTGAGCCTGCGCGTCTGGAGCCTGTGCTCTGCAACAAGAGAGGCCGCGACAGGGAGGCCCGCGCACCGCGATGAACACTGGCCCCCGCTCGCCGCAACTAGAGAAAGCCCTCATACAGAAACAAAGACCCAACACAGCCAAAAATAAATAAATAAATTTATTTTAAAAAAACAAAAACAAAAAACTGGGATCTGTAGAATTCTATGAGGTGCTTCAGTGATTTTACAAATGTTTGATTCAAATTCCGTTTTTAAAGTGGTAACAAATATCACAGACACTTGAAATTGAATGTAGAGCCTAATTTAAGGCTGTAATTGCCTTTTGTAACTCTGATTAATATTAATTTTTTTCAAAACAGCCTCATCGATTGACATTAAGTAAATGTTATAAATGTGAACTTAAGAATTTATCCTGATAAGAGGCATTTTAAATCTTTTACTTTATAGTTTCCTTTGGAAAAAGAAAAAAGGGGGTTGCTGCTAAAAAGAAGTTTGGAAACAGGTGGTTCACCATTTACTAGCTAGTAACCTTGTGAAGCCCAGCGTGGTGAAGCTCACAGAGATAATAAAGTTTAAAAGGTCACGAAACTTCAAAGATCCATGGAACCCTGGTTTCCTCCCACTCAGGCCAGTGTGTTCTAACAATGTTGTGGTTACCAACATCCTACTTACTTCATTTGGACCGAAGCCTAGATCTGATGGTCCAAAACTAGAGTTTAAGGCCTGCTTGGGTATGAATGCAAAGTTTCACGAGTCAAATGAACCTTGACAGTCTTGAAAAGTGATCTACATATAAAAAGGCTGTGGGTGGTGGTGTGTATATGAAAGTGGAGGAGGCAGGCACTGCCTCACCAGGATACATTCAGACAACTTAGGAGTCTTTGGAGTTAGATCCACGTTCAAATACCGAGTCAGCTCCTCACTACCCATGTGACTTTGGGTAACTTTTAACCTTTGAGCCCCAGGGTCCTCATCGATAAAATGGCTAAAAATATGTCTCATCAAGCTGTTTTTTTCTTTTATAAACATTTTTATTTATTTATTTGGCTGCATTGGGTCTTTGTTGCTGCGCGTGGGCTTTCTCTAGTTGTGGCGAGCGGGGGCTACCCTTTGTTGCGGTGTGCGGGCTTCTCATCACGATGGTTTCTCTTGTTGCGGAGGACAGGCTCTAGGCGCGTGGGCTTCAGTAGTTGTGGCATGTGGGCTCAGTAGTTGTGGCTCGTGGCCTCTAGAGCACAGGCTCAGTAGCTGTGGCGCACGGGCTTAGTTTCTCCGCAGCATGTGGGGTCTTCCCGGACCAGGGCTCGAACCCGTGTCCCTGGCATTGGCAGGTGGATTCTTAACCACTGTGCTACCAGGGAAGTCCTTTTTTTTTTTTTAAAGTTTTTTTTTGATGTGGACCATTTTTAAAGTCTTTATTGAATTTGTTACAATATTGCTTCTGTTTTACGTTTTGGTTTTTGGCCCCAAGGTATGTGCTCTTAGCTCCCTGACCAGGGAATGAATCTGCACCCCTTGCATTGGAAGACAAAGCCTTAATCACTGGACCGCCAGGGAAGTCCCTCATCAAGTTGTTTTGAAGATGAAATGATAGAATGTATGTATACGTATTCAAGCACAGGGCCAGGTACCTAGTGCTCCACAAGCGGTAGCCATTAGTTCAAGATGGTTCTTTGAAGGTTGGATGTGGCAGGTAACACCATTAGTTTTATATCATTTATTTCTCTTTTATTTATTTATTTTTTGCGGTACGCGGGCCTCTCACTGCTGGGGCCCCTCCCGTTGCGGAGCACAGGCTCCGGACGCGCAGGCGCAGCGGCCATGGCTCACGGGCCCAGCTGCTCCGCGGCACGTGGCATCCTCCCGGACCGGGCCACGAACCCGTGTCCCCCGCATCGGCAGGCTGACTCTCAACCACTGTGCCACCAGGGAAGCCCTATTTCTCTTTTTAAGTAGGGGGTATGCCAGTGTGATTAGCTGGGTGACGGTAAGAAGTGAGGTCCTGTCCTGTTTGGATTAAGGCAAAGGGAAATGAGCCCAGCCAAGGATTCAGCGATCTCAAACTCCCCAGGGAAACTGCAGGCAGGTACACCAGAGGGAGCCAAGACATGAGAGACGGCAGATGGACCACGGCCTCTCCTCCTCCTCTGGCCCAGGAAAAGCACACGGAAGCCAAAGCGGCTAGTCCAGGACTGGACGAACTGATGTGCCGCTTCTGAAAAATGAAATCCACATACACGAAACGCAGGCAGAACCAGACTCAAAGAAAACTCTCACCCAAAGAAAATTAGTAAAAGTGCACAGTTTATTATGTACAGCATTGGAAAGGGAGGCCACCTGGAAAAAACTCTCGTACTAACACTGTCATCCTAGAGCTCCTTCTATGCCTCCTCCCTCCCAGGCAATTTAATTCCAACCTTTTGGACTATGAATCCACAAGGCAGAAGAGCGAAGGTTGTTTGGTATCTGGAGATAGACTCAAGGAACGGAAAGCACTGAACCTCTAAGTCTGACAAGAGATTTTCAGCCAGGATATGTGGTTGTCTCCTGGTCCTCAGTGGTCGAGGGTGAGCCACCTCACAAAAGAGACAAAATCATTATTTAAAAATTCAAAATATAAATGCAGCTTGAGTTCCAAGCCAGAATGCTCTGTATATTGTATATGTAATGAACTCAACCAGGCACCTGGATCCACGGTGGTTCAAGGTTTTGTAAAATAACCTTAGAAATGGGCTGTCGGGAGGGGACTCTCGTAGGCTGGGATTTGACAGAGTGACCCAGCTAAGGACAGATATGAAGGGCAGCTTTGGGTAAGGAAGCTGCTATTCTTAGACTTTTCTAGGTGAACTCAGAACTTCAAAGAGGAAGTGGTACAAATGTCATCAGGCGGCTTTCCAGGCTACTTGGCTTCACAGGCATTTGTGAAATGGAAGATGCTTCTTAATATTACAGCAGTGGTGGTTCAGAAGGGCTGACCACTTCCTCCTTCAGCATCACCACATACGACAGAAAAGAAAAATCACCAGGGAAATAAAAAGGATCTATACCTATATAGATATGCTAAGCTTGAGAGCATCTTCCCAAGCTCCTTGGATATTGTGTGCCCGAGAGACTATGAATTCCTTCTACTACTTAATGAATGGTAGCCAAGATAGCTCACAGTGTACACGAGTCGATAGCATGCAGACAGTAAAATATAATGGTTTTCTGAAGATATATTTTTTTAAAGTATTAGTCCCTTAAGCTATTCAAATGGGTATATAAACAATGGCTTATAGAACTTAGAGAAAATTTTATTTAAAAAAATCAAAACTATTTAGAACCTGATATACGAAAATAGGCAAAAGTGAGAAAAAAAAGCACTTTTGTGACAAGTATTTAGCTGGTTTGAAAGACCACAGAGGAATCATTTACTCATAAAGGGGCTCAAAGAAGTTAAAAAAACAAACCACCCACGTTATTTTAAAAGGACGTCTACAGCAATGGATTTAGAAGTCTTTCAAGGGTTAGGGTCATCATTTTCCTTGGTCTTCCCCTTTTTCTCCAGTGCTAACAGGTACTGGCAAGGACATGTCTACCCTTAAGTAAGGAGTATTTTGCAGCATCGGGGGTGTGGGTGGGGCAGTTTGAGTTTAGAAGGTAAACTGATGTTAGGGAAATTTCCTTAGCTGAGACTCCCCGGAAGTAAGGCACATGTGGCCCAGAGAAGCTGGTTGTAGCCCGAGGTCACAAATGCAAAACATTTGTCCGGCCAGGGTGTCGGGCTGGGGTGACAGCCCGCCTCCCTCCTTTGGCCCGGCTGCCGACAGAGGGCACAGAATGACTCAATGAGATGCGAAAGAAGGTGGACGTAACCTATCGCATAACAATCTAAAAATACGAACTCTGAAGTATTTTAGAGTGAGAGATTATCTTACATAAATCATCACTCTCACGTACTATTTACAAGCTAACAACCTTCGTCTGTGGCTAGGAGCACTACACGTTCTAAGAACATCACACTCAACATATGGAAAAAGGAACGGAGGGAGGAAAGTCAAGGTTCCCACCCTATTCCCTCCTTATGGGTTAGAGGCTGGTTTGGTCCCCACTTCATCCTTAGGAGGGAAGAGCTCATCTCTGCCTCGGCCTACATGGCTCACTGTTTTGCCCCCATGATGCCTTGCAGCATATCTATGGGCAGAGGGAAGACAATTGTCGAGTTTTTCTCAGCAGCAATGGTGGTCAGTGTCTGAAGGTACCGGAGCTGAAGGGCAGCAGGAGATTCGGTGATGACCATGGAGGCTTCTTTCAGAGCCCTGGATGCATTCATTTCTCCCTCAGCTGCAATGACCTACAGAACAGTGGCAAGGAGAAGTCAAACCAGAGAACACGGGCGGGTGTTGAGCAGTTCAAACCGGGGTACATCTAGCTCAGGTGGTACACAAAGCCTTCCTGAGAGTCAGCCAGAATAATTCTAAGGAAATCAATTTCCAGACTCAGCTCCTGTATGTTCTTTTTCCTGTAACTGATTTGCCTGAATATGTGCCTGAGGGCAAGACATTCTCTTTTACTATTTATTGCCTTTCTCCCATTTCTAGGGCACCAAACAAGGGGACAATTCAGAATACTGTGTAGGGGCTGAGAAAGTGAATGACCCCAGTGACTGTATACAAAGCCTTTTGCAAGTCAGATGGATTTCCAATTCTTTGATTTCAAAGAAAGGGAAGAGGACCTTATTGTACTGCAAGCAGATGGATAATTAAAAGTATTTTTTGATGAAAGATCACTGTAGGATTTTTTAGCACGTAAATTCAGAGGGAGTGCTAAGAATTGTATAAAGTTACTTAAAAAAAAACTTCCAATTCCATCTACTTATTTATATAAATAAGGTTTCTTACTCCTTATACCTATAAAAATGAAAAGTAGAATTGATGCTGAATATTGTCTTATTCTTGCAATAAGTAACAACCATCTACAAAGACATGGATTCATTCCTCATTCATCTCATTGAGACCCTTGCTTGTAGTCAGAGAAATTTTAAAAATATTTTAACTTATATACTAAATGTGTTCCAGAAGGGTGAGAAAATAATTCATGACAAAATACATTATATTAGGAAAAGACTCTGTGGGGGAGGTGGAATGGAAATAAAAGTTCAAGGAGAAAAAGAAAAAATGAAAAATTCCTAATTGCTAAAAGAACTTATTCTTTCATCATTCTATAAAACAGAGGATGAAATCATTACGTTATCGAAATTTCACTGGATACATTTAAAAGAATGATGTTAACAGTTTCATTTCAAAATGTCAATTTTTAAAACATGCCAGGACTTATATGCTTGACAAGTATATACATTCAAAATGAAAAATTGTACATGTCTATTTAAAATGTGAGATGGGACGTAGAGTTTTTCTAAATTCTTTGAGGGGTTACATGAGCAAAAAGTTTGAAGATCACTGGAGTGGTGGGGACGGCAGGGGCGTTGGAGTCTGGATGGTCTTAAGCTCAAATTGCAAACCTAACCCTTCCTAGCTGAATGTCCTCAGAAAGGTTACAGTAAGTCCCCCACAAACGAACGAGTTCCGCTCTGAGAGCACGTTCGTAAGTCCAATTTGTTCGTAAGTCCAACAAAGTTAGCCTAGGTACCCAACTAACACAATTGGCTATATACCGCTGCTTCTACACTTGCTTCCAGACATCCTGGGCTTGAAATAAAGATACCGTACTCCTGTACTCTATACAGTCCTGTAAAGTACACAGAAGCACAGCCACTTGTAGAGGATGCACGCACACGACAACGTAACCCAGACACGTGAACTAACTTATGTGGCTGGACACGCACTAACGCACGTTTGCATCTTTGAAAGTTCGCAACTGGAAGGTACGTAACTTGAAGGTTCGTATGTAGGGGACTTACTGTATTTAACATTCTGAGCCTCAGTTTCTTATTCTTTTTTTTTTTTTTTTTTTTTTTTTTTAGTTTCTTATTCTTAAAATGGGATAGCACCTACCTCATGGGACCATTGTGAGGAAGACAGAGAAAGTCTATTATATGTTGAGTGTATAAACGGAGGCTAATTATGTAGGAAGGGCAAGCGCCAAGTCAAGACCTAATTTTTGGATCCACTTATACCCTAATTCCTAAAAGATTCAGAAGCCAAATCAAGGCAGTTACTTCTAATTCGTAATCCTAGGAGAAGAGGTGTAAACATACCATAATCCTCAAGACTAAAAGGGTAGTTAGGTTGTTCTCACAGGGATCTCAAAATATTAATGGTTCTTAACACTGCTGTGAATATCAGAATTGAAAGCAATGGTCTTACGACCAGTACAATTTCATTCACGTATACAGTAAACGTTGGGGGCCTCCCAGGTGTCAAGCCCTGTGAGGGGCTAGGGATAGAGGGGGACTCCCCCGCCTCCCTCAGCTCCTGGCCAAGTAGGGGAGACAGACTGGAAGCAGATCATTTCATTCCAGTGTGACAAATGCTGACAGAGACATGTACAAATGCCCGCACAGAGAGGAAAGCAATTTTTGCAGAAGGTGAAGTGGTGAGGTTACAGAAGAAGCTGAACATTACAGGACGAAAGCCTTGCTGTCTGGATTAAGATGAGAAAGAATATTGCAGGCAGAACACATGAAAAGGTACTGAGGTGCAAAAAAGCTGGTGTATTCCAGGACCCTGTAAGGGGATGAGCACTGTGGGGAAGAAGGGAAGGTAGGGGGTGAATCAGGCAAGGTGGGAAGGTGGGGGGTGAACGGGGCAGAGGGGAAGGTGGGAGACGAATGGGACAAGGTGGGAAGGTGGGGGGTGAACGGGGCAGAAGGGAAGGTGGGAGACGAATGGGACAAGCTGGGAAGGTGGGCGGGGGGGGGGGGATGGGGCGGGGTAGGAAGGGCAGCACAAGCTCGGGTGTTCGTCTTCATCCCGGAGGCGATGGGAACCCTCATCAGATCTAGTTTGAGCAAACACTCCGACAGATGTCTGAGAATCAGTAAGAGAAAAGACCGAGAGGGAGAGCTTTCAGAGTGATTTGGTGCCAGTCACCGGCAGTGGGGATGGAGGAGGAAACAGACTGGGGCGCTGCTCAGGAGGGAGACTCAACAGTGTGGGGCAGACTGGGACGGGACCAGAGGGGCACAGAGGCTGAGTCCAGGTTCCCGGATTGCGGTGCATTCGGTGAGACAGGGGATACTTACTGGGAGATGGAACCCAGATTAGAGGATAAAAACCTAAATTTATCAAGGCAAACCATTATGCCCTACTAGATGTGTGAGAAGGGGCCAGTGCCAGCCATACTGAAAGGGACTCCGGGAACTGCCCTCCCAGGCAAACACTGGAGAGAACGCACAAGCCGACCCTGCCACGAGAATGGCAGGCTCTGATTTTCTTTCCATGTCATCTCAGATGCCCAGTTAGGTCCTTTTTTCTGTCTGGACATGGACCAACTGCAAAGATAGCTCATCTCCCACTACCAATCAATATACCATCTCTTGGCTGGGAAGCCAGACCCACCCGGCTGTCTCACATTTTGTTAATAGAAAAGCTGCTCTGAGTGAGCTGCCCAAGAGGTGAACACAATACCACAGGCCGTGTCTAATACAGGCCAAGCGGGCACTGTGGGTAGGATGTTAGGAAGCAACGCAAGCTACCCATGGGTGTGTGCGCCTTCTGCAAAAAGTGCAGTAGTCCCCTGTCAATCGGCACTTCATCTTTACAGACCGTCGTGTCGAAAGCTGGCACTTTCAGGTACGTGGGCCGTCCTGCTGTCTCCTCCTGTGGCCTAGGGGGGCTGCTCTGAGGGAAGTGCCAAGAAAGGTGACCTGCATTCTTGCACCCCACCCTCTCAATTATTAGATGAGTAGCCCCAGAGATAGGAGCCCGAAAGCACATGCCAGGCACTTTTCTGAGAACCGTGAAAAAGGAAATAAGGGAGAATTTGCAAGCACGGAAGACATTCCATTTCCAGTCATTAAGAGTTGGACCGAAAACTTTAAAAAGAGGTCCCCCTAACGTATCATAACACGTTCAGGAGAATCTGTCCTCTTTTGTGGCCTTTCCTCTCACAATTACGCTTGTGAGCACTTACACGTTCATTCTCTTCGCTGTGCAGTACACCTTCGTATGAATCAACCATGTTTATTTATCCATCCAGCCAGCAATGGATATGTGGGTAGTTGCCAGTCGGGGGTAATTACAAAGTGCTGCTGGAGTACTGGAGTGAACACTCCAGCATGTGCCCTTTGGTAAACAAATATGTGCATTCCTCGCAGATACAGACAGTTTTCCAGAGCGGCTGTACCGAGCTATATTCTCACCAACAAAACCTCCTCCCTCGCCCACACTTGCATCTTTTGCTTCCTTTTTTCTTTTTTTAAGCCATTCTGGTGGATGGTTAGCGTGGCATCTGCTTGTGACTTGCATTTGCATTTCCCTGACGGCCAATTAACTTGAGGAATTTTTCTCTGAAGTCTCTTCATCTATAGACTCTCCCACCCTTTTCCTCTGCAATTTATTTGTTGAAGAAATGGTGACCCCTATTTCCCTGAGAACTTGAGTACAGGGCCTTATGGCTGTTGCGGGGCTACTGTACCTCATGGAAGGATGAGACTCCTTGTGATTCTGCGTGTTAACCGCACCCTTAAAGACAGCCTCACCCAAGTGAGAGCACAGTAATTCAGAATTCTAACCAGCTTCCTTTATCTCTTCTTATTGTTAGAAAGGGAAGTCAGGAGCTCTCTTTCTTAACTGGTGAGAATGCTGGTAGAAGAGACTCGGTCCATCCTGGAAAGTCCCAGAGGAGGCAGTGGGGAGCAGAAGAAATTCTAATCTCCATGGTCACTAATCAACTGTGTGCTTTTCAGGGAAACACATAACTTTTCTGGGCTTTGACGTTTTCATCTAAAGAGTGAGATGGCAAATAAGTTTCATGTTTAGGGCCAATTCCAAGCAGTTGCAGGTTGTCACCTGGAGTGTTTCAGCACGGTTCTAAGGTCAAGTCAAGCTCAGGGGAAAACGGTGCTGTGGTTAATTACTGGCCTGGGAGCCTGAGGGTGGAGTGGCAGCCTCTGGGCCAGGTATTTGTCACCTTCAGAAGATAATCCCTAAGGACCCTTCAGGCTCCGAAACTCTACGTATTCTATGTATGATAAATTCTATTATTCAATATGGTTTGGAAATGGGGCTTTTGGTTAATGACATATTCTAGGTAAAAGCGATTCCTAATCTTCCAAATAACTAAATTATAGTGGGGCATATTTAATATCATTAACACAAATGTAATTTAATCTTCTAAATAAAATATGATGGTTTGGAGAGAAAGTACTTGAGGGTGTTGTAGTGTTATCACAAGCATCAATGAACACATCAGGCAAATCTAAAAATCCTGGTTAGTAGAAAATTCTGGATGCAGTGTGTCAAATGAACTACTATTCTATTTGGTGCTGGCTAAAAAATTACAGTGACCAATCCGTGGCTTACAGGGCATCCTAACAGAAGGGCAGGGTTCTGTGGTTAGCCAATTATCACCAGTTACTACTGTTTTCTAACGGCAACAAATTGGTTCGCTCCTGGTATCCTGGGAGATCTGTCACATCCACAGCAACCACTCCTATGAAAACTATCCCTCTTCCTCCACGCATTCATAGGTAAGGGGCTGTGGGACCTTATTAGGATCTTTGAGTGAAGTTGGACTGAAAAGAATCACTCTGCTGTGAATTTGGAATCGGGGCTGGTGTGTCTCCTTCAGCGTTCAACTGGGGAGACGTGCACTTGGGAGTCAGACATTCTCCCCCTCCAGCTGTCTGCAGCGAGACGTGGCCCAGGATATGGAATGCCTGCCTCCCCTGAGGCTGCTTTCTGGTCTCTGGCTCCAATTCTGGTGAGGCTTGACTCTACTTCCTACCCTTGGGGGTGGTGAGATATCCCTTATGCACTATCATCTCAATAGATCCTCTTTTCCAGGTTCACAAATATTCCCTCAGCACCTCCCATGGGGGTCGTGTACCCATGTAGGGTTAAGACATAGGCAGGGATAATGATTAAAAAAAAGAGGGGGGGAAACATGCAGACATCAAAGAAAGAGAAGTGAAAAAAAGAGAAGAGGAGAGAAAGGAAGAGCAAACAGTAAGAAGAAAGAAGAACCTGGGAAAAGACAGAGAATGAAACAGAAGACAAAAATAGGGAAGGAATGAATGGTAAGCAAACTGATGTGATTGCCCATCTGCTCTGAAGTCAGAACTGTTAATGTGTCCTTAATAGGGGACTGGGAGAATAATGTATGGGATGTGCAGTTAGAACGAGGTAGATCTCTGTGTACTGCTATTCCCAGGAGATACTGTTGAGTGAGAAAAGCAAGGTGAAGAACAGTTATGTATTGTATGATCCCACTTTTGTAAACCAAACAAGCCAGTAGACTAACAACCTAGTCAAATAAACCCCAAATGGAAATCTTCCAGTATGTACACTAAGCTGTTCAGAGTGCTGGCCTCTGGGGGAAATGTAAAGTGACGGGGAGAGCCTTCATCTTCACTACTTCAGGATCGTTTCAATGTTTTACAACAAACACGTTTTACTTTGTGTAATTAAAAAAGAAAACTCAACAGGAAAAACAAACGGGCTACAAAGAAAAAAAAAAGGTTACCTTGGCCCGGGCCTCCCGGGATGCCTCTGCTTCAGCAGCCATGGCTCTCTGCAGCTGCACAGGGAGCTTCACATCCTTAATCTCCACACGCTCCACCTTTATTCCCCAGTCATCAGTGGCATCATCCAGAGTGGTCTGTGAGGAAGAGAGAAGGAAGCTAGAAATGTTCAGCCCCCGCCCAGTGGCCTAAGGTAGCTCTGTTCACTGGGATTTGGAGCGGGAAAGGCACTGGTGGAGGGTTGCAGAGAGATCAGTTATCCATGCAGGCAGGGAGGCTGAGGTGGGAGGCTGGGTTACTGGGGAGCGGATCCTGATTGTTACTAGTAAGCTAACGTGGGCTGGCAAACTTTTTCTAAAAGGGTCAGACAGTGATTGTTTATTTTCAGTCTCTGTTGCAACTAACCCTACCCGTGCAGGTCAAAAGCAGCCATGGGTAGTACATTAATCAATGGGTGTGGCTGTATTCCAATAAAACTTCACTTATAAAAACAGGTGGCCAGCAGACTCCTGAGCCAATGTGACTCTGTGTGAGCCACGTTATTTCTTTGTGCTTCAGTATCCTCCCTTTACAACGGTAGGAATGAAATCATTCTATTCTATTTCATATGGCTGTTGTGGGCATCAAGTAAGACCAGAGATTTCACGCACAGTGAAGTCTATACAAATAATAACAGTTCAGGTTTATAGTACTTGATCTTTTTTGAACAAGTCAGGTTTGATTCGTCATCTGTTACGTAAGCAAGACTGGAAAGCGTAAGAGTTGCAAAGGCAGTCACGGGACTCGCACAGAATATGGCTTTAACTACACCTGCGCTATCTTGCAGAACGGCCTCTGCACTCTTATGCTAAAGAAAAAGGTTAACACTAATTCTGGGAGAAAAAAATACACACTGGAGGGAATTAAAAAACAATGCACACATCGGAGTGTTATTAACCCATGAGCTAATTATGTGAAAAAAATCCCCTTCCATCAAGTTTGGGAAAACTTTTCTACAAAGAAAAAAAGGCCGGTGATTCCCCAACTTGACTTGCGGAAAAGTTCTCAAATACCCACTGGCCCTTTGCTTTATTTTCCAACTTCTGTGAGTTGCAGCACTGGTGCACCCCTCACCTGCATGTTGTGCGCAATTTCTTCCCTGTCGGAGAGGATCTGGGAAAGGTTCTTGGTGCCCAGGACATTCCTCAGAGTCGTCTGTGCCAAAAGACGGGTTGCTGAGTCAGCGTTGGTGATGTTCGCCACAGCTAGGGTAGCGTTCTGAACACGGTAGTAGACCACGCCGTCCACACTAATTGTCACTGAATCCTTAGTGAGGATCTACAACACAAAGGAAGCAATTTTACATCTGTCAACCACCTCTTTCTTTAATAAAACTGTAAGGAATGTTATGTGACAGAACACCTTAAAACACTAGCTGATTGTCTTTAGTAAGTGCTGTTGACTAAATGTTTGTGTTCCCCCAAAATCCATGTTGAAACCCAATCCCCAGTGTGTTGGTGTGTGGAGGTGGGCCTTTGGGAGGTGATTAGGTCATGAGAGTGAACCCCTCGTGAATGGGATTAGTGCCCTTAGAAAAGAGGCCCCAGAGAGATCCCTCCCCCCTTCTACCATGTGAGGACACAATGAAAAGACAGTGGAAGCAGGCCCTCATCAGACACCGAATCTGCTGGTGCCTTGATCTCGGACTTCTCAGACTCCAGAACTGTGAGCAATACACTTCTGTCGTTTATAAGCCACATAGTCTATGGTGGTTTGTTACAGCAGCCCAAAGGGACTAAGAGAGCAAAGCATTAGAATGTTAACTATGTCTATAAAATTTTAACAAAGTACATTCATTCATTTATTAATTCCATTCCTTCATTCGATCACTTAACAAATACTGAGACTTAGTAGCAGTTAGCAGCAGGCACTGTGCTATGTTCCAGGGATAAAGGTATGAAAAAACTTGGTTCCCACTTTCAAAGAGGTTGAGGAATCAAGGGGAGCTCTAAGGGACTAAGGATGGACAGTTTTAGGTGGCAGAGGTGATACATGAACTGAGTCTTGAAAAAGGAAATAAACATTTTCTGAGGATAGAGTGAACGAGTATTCAGGGCAGAGAGAATAATGTGTGAAAGGAACAGAGGTACCAGGGAGCCGAGGTTTGATGAACTGTAAGTAGCAGAGTGTTACTAGAACGAAAAGTGAACGGAACTGTTTTCGTAGGGTGAGGTCAAGGTGGAAGTATATTTACAGCAGGCTACGTGAAAATGCTCAACAGGACACAGTGAATCAGTGCTTCCTATCACATTCAAGGGCAAAGTCCTTGGTTTGGTGTAAAGCCCTCTGACATCTGCCCTCTGGCTTCAGTCCTCCCCACTCCTGCACACACTCTATGCTAGATGACGTGCAGGTCCCCACGTGCACCATGTTCCATGCCCCAGGCCTTTCTGCAGATGGCCCTCTCCTTGCATGTCCTCCCTTCTCTCTCCCCCACGGCTTCGGGCTGGAGTGTCCTCACTCATCATTTAAGACACAGCTCAAGTGTCCTCTTCTCTATGGAACTTCCCTGATTCACTCGGCAGAGTTAAACACTCTTTCCTTTGCCCCCTCACTGCAGTGACATGAGTTATCTACATCATCACTTTTCTGTTAGACTATGAATTTCCTGAGGGCAGTTTGTCTTTGTATCTCTAGCACTGGCAGAGAGCTTGACACACAGCAGGTAGTCAGTAGACAAGAGATGAACGGGACTGAAACGTGGTCCCAGGAATACAGTGAGGGATGAAGAGTGGGAGTGAGAGAGTCAGGAGACCCCAACTATAGTTTCAGCTCTGCCGGCACCTCCCTCGGTGACCTCCAGCAAGGCCTTTAGACTGACTTAGCGATTCCTCATTTGTGAGATGGGGCTAATAATACGGCCCAAGTCTATGCAAATTTCTCTGAAGGTCAAAGAAGAAGATGTTTGGAAATGAAGCCCTTTTGCGAGTGTAAAGAGCTACGTACATGGAAAGTAATAAAAACAATGATAATACATAGCAGTTTAGTTCTGCAAGGCATCAAAGCAGTAATCCTCTTTTTTTTAGTAACCTAAAAATACTTCTAACCTGGAAGAGAAGTGGGGGATTTGTAAATAGATACACAGTGTATTACCATCTTGTGTGAAGATTAATCTGTCCCTACGATGTGATGGGAAAATGTGTATCGTTTCTAAATGAGTTCTTGCCGCCGTGACTCTGCCGCAGCTGGAGCTTTGTAAAGCTGCATCCTCGCTATCCACTGATGATTGTAGGCAGAGTGTTTATCTCCCTTCGCGGTAAGTTCACAGGGGATCAGAAAAAGGACTGCTTGCCAAGTTCCAATCCACTCTGTGTTTAGAGAGCAGCTGGAAGGCAGAAGCTCACAGTGACCCTGCCAGACGCCTGCCATGTTTACAGAGGGAAGTGCCAGGAGAATTCCCCGCTACCCTGAATGGGGCTCCTAAGGGTCAATCTTCCACGCAGAGAATACAGCAATGCTCTCAGTCTTGTTCTTGTGGGTGAAAATGATTTCCGGTTTCACCTGGTATGTGTGGATTATGAAGTCTGACCTCCCTAACTACTTGGCTCAGTGCCAGCAGGGAAGTGCCTGAGCTGGTTTCTGGATTTTGTGACAAGGCTCCACCACTCTGCTGAGTACCTGGCCTGTGGCCAGAAAACACCGGCCGTTTTCTTCTGTCCCTCCCATCATCATGTTTTTAGGCTTTCTATCTGCGACGGTTATTACAACTCCTTAGACCTGAGCGCCAGGATGGCCATCACTGCGTCAAGGGCCAGGACGGAGCTGCTGTAGGATGCACTTAGCATGGAGCTGTGGGGAAAGCACTGCACAGGGAATCCGAAGGGCTGGCTTTGAGTCCTGGCTCCACCACTGTAGTATGGAGGAATTCCTCTGTCTCACTGCAACCATCTACTTTCTGGGTTCTGCTGTGCGTTTCAATGGTGATTTGTGGAGCAATTTGAAAAAGCCTGAAATAATTACTAACATAAAACATTATATGCTTATCTAAAGTACCAAAGGGGCAGTTTCTAATTCTTTGGCTTCTAACCAATTTATTTAGAATACAGTCAAGAACCGTAAGAAGAATATCGTATCAGAAACCCAGAGAGAAGTGTGGTAGTAAAAATGATGACAACGGTGATGACAGTAATATTATACTTACATTAACGTGACAGTACGTTTTGTAATAATAGTAACGACAAGCACTTTCATAGCACTTACTACCTATCAGCCTCTGCTCTAAGCACTTTACATAGAGTATCTCATTTAGTCCTCAAAAGAACCATATAAAGTAGGTCCTGTTATTATAACCTCTATTTTATAGATGAGGAAACGGAGGCACAGAGAAGTTAAAGAACTTGCTCAAGGTCACACAGCCAGAAAATGGTGAGGGCAGACAGCCTCTAAAGCTGTGCTCTGACTACTGTCCCCTGCTGCCCCTCAACGCCAGGCCTCTTCCCCGGTGATAG
The DNA here is from genome assembly GCF_005190385.1 of Monodon monoceros. NCBI lineage: Eukaryota > Metazoa > Chordata > Mammalia > Artiodactyla > Monodontidae > Monodon > Monodon monoceros. The sequence continues at coordinate 100,132,989 of NW_021703782.1, forward strand.
CTCAGTTACTCACAGCAAAAGACAACCTTACCTCCTGAGGAGGAATATCAAATGAAATAGTTCTCATGTCCACTTTGATGAAGCTGTCAGTGCACGGCAGAATAAAAAACAAACCTGCAACAGAGACATACACGAGATTAGAAAGAGACACCAGCACCTGACCAGCTCACCGCACCATTCAGTTCTAACAGAATCAACCTGATAAACCGAAAGAAAGCAGTTCATCTCAGTGAATGAGCCAGAAGCCAGGAATGTCATCCTTGACGCCCGCTGCTTTCTTCCCACATCTAACTGTCCCCACAAGACCTGTGGATTGCATCTCCTTACTTCACTGTTACTGTCACCCATTTGTTTTCCCTTAGACCAACGCAATCACTTCCCAAGTCATCTTTCTAATCCTTCTAGTTTCTCTCCTATGAACCAACACAAACCCCTGAACAAGCCGTACAAGGTCCTGCACGACCTTGACCCCGCTTACCTCTTCACCCGCTACCCTCTCCTCCCGTCCTGCACTCTGGCTGGGCCGCCTGCAGTTCCCTGAGCCTACAATGCTCTCCTCTGCATTGCTCTGCACATATTCTGTGCTGGGAACACCTCTCCCCTGCCTCACACCCTTTCCTGGCAAGATGTCACCTCCAGAAAGCATCCACTAGTTGGGGTCATCACTCTTCTCTGGGTTTCCACAGCCATCTGTGACTGTTTGACCATAATACTTATCACGTGGGATTGTAACTACCTGTTTCCTTGTTGGTGTCCCACCTCCAGGCAGTAAGATCCTTGAGGGCAGGGACTGTGTTTTCATCTCCCTTGAATTCCCAGAGCCTGGAACTCAGTGGGAGCTTAATCGAAGTTTGCCAAAAATAATGACTGAAAGCATTTATTTCAGTAGGGACTCTCACGCTCTAATTTCGATAGCTGTGGCTATTCTTGGCCTAAGATAAACTTATCAACTCAAGTAGGAAAGGGAGGGGAAAGGCAGGAAGGAAAGGGTAATTTCTGGTAGGCAGCACTGCTATTGTTGCACAACTTCTGCTATGAGAACTCTCTTCTGAGTCAACAGAGACCCTCATAAGGGAAATCACATCAGTAAAAGGACGAATCTCGTCCTCCAGGCACACAGTTCAGAACCCTAGTACTGACCAGGTCCTTTGGCGCCTCCTTGTAAGATGCGACCCAGCCTAAAGATGATGGCTCTTTCATATTCTTTTATGATCTAGATTAAAAGCACAAATAACAATTTAATGTGAGGAGTACAAGTATTTATATGCATAGCTTTTAAAATACATATTTCTGCTCTAAACAAGTGAGATGCCTCTAGTTTCTTTTCTTCTCTATAATCCAGATAATAGCTATAGGTAACATGGTTAATGTTTAATCATCCCTGCCAAAATAACCAAGTTATTTACTTTTATTATGGATCATAAAAGCAACAGATACTCCTTGTATAAAATCTGGAAAGCATAGAAGAGTATACAGAAGCAAATCCACACTCCTCAGCTGTTAACATTATTATCCAGTTACTCATGCATTGTCAACACAGGAAAAAAAGCGCTAAAGTCCTCATAGTTTGTCTCCTGATTCCTTAAATTGTAATAGTAACATAATCTGAAAATTCTTAGAGCATATTTTCTCTTTTTAGGAATATGAAAATGATAGTCATTTATCACAGTATTAATAACTTTATAGACATTATTAACGTTAATAATGTATTACTAACACATGCCAGGTGTTGTGATAAGTACGTAATTCATTTAATCCTCACAACAGCCCTATAAGGCAGGTGTTGCTATTTCCTCACATTATACATGGCAAAGGTCACACAGTAAATAATGGCACCAGCAGTCACACCTCAGCATCCTGACTCTGGAGGACTTGTTCTCACAGGACCACCCCACATCCCTGACTCCAGAAAATTTTAGATGGTGATCCCTACTTTAATCGTCAGGAGGGGCTGACTGGGCAGTGGCTGAAAAGAAGTCTTAAGATTCCATGATAATTGGTGACTATAGTTAAGAATTATAGGCCAGTATGGTCTCTCTCTGTCTCTCTTACACACACACACACACACACACACACACACAAACACACACACACAGTGGGCTTATGTACTTAGGAGTTGACCCCTTTCCAGATGTTGATGAAATATTCTTTACCTTTATGCACATCCATACTGACAACGGGAAAGTTAAAACTGTGAACAAGAATGATATAGTCACCAAAATCCATCCACAAGGTCCCAGGCCTGCACTGGGGCTATCTGTGAAAACCAAAAACATACAGCTCTTATCACTGTTCTTAGCATGGTCCCCCCATCACCTTCATCCTTGCTATTCACTGAACACCAGCTGTTTACACGTATTTTCCCATCAAATCCTCATAAAAACCTTGAAGTGCAGGTGCTACTTTCCCTAATTTTTATTATGCAGTGAAGTGATAAAAGTAAGAGCCAATCCCAACTACCAAGAAGGTTACAGTTTAGCGGGCAAGATAGACAAACAGATCATTATAATACTAAGTGCAGATATAGTGTCCGTTCAGCATATTTTGAAAACACAGAATAGGGGTAACTCACACCACACCGTTGGGATGGAGGTGAAAGTGGGGTGGGGTGGGGTGGGTAGGCAGTGGTGATGGTTGTCAGAGGGGCTTCTTGCAGGATGTAATGGTTAAGGAAGATACCAATGAAAAGGGGAAGGAGGGCAAAGTGAATTTAAGCCGAGGGTACAGCACAATTAAAGGTGAAAATCATATGATACACGCATATAAGCTCATTTAGGTCCTCTTTTTAAAAAGGCCACCTGTAAAATATCTCACTGGGTATATGCACAATGTATCATCCATATTGGTTCTGATTTCTTACTATTATGAACAATGCTATAATGAACATCTTTGTGCATAGCTTCCCTCTCACATTTCTAATAGTTCCCCTTTTCTGTAACATGGAATATTTTTCCTTCTTTTTTTTTTTTTTGGCTGCGCCATGAGGCTTGTGGGATCTTAGTGCCCCGACCAGGGATTGAACCCGCACACTTGGCAATGAAAGCATGGAGTCCTAACCACTGAACCGCCAGGGAATTCCCTGAAATAGCTTTCGTCTAATCACAAAGATAATACATGCCCCACTGCAAAAAAATTTAGAAAAGTATAAGAAGGGAAAAATCATTCAATTCAGAGATGGTAAATATTCTTCCAAACTCTTTCTATGTGCATGCACATTTTTCGAAGTACATAAATAAAATTTGTCACCTATGTTTCTCCCCTCTAGATATTGTTCTTTCACCTTCTTGTTTAGCCTGTCGCTATGCATTTGTGCTTTTTCTGTTTTAGTTTTAATTTTTTATCAGTTAAACTTGCATAAAGTTAAGAAAGTCAAATAGTTCCACGAGTACAAGAGGGCGGTTCCCTGCTCACCTCTTCCAATTTCTTCTACTCAAGGCAACTGCTCTTTCGGCTGAGTATTTAACCTCCCTGTTTCTAAATAATACACTGGTTTGGTTATTTGTTGTTTTTTTCAGTTTTGAGCTTTATCTGTTGACTTTCTACCCCTCCCCCACACAAAATATACCCATCCTTTGAATTGCTTCATAATTTTGGTTAGATCAATATCAAATTTTATATTTCATGAATATGCAAATGCCATTCAGAGCTAAGCCACGTAGTGAAGCATAATTCGTTTTCTTTTCCTGTACAACTTTTTTTTTTTTCTGGAGTCAATGTCTGTCTTTTTCCCCTTTGCTTAGTTTTCAATATACTTATTGATTCAACCCCAAACGTTTCATCAATCGTCTACACCTCCTTTCAGCAGGCTCAGGTATTCTACCAATTTCACCTTCCAAAGAAGAGTCCTGGAGTCGTGTCTGGACCTATTCATGTTCCTGGTGCAGCAACCATCCCTCTGATCGCCTTTCACTGTCATCCTGGGAAACTGCCTTCCCTTCCTAAGTTGTGTTTCCCACTCTCTGTGTCCGATGTCTTCCTCGTTTTTAGTTTGTTTTTCCTTTCTGTGGGGGACAGAGGGACTGAATAGGCCGAGGGATAGATCGCTTTTCTTATCAACCACAGAAGGCGTCTGCTGTCTTTCCAGAAGCTGTTTTAATAATGGGAGGGAGGGAGGTGGTCAGAGGGGAAGAGGTAGGCCAGGCATGGGTTACTACTCAGTTCAGGAGGGGCGAAGACAGCAGCAAGATGGGGCTTTGAATAAATAGGAGGCCAGGAAAGAAGCAGTGATGGCTGGGAGCGCGAAGAAAAAACACACGTGGGTATCCAGGTCAAGTGCTCTAAAACATAAGATGAAAAACCAGAAATACACATGAGTACTTTGGTTATACACGACTTTGTAGTTTTCCGATCCTGTGTCATAGTGTCAGGTTAACATCCTAATGCGTACTTAAGTAAAAGTGAACTAAGTTAATCCTGGAGGCTTCTAAGTTGTCATTTTGAGAGGTACGGACATGTTCAGTGAGAGAATACTCCAAGCAACGCCACTTCTCCACAGGTGGAGAAGCCCTATCAGGTGCTGTCATAACGGATATGAATCATAGCAGCCTTTCCAGTTTGTTATACTTCATGCACTGTAATAAATTACTTTAGACACGTATCTCATTTACTCCTTACAAAGCCCTGGGAAGTTAGGTGTTTTTAATTCCACTGTACAAATGAAGTAACTGAAGCAACATCTTTCCCAAGGTCACAAAATGGAGGACTTGGGATTCAAACACAGGTCTTCTCACTCCAAAGGCCATGTTTCTAAATCAATTCACTCTTTGACCCTTTGCCTCTGAATTTAAAAAAAAAAAAAAAATCCTTATTAAAGAAGTTGTTGTGTTTGGAGCACTTCCTCAAGACAGAATCCAAGCTGGGAAAGCATGGTAGGAGTTCCAAGAATGAATCTGATATTCTTACAGAGGAAGCCCCCTTAATTCCAGCTGTGCCTATTTATAGCAAGAGACAGTCTCAAGGCTCATTGCCAGGCTCAGGTCTAGGTTTCCAAAATGAAAGGAATTCCAAACAAGGAAGAGATGGGCCACAAATACTTATCTGACAGCATTTGGTGCTTTCTAAAATACTGCCCCAAGTCTCCCATATTCCAGGCAAAGCTCTGTGTCCTGAACTGTAATAGATGATAAACTCCCTGAGGGCAGGGATGTTTCTTTTTTATTTTTATATTCTCAATGTCTAGCACAGTACCTTGCAGAGAGTGGATATAAAATACTTAGCCAGCTTTCCAACTAGATATGTAATTTCTTGTGCATTTATATCCCTTATTAGATGAATTTCCTGAGAATAGGGAATGTTTAAGTTTCAACTTTCTGTGACTTCTTAGTTGTGCGATCTTTACCTCTCTGAACCTTTGTGTCCTTACTTGAAATAATCAGACTGGCCTTGCAGGACTGAGGCAGTGCTCAGTAAACACAGATGACAGTTTTCTGTCATTCTCCTATTTCACTCAAGTGTTCAATTTCCATGATGAAAAATGGGAAAATAGGTGGCTTTTACCCTTCTTGATAAAAGCCTCTGAAACTACTTAATTTTTCCCTCACTTCGTGCCTCCCTCCTGCCAGGCTAGGCCTGGACATTCAAAGACCTTCAGGAAGCTGATTAGTGAATCAAATTATTAAGTTATTGAATTATTATCTACATAAGGACAAACGGGAAAGTACAGCCCAGGTTTTTTGTGCTCAATTTCCACTATGTTGTCGAAAACCCCAGATGAGTATACGGGATTTGAATGCAAATCAAGAGGAAGAAGAAATTAAGCGGATTTTCTGAAAACTGGACTTGGTGTTTTTTTGTGGTACGCGGGCCTCTCACTGTTGTGGCCTCTCCCGTTGCGGCGCACAGGCTCCGGACGCGCAGGCTCAGCGGCCATGGCTCACGGGCCCAGCCGTTTCGCGGCATGTGGGGATCTTCCCGGACCGGGGCACGAACCCATGTCCCCTGCATCGGCAGGCGGACTCTCAACCACTGCGCCACCAGGGAAGCCCTGTCTTTCACTTTTCAAATGCTCAGCTAGAAATAATCCGAGCATACACACCGGAGAAATGGTGCTATTTCATAATATTCTAGTGCCTTTAAAATGAAACGATCCCATTCTCAACCCTGAAACTCTTCCCCACCTGGTTATAGCTTAAAAAGGTGCATAAATCACATTCCTCAGAGAGGTGAGGCTTAAACTCCACCAGGCTGTAAACAAACCCTTAGTCATTTCCGGTCACTACAGCCCAAAGAGGAAAAGAAATCTCAGTTACTCCCCCAAATTTTATGAAATTCATTTCCTTCAAGATTCCCACTTATTACCCTGAGGACTGAATCCTCCCTCCTACCTTTATGAGGTAAAAGACAAATAATGAACAATAGGTATTTCTGAGACATTTTGGTTGATATACTTGTTGATATTTGCTGGGTAGGAACAGTCTTAAAGATTAGGGATCCCATGATACTTGGTTGTAAATACTACTTTGCCATGGTTTACAGTATTTTTTTTTTCTTTTACTACCAAACTCTTTCCTGAAAACTGTGGTAGAATAAAATTTTAACCAAAGCATGGTATTGAAAATGGATATAAGCCCATACATTAACATTTTTTAATTGAGCATTCAAATTGGGCTTACCTCCAGGAAACTAATGTAAATTTTTAAAAATATTACTTTTTTTTCTTATTTTAAAAGTAAAATACTGTCACTATAACATTTAAAAATATAGTTTAGAATAGAGGAAGAAAAATAATCTATACTTTTATATCTCTGGATGGTGATTATTTTCTGCCTTGCTATTGGACACACAATATACGTGTCCTTTTTTTTCAAAAATGAAATAATGGTATACATAATAATTTTAAATCTGTTTTCCCCCCTATATTGTGGACATTTTTTCATGTCAGGAAATACTCTTTATTATTAAAGTTTGAATAATATTCTATCGTTCCATATGATGAACATTTAGGTTGTGTCCAGTTTTCTCAATTAGAAACTCTTTTGCTTTGAATATACTTTCAGCAAAGTTTCCATACATCCTTATTGTGTAAACTAATTTTGCTGAAAAGATGAAATTACACAATTCTTAAATTTCTCTTATTCTGGAGGTATATTTTATTAACAGTAATAATAACCATTTATTAAATGCCTATCACACGTCAGCCACAAGCTAACTCCATATATACATTATTTCTCATGTTTACAAAAATCTGTAAAGTAGGTATAAAATATTCCTTCCAGAGTCCCAAAGTACTAAAGCAAAAGAATTTCTGGGAAGAGACAAAAGAAAACAAAACAAAACCATGAAACAAATGGAAAAAACAAAAAACAAAACCAAGTTGTACAGTAATTTTTGTTGGGTTGGCTTCCAGACAGGCAGTAAAATATTCTTTTCAAGATTATAACAGGCATAATTTCAGAGTACTGCATATTGTTAATGATCCCATATCAGCCGATTTCCTTTACGGTTGATTGAATTTGGCACTACTAGAAATCATGTGAAATAATAAATTCCATTTACCATTGGGACTCTATTCTAAAGTTCAAAAGATACGGGATTTCTTCTTCCAGCAAAGGCCAGAAACATACCTTCACGCAGTATGTGAAAATCTGACTGAGTCATACACATTACTACACAAAGAAAAGGTAAGCCAAAGAATTATTGAAATACCAACATTTAAAGCACAATCTTTTCCTTCCTCTTTCCCAGTATACAGGTGAAATGCTTCATGTTGTAAATTGCCAAAAACGTTGTTGTTTGGGTGGGGAAAGATAGCATGGCTAGGAATTTAGTCTCAAAAACACGTTATCTGGTTCTAACAGCAACTTTTAAGGGGCAATAGTAGGTCGAAACGAAAGGTCTTGGCATTTTTTGAGTTTTTCTTAAAAGCATATATATTCAGCATACAAGTGTTCTTTTTGGCCACAACTACTGCTCATTGGAGATTCCATGTCAAGGTGTGGTAAACTTTTCCTGTAAAAGGCCACAGAATAAACACTTAAGGCTTTACAGGCCAGAAAGTCGGTTTCAACCACTGAATACTCTGCAAAAGCAGTCACAGACTATACATATATGAATGAACACAGCTGTGTTCCAGGAAAACGTAATTTATGAACACTAAAATCTGAGTTCCATATAAGTTTCAAATCTTCCTCTTTTTTAAACAAATGTATAAATATAATAAAAACTATTCTTAGCTTGTGCGGCATACAAAGCAAGCAGTCGGCCAGATTTGGTCCACAGGCCATACGACTCATTCCAGTTCTATGTCATATAGTCATCTATTTGAGGAGGAGGACATCGTGAGTTAAAGAAGACATCTGATCTTTCTTCTGGCATTTCAAGTAAGGGTACAGTTCCCAGATTCCTAGTTTCTCTTCCCTTTAATTGTTTTGAAACAAGGTCTTTAAAAGACCTGGTAAATAAGAATTCAAGGCGGAAACAGGCAAAAGGGCAGATAAAGTATTTTATTTGAATATAAATACATCTTCAATTAATCAAAATTTTACTATAACTGAGTTTTTCAAATGACTGGGATTTTAGGAGAAAGAGAAGGGAAGGAAACGATAGAAGAAAAGGCAAATAAGAGAAATGGAAAAAAGGAGTTAAGAGAAGAGAGACAACAAAAGTGAAGGCAGCATCCTGTAGAGAGAAAGATTCAAACAGGTAGAGGGGAGAAAAGGAGAGTTTAGCACATAGTAGGGTGTCAATAAACAGATGTTGAAAAAATGATGCCGTTTACTTGGCGACCGCAACTTGCAGTTCATTGGGCAGAGGCTTTGAAAGCAAACAAGCACACACTATAACCCATCTTTCAAAAGACTATTTTAATTAGGCATGGTTTACAGTTCTTCGAATGCCCTTATCCTTAAACCTCTAGGGAAGAAATTATGCTCTGGACTGGAGTGGCTACAGGCCAGATGGTATCAAGTTAAGAACCATGACTGAAGACCCTAACTTTTCCGCCCTATTATAAACCTGTAGATACTAGATTAAAAGAACTAGTACTGATGAAGCATTATGTGATTTGAATTACAAAACTCAAAATGTGTTTACCATGAGATAGTAAGGAGAGGAAATGGAGTAGTCCTTTTAAGAAAGATTTTCAATAAAAGTTGAAATAAAGGGAATGCTGTGCTTAGCTCAAGAAGAATCAGGAGGGCTTCTCTGGTGGCACAGTGGTTAAGAAACCACCTGCCAATGCAGGGGACACGGGTTCGAGCCCTGGTCTGGGAAGATCCCACATGCTGCGGAGCAACTAAGCCTGCGAGCCACAACTGCTGAGCCAGCGTGCCACAACTACTGAAGCCCATGCGCCTAGAGCCTGTGCTCTGCAACAAGAGAAGCCACCGCAATGAGAAGCCTGCGCACCACAACAAAGAGCAGCCCCTGCTCGCCACAACTAGAGAAAGCCCACATGCAGCAACGAAGACCCAATGCCGCCAAAAATAAATAAATAAATTTATTTTTTTTAAAAAAGAAGAATCAGGAAATTAAATAAATATAAATATTTTATTTCCCAAGCATCTTGAGGATTTTCTGTAGCTTTCCTTCATTCAAATATTTCTAGACGTAAAACAGGAGGAAAAAATAGGTGAGACTATCATCAATGATTTTAAATTTGAACCCCTGAGTCTTTAATAGGGTCCCCTCTCCTAACCTATAGCACTTCACCCTCTCTAAACACTACTTATCATACTTGTAATTATCTTATTCAGTGTCTTCTTCATGAGATTTTGGTCTTGTTAAAGTAGTACAGCATAAGGCTTCAGAGTTGGCTCTGCCACTTATTAGCTGTGTGATCTTTGGCAAGTGTCTTAGCTCTCTGTGCTTCACTCTAACCATCTAAGAAGAGGGCTAATAAGAGTACCCCCTCAAGGGTCAGTGTGAAGAGTCAGTGAGCTATCATGGAAGACACCCAGTGCATAACAGATGCTTGAACAACATTTGTTAAGTAAACAGCTGTTGAATGAACTGAGTGATTCTGCTGGTTTTTGTTTGTTTGTTTTGTTTTGTTTTTGGCCGTGCCATGCGGCTTGTGGGATCCTAGTTCCCTGACCAGGGATTGAACCTGGGCCTTTGGCAGTGAAAGCGCAGAGTCCCAACCAATGGACCACCAGGGAATTCCCAGATACTGCTGTTTTCTGGGGAGGGGAAGAAAAGGCTGAGTATTACAGAAGATAAATGGAAATTACATGTCTGCATACAGGATCCCAGAATACAGTTCATCAATTTTTGGTGGTGAGCATGCTGTATGGTAGGTAGATAGAAACAGAAATACAATGTTGTATTCATGAAACTTATAAACCAATGTTACTTAAAAAAAAAAAAAAAATACAGTTCAGAATCGTCCTCTGTCCCAAAGCAGTGGTCATAATGCTTTCCCCAAATGTTTTCTTTCCTTTTCTCTTTTTAAAATCAGCCCTTTTCACCTGTGAGGTGAGAGAATTCAGGAAGGTAGAAGGATGGGCTGAATATGACCCATGTCTGGAAAGATAAAAATAGTTATGTTCAGAAAAACTGGAGAGAAAAACAATTTCATAATTTTATTAAGTTAATTAAATTTAGACTAGGCCTGAAATATACTAAACAGAACAAAACTCCCTCTACTTCTTCAGTTTTGTTTTTTTTTTTCCAGCTCTTTTACTTGGATATCTTAAAAGTAACTATAATTAGGTTTTTCTCATAAAAGTCTTTGGAGGGCAACATCATTTTCATTAAATAATGGGAAACAGAAGCATAAGGAAACTAGATCATGAGGTTTCCAATTCTTCAACTGAGGCTGAGTAGCTAAACAGTGGCTAAGAGCTTGGAGTTTTGGTGCCAGATTTCCATTCTACCACTAAATATTCTCATTAGTAAAATGAGGGACAAGAACAGTCATTATCTTACAGGAGAAAATATGTAAAATGCTTGACACTTAGGAAGCGTTCAATAAATAGTAGCCATTATTATTATCAGAACCTTAAGGTCATTACTGATACAGTTTATAGAAATAAACTTTGTATTAAGTGAATTGCCTTCTGGGACCTGAAAACCATAGAGAAAATATCGACTAACAACCTGCTTGGGGACTCTGTCTTTGGAGGAGAAACAGACCACATTTGGGGAGGTAAGTTGGAGTCCTGAAGTTTCCTGGACCGTCTTTTATACAACTTTTTGTGCATAAATTTTAATTTCCTGTATAATTACTAGGCTTCCCGAATAGTCATTGTTAACCTTTTTATTCTTTGTTTTCCCCATTAAATAATATCTTAATAATTTACACTTTAAAGTTTCAAAAGTACATTCATATAAATTTTCTCATTTGATACTTAAAACCTTGGGAGCTAGATACCACAGTAAGATTAAGCCCAACATGAAGACGAGGAATTGACTCTGGAGACTGAGACTTCCCAAAGTGACGTAGGTAGTAAGGGATGCTACTGAGGTCTCAATTCAGATCTTCAAATTGGAGATTCCACTCTCATTTCGCTATCCTATACCATCCTACCATCAGTGCATATCTACAACTAGGTAAGGCTGGTATCTAATTTTCATTGTCTGATATTTTAGGACAGACACATTATTGCTCGTATCTTCAAGGCTAGATTAATCTAGAGTATAGAGGCTCAGAGTATAGACAAAGGTTCAAAAAGAATGGAGGAACGATTTGTGTGTCAACAGGCAACTGACACACACTTCCTTCTTTCTACTGTGACCTCTAACTGCTCTTTCCACACTTTCATAAGAGGAGATTCCTTAAGTACAGTATATTATCGTAACAATTATAATCCCTTTATTGATAATATAAACCCAGACAGTCTATCTGTATGAGGAACATGTCCACACCCTAAAATCAATAGTTTGGGTTGTAACAAACTTAATAAAAATAAACTGTAAACAGAAAAACATCTCCACCAACGTAAGCCAAACATTTAACAACTTGATCTACTCTATGGGTGTTTTTTATCTCCCTGCTTCCTTTTACTTTCAACAAATATTTTTGCAAATCTACTATGCACTTGACCCTGAACTTATTACAGTGATGAAGGACACAATGTCTGCTTTCAGAAGCTCTCCTGGTCTAACAAAGGTGATTATAATTGATATTTATAATACTGTGCAATAAACATTATGACAGAGGTAGGCACAAGATGCCAGGCAGACACAGAGGAGAGGTGCTCATTTTTCCTGGTTACAGTAATTTTCAGGAAAACGTTTTCCCACATCTTCTTAAGAAACAGACTTTGAATCCAATCTTTATCACTTTATCAACATTAAAAATTTTTTTCTTCAAAGCTGACCAGGTGATCAGTGACTCTGTCTTTTACAGTGTACAAGTTACACCATCAGGTGGAAACAATGACCTATTTAATTATAAAAAATTATATAAATGCCAACTTTTGTAGACTTGGTTGTCATTTGAGTTAATCTATGACCATTGATGGTTTAACTCAGATTAATTATTAAATAAATTACAAAGTTCTCCCCAATCTGGTCGACTGTAACAACTGAAATAAACAAATCAGTCCCTTGATTCTGCTCATTTTCAGGCGTTCTTCCGAAGGGATTTATTCTGTTGACATGGCTCTTAATTATAACCATACATTTCTTTGCAATCCACCTGCATTATTTCATTAGAAAGCGAATGCACTGGCTTTAAGAAAAACTAGTCTTGCCCTAGGTTTGGTCATATTTATGTTCCTAAGACTAATTATCAGCAAAATCATAAAGGGGCAGTTTGGGCTTTTATATTCCATTGCTTCTCTCAGAAGCAGCCCTCTGGAGCTGTCTAGCCAGGGGGCCTTGATTGAAGCCAGGTTCCTTTGGGCTTTATTTACGGTCTCTCACCTTCAGTGATGTACTGATGTTTGACAAGTTCCTCCTTTTGGGTATGCAATTTGGAAGCAGCTCTAGGATAGGTAAAATGATTTGGAAAATCAGCCCAAGTTTGAACCTCGTTCACAGGTGTGGGTGGTTTTTCCACTCTGAGCCTCCGTTTTCTTGCTGTAAAGTGGTAGATAATGACACTCTCCTTGTGGAACTGCTAGAGGATTGCATTCGATAATGCTTTCAAAGCATTTAGGCTGTATTTGGCATATGGCAAGCACTCGATAAATTCTATTTAATAAATTCTAGTAGTGGTTTTCCTACCAGTGTCAGGTCTCTAAGGCGTACATTTTTAGAAAGGTGACAGCGGGACTTCCCTGGTGGCACAGTGGTTAAGAATCCGCCTGCCAATGCAGGGGACATGGGTTCGAGTCCTGGTCCAGGAAGATCCCACATGCTGCGGAGCAGCTAAGCCAGTGAACCACAACTACTGAGTCTGAGCTCTAGAGCCCGCGAGCCACAACTACTGAGCGCGCATGCCACGAGCCCGTGCTCCGCAACAGGAGAAGCCACTGCAATGAGAAGCCCGTGCACTGCAATGAAGAGTAGCCCCTGCTCGCCGCAACTAGAGAAAGCTCGCGTGCAGCAACGAAGACCCAACACAGCCAAAAATAAATTTAAAAAAAAAAAAAAAAAAAGGTGACAGCGACCAAGCAAAATTTTGTTTGTATATATGATTTTCAGAGGAAAGGGTGCACAGTTTTCAATAGATTTAAAAGACTTCTGTCTAAAAAAGTAGTGTAGAACCAACAAAAAGAGTTTAAGAGTGAAAGCTGTTCTGTGACCATGAAAGACAACTAACATTAAGTACAAAGATCATGTTTATTCCCGAAGAACTTCTACAGATTTCCCACTGCAGTTTCACCAAACTTCTAACATTGTCCTCACAGTCCTTTAGATTCCCACCAGGACATCAGGGTACAGATGAAAGGATCCCACCTACCTTCCTTTCTAGGAAGAGACAACTGACTATCAAAGAGGCCGGACTGCACAATTTTTATACGGGCAGGTTTTAGAATCAGTCAAACCCGTACTTCAAATATGACTCCATTACTTATAAACTGTGTGATTTTAAAGTAATTTAACTTCTCTGAGTATCACTTTCTTCAAGTACATCCTCTCTGTCACACTCCTGATTTGGGAAAATAACTGTCCAAGGTACAGAAAAGAGGAAATAAGATTTCTGTAATTCTTTTGATGTTCCTGGGGAGGAACTAAAGACAAAGATTGCTGGGGAAAGGAAATGGGGACATATGGGATCGGTGGACAAGGCTGGCATTACAAATAATCAGGATAAATGAGTCCAGTATAGTGTTCTTTGTGGGGTGATGGAAAAGCCCACCCAGTCTCCTAAACTTCTTTCACTATGTCATTCTGTCTGAAATTCCATCCTTAGAAATAATTCCTTTGGATCACTAAGAGCCCCGGGGAGGCAACCAGTACTCCCAGGTGGTTTATTGCTTGTCTTTATGAATCCCTCCTCCCCCGCAAGGATAGACAATAAAGGTTCTAGGTGATAGCCCTCTCAAGGGTACTAGTCACAGGGCAACAAATTGAGTCACTCACACAATTTCTGCCTCAAGACTGGGAAGGCCCTGGTAGGGTGGGGAACTTACAGTTCCTTGTGAGGGACAAAAGTCCGGAAGGCGAGGTTTCTAGAACAAAGGAAGTTAAGTGGAGGGGGCAGAATGGGGCAGAAAGTGAAGCTGGAAAGAGATGCAGGAAGGATGCTAACAAGAGACTTCCTTCTTTTCTTCCGCAAATGTGTCGGGAACATGTGGCGAAACTACACAGGTCGGTCTTGCGGCTTAATAGGAAATTGGCAGGGGTGGGGGGTAGGAGTTCTTTTTAGTTCGGGAGGACGGCGGCGCACTCTGGGGGTGGGCGAGGTTTGGGTAAAGGAGCTGGCCTCCGATGGGGAGGGAAGGAAGGGGGAATGGGGCGAAGACGCAGGCTCCCGGGTGTGGCGTGCAGGTCTGGGCACGGCTCCACCACTCGCTGGCCGCCAGTCACTCAGGCACGTCGTCGTCCGCGTGCATGCCACGAGATAATGAGCGGAAAGCGCTGGCACAAGGCCTGGCATCTGGCAGCCGCTGGATAACGCGAGCCCCTGCTCTGGCTGTGGGCACTGGAGACGCGCCCTCTGTTGCAGTGTCCATAGTGTGCCGGGCACTGGGCTTGCACTCAGCACCCTAACATCCCTAAACCTGACCCCCAGCCCGCGAAGTAGGGCTCGTCATTCTCAGCGTACAAGTGGGGAAACCGCGGTTTTGAGCAGCGGTTGCTCGGCTAAGAAACATCCGAGACCTTCTGGGACCTTTGGGCTAAGGTTCGTTCTCGAAAAGGTTAAAGGGCGGCGGGTGACCCCAAGGGCCTCGCCAGGGGCACAGGGCTCACCCGCGAAGGAGTCGGGAAGTCGCCGGGCTTGGGCTTCCGCTGATGGCCGCTTGTCAGACATGATGCCCGAACAGGAGTCGCTACTCTCAGGTCGCTGTAGCCAGGGCCGGAGCGGGAGCGGCGAGGAATGCCCGGAGGCGACCCAGGAGCCCGCGACCCAGCCAGCAGCCCCGCCCACTGCCCGCGGCCCGGCCAATCGACGCCCAGGACCGAGGAGGACACGCCCCCACCCTCCACCGCCCTCCCCTCCCGCGCGGCAGCTTCTGGGGAGCTTCCCGCTATCCAAGGGCTGAGGGGCGTGGCCTGAGGGGCGAAGGACCCCTGAGGCGGGGGTCCGGGCCGGGGGCAGCACCGGAAGGGTGGGGCGGTGCCGGAAGGGAGGGGCGGAGGCCACAGGGCCAGGAATTGCGGCAGAAGAGACAGGGGAGGGGGTAGAGAGGATGACCTGAGAAAAGGCTACGAAGAAGAAAAAGGCGCCCCTTCTGGGCAAAAGAATTAGAAGAAAATGGTGCCTTCCTTGGGCGGGGTAGGGTCCGAGTGAAGGGAGGAGGCAGAGAGGCACCTGTGTTGTGTGGCCAGAGTGAGGGCGCCGCGCCCAGCCCTAGACTGGGAGCACCCATCGTGTGAGGGGAAGAAAGCAGCGCGACCACCCTCGAGCCCAAGGGAGTGAATTCGAGTGTGGTGCCCTTTATTCAAGTAAAATCCTTTCCGAGCCCTTGCCGTCGCCAAGCAGCGTGCTCTTTGCTAGGGGCGGAGCGGGCAAGGAGCAGACACGGGGCCCGCCCTCGTGGAGTTGACACAGGTAACAAGCAAGTAAACAAGTCATTATACGGGGGGAAGAGCGCGACGAAGGGCACGGGGGACTCAGAGGATAGCCGAGGGCAGCTACTCTAGTTAAGGGGACAAGGGAAGGCCGCTGTAAGGAGGTGGCATTGAGGTGCGACCTGAAAGATGAGAAGGAGCCACCCTTGGGAAGGGGGACTGGCGGGGTGGGAGGTCGGAAAAGGAATCCCAGGCGGAGGGAAAAGCCCAGGCAAGAGTATTCCGCACCTCACGCTTTGTGCTGGGTGGTGGCTGAAACCTCACCTTTGAAAACCAGGCTGTGTTTAATTCTCGATAAAACTTGTCCGAATGCAAACCGTTCAAAGTATGGTGATGCACACAAGCAGGTGCACTTTTAAAAACATTTCATGCAGAAATAAATACAGATTCTCAGGAAGTTGCAAAGGCAATGCAGAGAGGTTATAGGTATCCTCTACCCAGTTTCCCCCAATAGTTACGTCTTACTCATCTGTAGTATCAAAGCCAGGAAATTGACAGTGGCGCAAACGTATATATAGTTCTATGCCATTTTGTCTCAAGCATAGATTTGTATAACCACCACTACAGTCAAATACAGAGCTATTCCATCACCACA
The DNA here is from genome assembly GCF_005190385.1 of Monodon monoceros. NCBI lineage: Eukaryota > Metazoa > Chordata > Mammalia > Artiodactyla > Monodontidae > Monodon > Monodon monoceros. The sequence continues at coordinate 100,149,649 of NW_021703782.1, forward strand.
AAGTTCTCCCTTTGGCCTTGTAATATCTAACACTTTGTGGTGTTTGGGTAATTGAAATGGTAGACTTTCTCTCTAGTTTTAGGTCTGGAGCCTTGTGGTGGTCAGGGTAGAAAGTGGAGCACACACGATTGTTAACAGGTGTTAAGAGAGTGGCTGATCATCGTTGCTTTGGGGTACAGACACTAGTGTGTGGTTCACGGCTAATGTAGAGCTCTCAAGTTGATCTCCAGTCACATGTGGGAAAGAACTGCTTATATTCCTGGGGGTGGAGTACAGCTTGTGCAGTCACTTGGTTTATAAGCCTTCTGGAGCAGATAAGGAGGGGAGTACAGTTATTTAATGATCCTTTCCCTCTAAATTATCCTGGAGAAAGTCCACAGCTTCATTTTTTCCATTCCATAACGAATAAGCCCCAGAGGCATGAACTTCCTGTTTATGCCGCAGTTCCCAGGAATGAGGAGCAAATGCACAGGCGGCTAATTAAAACTTTTAATAAAGGAGGGTTTGATTACACATTGCATAATCAATTTGTGAAAAAGTATTTAGCTTGCCTTTTTGCTGGAAAGGAAAATATTTCAGAATGAATTTAATGTTTGTACTCCTGCCTGCTGCGTTGATTCAATTCTCAAGGCAATTCCAACAGCATCACTTCTGGAGAATTAGAAAAGAGGCTTCACCCTTTGGGACAAAGAATTTGGTAAACACTTGTTGGCCCTGGTTTCAGGTTGCATCAGTTCGGCAGCTAATTCCAGGCCCCAAGCTGAGAACAAGACTTGACTTGATTTTTAGATTACTTTCAGAATAGATCGGAATTTACAGATTTAGATTTTAAAACACTGAATTTCACTTGCCCCTGAAACTGTTGTATTCTGGCTTTCTTATGCATATTATGTATAAATGTATTGATTAAATGTACTTTAAAAATAAATATTATTGTATCACCCTCTCCCTTTGGGGGAATTTCTAGTCCTAAAATTTCTTCCAGTAGTGATTAGAAGTTAGAATGTTTTTTGAGAACTTTATGCTTTAAAAACTGAGACTTATTATATGAAATTACAAATAATTTGAAGAAAGAAAGAATTACTTCTCCTATTATTGCCTCTAACAGAACTATTATCATTTTGGTGAATTTTTCCTCTAGCTGTTATTTAAAGTATTTGCATATAAGTTAAAATCAGAGTATTTATTCCATATTTCTTTCATGTTTTATTTTGCTGTTATTTCCCTAGCATATTCAGGGTACCAAATTAAGTATTGATTGATGGTGACAGCGATGACATTAAGACATGGAGATGGGTTTGAGACAAACATGCACCATGAATTCATAATTGAATAAGTCAGAAGGAAATTTAATTAGTCTTTTTCCTGTGTCCACGTAAGAAATGCTTTAAGAACAACAGAGAAAAGTCCTTATTTATTTTCTTTTCCTTTAAATTATGATTCCAGGCTGTTCACAGCGACTGCAGTGAAATCAGCTAACCAAATGCTTTTGAGGGAACAGCAGTACCAGCAAGCTATGTCTGTGTGTGGCATTTTCACCAGGATGGGTCTAACTAGGTTGATCTGTTTCTCTGTGTGGACTAATTCACTTTTATTGTATTACAGCAGCATTTTTGTCTTCTTAGCTCTTCTGTTCTTCAGGAAATTACTCCGGAACTGAATCGTAACAGGAGTTTCACCAGTGGATTTTGTACATTTGAGCTGTGGCAGCAGACCAATTACACCACAGCACTTGGTAAGAGCACTGGGTGTTTGTGTCCTCAGGTCTTATGAAAATAAAAAGCATTACTGAAACATTGGTGGTATTTAATAGAGTCATCTATGGCAAGAATTTTATTAATCTGCTTTATTTATCAGCTCACAAAGCAAATATTTGTTGAATACCTATTATGTGCCAGGCATCGTTGTAGGTGCCTAGGATAAAACAATGAACAAAAAAGACAAAAATTCTTGCCCTCATGGAGTTTTCTTTCTGGTATTCCTTTCCACATGTATTAGTTTGCTAGGGTTTACATAACAAAGTACCACAGACTGGGCGGCTTAAACATCAGAAGTATATTTTTCTTACAGTTCTGGAAGTGAGAAGTCCAAGATCAAGGTTCAGCAGAGTTGGTTTCTTCTAACTGGCCTGAGGGAAGCATCTGTTCCAGGTCTCTCTCTTTGACTTGTAGATAACTGTCTTCTTCCTGTGTTTTCGCATCGTCTTCTCTTTGTACACTTCTGTGTCCAAATTTCCTCTTCTTATAAGGACACCAGTCGTATTGGATTAGGGCCCACCCTAATGACCTCATTTTAACTTAATTACCTCTTTAAAGACCCTACCTCCAAATACAGTCACATTCTAAGGTCCCAGGGTTTAGGATTTCAACATGTGAATTTTGGGGGAACACAGTTCAGCCCGTAATACCACGTATGATTATGGTGTATTCAAATCTTTGTCCTGCTTGTTTTCTCATATTAATATCTCTGAGGTATTCAAAGTCATGTATGTTTCCCTGTAAAATGTATCCAGGTAACCTATAATTATGAGTGATTATTTTTCTAGACATGATTTATTTTTAATAAATACTGAAAGTTCTTGGTTAGGAAGGATTACTCTGCTAGGAATGTTGCTCCATCTAGTGGCCGCTGTATTCAACTACTTCTGTCAAAGTTATAAAAATGAATAAAGGGGCACTATGTTGGAGAAAGGGTTCTCTTTTCAACAGGCTATTATTCACAGGGCACTAAGGATCCATGATAAAAAATATTTTATCCATCACTGTATGTGGAATGAAAGAGAGGTCTACATAATGACACTGTTTTTAATAATTCAAGTAATATCAGTACCATCATTTACTATCACTACCAGTTACTGTTTATTTTTTATCTCCATGAGGAAACTGAGGCTTGGTTTACTCCCTTGTCCAAGATCTCACAGATTATAAGTAGTGTTTGTTTGAAGTCTATATGACTTCAGAGTGTAAGCGCTTAATCATTCAGGATAAATAAAAAGAAACAAAAAGACTCAAACATTTTGTAATGCATTCCTAATAAGTGACACATCTAAGCATACACCTAAATGAGTACTCACGTTTGTCTTCAATCTTGATATATACTTAACCTTTATCTTGAAATGATACTTTATTGTTCAGTGTTTGTATCGTCGTTGATGTGCTGTGTCAAAGTGTGTCTGTCTGTCTTAGATAATGAATTTATAAAGGACACAATCAACAACCAGGTCAGTATTTATTTCATACCTTGAATTACGTCAAACCTTTAAAATAACTATTAAAAAGTTTGGACTTTTTTGGTAATTTTAAAGAATAATTTTTGTTTCTCTATTATACAGGTTGAATGCGGCAGCTAACTTGCCTGGAAACATCAGGAAACGCTTCTGCAGAAAGCTGAGTTCAGTAGGATAAATACAAGTTAGAAAAGGATGCCTTAGGAATACAGAGAAGCCCTTGTAACTGCATGGGAGTATGACAGAGTTTGACATTTTGGGAGAAATGTAAGTAGTCAGATATGCAGGGAGTGGGAGTGATAAGAGATGACAATGGACTAAAAGGCATATGCTAAACTGAGAAGGAAATTATGAAGCCATAAGTTATGGAAGATCTTAGCAAGAGAGGTGGAATGAACCCTTCTTATCAAAAGATCATGTAATAGACAATATGAATAGGTCTTTATCTATTAAAGAAATTGAATAAGTAATAATCTTCTAAAACAGAAAGTCCAGGCCCAGACGGGGTCACTGGTGATTTCTACCAAACATTTAAGAAAGAAATTATACCAATTCTCTACAGTCTCTTCAATAAGATAGAAGCAGAAGGAGTACTTCCTAACTCATTCTGTGAGGCCAGGATTACTCTAATATCAAAATCAGACAATGACATTACATAAAAGAAAACTACAGATCAATATCTCTCATGAACATAGGTGCAAAAGTTCTCAACAAAATATTAGCAAATGGAATCCAACAGTGTATAAAAGAATTATATACAGTTACATATAAAATGGTGTAACATTTGAAAATCAGTCAGTGTAATCCATCACATCAACAGGCTAAAGAAGAAAAGTCACATGATCCTATCAATAGATGCAGAAAAAGCATTTGACAAAATCCAATAGTCATTAATCATAAAAACTGAGTAAGGTAGGAATAGAGAGGACTTCCTCAACTTGGTAAAGAACATGTACGAAAAACCTACAGTGAACATCATGCTTAATGGTGAGACACTAGAAGCTTTCCCACTAGGATCAGGAACAAGGCAACTCCTCTTCAACATCATATTGGAAGTCCTTGCTAATGAATAAGACAGGAAATGGAAGTAAAAGGTATACAGATTGGGAAGGGAGAAAATGAAACTGTCTTTGTTTGCAGAAGACATGACGGTCTATGTAGAAAGTCTGTACTTGTACTCTTACAGTATTGTATAAGGAAGCAAAAGAAAGGAGGAAGTTAAACAAACGAAGAAAGGGCCCAGAACAAATGGCTTCACATTTAATAATGGTGTTTTCTTATGTAGTTAACAATTGATATATGAACGTAAGGTTATTAAAATGAATGATCCCAGTATATTATTTGCGGCTAGCTGAGCGTAAAATATCTTCTCGCTATTGAAAACTTTTTTCTTGGACTTTAAGACATAATGGTTTGGAGCTACTGGATACAGTTACTACATCATTGGGCATTTTATAGGTGCTATTTGTTTGTACACTGTATCTTTACTTTAAAAAACCTTTCTTTAAAGAAGTTAACAGTGATCATTTCGATACTAGCCATTAAGTAATGCAAGCATAGTAATGTAGCATTTGATTATCGTGCCTGTGCTCCCGTCTTTTTACAGTACTGCATTCCCATAGGTCATGATTAGTAATCACTCATGTTACCTTTTTGCATATTGCCTAATCTCCATTTATAGAAGAGGCAAATGAGTGAGGCAAATAGAGGTGTGGTTAAGATCACAGGCTCTGTGCCTCCATTGCCTGTGTTAGAATCCTTGTTCCACCATTTCCTAGCTCTCTGACCTTGGGCAAGTTATGGAAGAATAAGTGAAATAATCCATGTAAAGTGCTCAGCACAGTGCCTGGCACATAGTAAGCACTTCATAAGTGTTAGTGGTTACTAAAAGTAGTTGTATATTACACAGACGTTATATACTATTTTTATTATTACAACAAACAATGACACCATGGATTTAAACTTAGGTAGCTCTGACCCTAAAGCTCCCCCGTTTCCCTCTATCAACACCGTCTCTGTAAATTTTTACTCATTGATGAAGACAGAACTGATTTTCTTTAAATTGCTTTGGCTCCGTGAAAGAAGGTTTGCCAGTTTATCAGTCCAGATAGAGTAGATTATGCTGCATTAATGAACAACTTCCATATTTCCATGATTTTCCACAAAAATCTTTATTTCTTACTCCCATTTCATGTCCTGGGATGACAGAGGCTTTTTCATCATAGTCACCCAGGGATCTCAGCACATCTTAACATGTGCTTCCACCGTCACCAAGGGAGGGAAAAGGGGATATGGTGACTTGTGCACTGTCTCTTGAAGTCTTCTGCTTGGAAGTGACACATGCACTGATGCTTATATTTCACTGGCCAAAGCCAGTAACACAGCTAGGTCCAACTTCAAACGAGCAGGGGAAAGTGCAGTTTTCTGGGTTTAGGAAAGAGAGAATTAGACATCAGTGAGCAGCATTAATAACTACCATACCAACAATTTGAATTTTTTTCAGTTTCCTAAGTTGATATTTATCTTTTCAATTTCTAAATCTGCCCCCATCCTTTCTTATGTATACAGATCTTCCTCAACTTATGATGGGGTTATGTTCCAATAAACCTAAGTTGAAATCATAAGTTGAAAATACTGTAAGTTGAAAATGCGTTTAGTACATCTATCCTACTGAACACCATAGCCTAGCCCAGCCTACCTTAAACGTGCTTACAGTAGCCTACAGTTGGGCTAAATCATCTCACACAAAGCTATTTTATAATACAGTGTTGACTGTCTCACGCGATCTATTGAACACTGTACTGACAGTGAAAAACAGTATGGTTGTCTGGGTACAGAATGTTTTTAAGTGTATCAATTGTTTACCCTTGTGATTGTGTGGCTGACTGGGGGCTGTGGCTGCCCAGCATCAAGAGAGAGTGTCGTCACTAGCCTGGGAAAAGATCAAAATTCGCAATTCAAAGTACAGTTTCTTCTAAATGCATATTTTCATGCCATTGTAAAGTCAAAAAATCGTTAAGTTGAACCATTGTAAGTCAGGGATGTTTGTATAGATTCTTCAGGAAAAAGCCTAAGTATAGTTTCAGAGAAACACCTCTCTTTCAGAGAGGTATATCAGAGTTATCTGGAGACTTTTTCAAGATCATGTGCCCAAGGCCCACCCAAGAATGGAAATATCTATAGGTCGGGCTCTGGGTGTGTTTCTTTTGAAAAAGCTCCCCAGATGGTTCTGGTTTGCTCCCTGTTGTGACTATGCAATTGTAAACTCATATTTGTTTTCAAGGGTTGTCCTTAAGACAGATGGGAGGAAACAGAGCTGAAAGGGTCAGAAAGAGGAAGGCATCAGGAAGGCACTATGACTCAAGTGTAGCAGGGTTCTCAGCTCAGGCTGAAGCTGTGCTCACCTCACAAGTCAGTATGTCTGGCTTCTGGCATGGGTAGATGACTCCAGGGTTCCATTTACATAAAGGAACACCAATCCTCATGAGAAAGACCTCACCTTAAGTTAAGGGAGACTTGACCCTGCCCCAACTTTTTATTGAAAAAATTTTTTTCAGAAGATTAAAAGAATTTACCCACCACTTAATTCAGTAAGTGCTAGCATTTTGCCATATTTGTTTTATTTATTTATCTTTTTTGACATCCACTGATGGTTGTTGCTTGAATCAATTATTTCATTGAGGGGCAGGGGGTGCCAAATGGTGATTTTCTGATTCTCCCATTCTTTCTACATTTATTATCACTATCTAGCATTCTTCAATAAAGAGGAGCTTTCCTTTATCAACTGGAGATGAATTAAGTTTTTCCTAAAAAGGCAGAATAAATAAATGCTTAATTTTTTAAACTAGGGAAGATTTTTCAGGAGCCTATGTTTGATTGAAGGACATTTGGCCAGCATTGTAGTGGACAGATGATCTGAGTATAGCAGAGGCTTATGCATTTAGTTCTACAGCCCAACTCTCAGACTCAGAATGATAGAGCATGGTAGCTAAAGTGGAAAATGGTGTAGGAATTATAGTGGCTGTAACACTGAGAACAGAAAGTGTCAGTAGCATCAGTTGCAAGGCTTGGGAAGTGTCAGAGGACAGGACCCATGGCACAGACATCGGCAGGTTCCATCAGGACTGGTACCTGTTGGTGGGTCCCAGTAGCTAGCTATAGTACCGTCGGTGGCCACGGCAGCATGGCTGCTGTTTTGTTCATTAGCAACGCCAGGAAACAGCAGCAGCAGAAGAGCAAATGGCGCCAACCAAGTGGGTAATCAGAGGATTTTTCTGTAGAGCATCCATGAGGCAGCCGTTGGGGCACCCAAAGCTGTTGCAGGGAAACTGGAGCTCTTGAAGTGCTGGTAGAGTCCGAATCGGAGTCAGAGACATACGGATTTGGGAGACTTAATACTTTACTCTTGGGCTGGTGTGATCTGGGAAAAAAAGTGCTGCATCTTACCAAGAACAGAAAATGGTGAAGAAACGGTTCTTTTTAGGCAAAGGAAACTCAAGGGATAAAGTGATGTATACAATTCAAAAGGCAGGGAGATGATGGCAGGTGGATTAGATTGAAAGAGAAAATCCAAAGATACCAGTTGACTAGTTGAGGGAAGCAGGAAATCCGTCGGTATTTCATGACAGGCTTAGGGAAGCTAACCACCTGGCAGAAGTCCGTAGTGCATGGATGGCTGAAGGGCCAGTTTTCTGATCCACAAGTATATCTCTCTCCATTTATTCAAATCTTCTTTTCTGCTTCTCAGTGCCATGTGATTTTTTAATAGTAAACAGTTTCAATTAAAGAAAAATTAAAAGTTTATTCCTGATAGAATCCACATACCCTGAAGAGTTAAAATGGTCTGAATATAAGGTTTCTTCTAATCTGTACTGAACATAGGGGTTGTGGTTACTAAAAGTTAGTCAAACCATATATAGGAAGTAAACTAATGATTGCTTTTTCCTTCCACTTTTAGGATTTTTTTTTTTAAGGGAAGGCCGTTTTTATTAAACTTGTACATTTTACTTCTTCCTTTCAGAATCCTAATTAAAAAACATGTTTCTGCTTACTTTAAAAAACAAAACAAAACAGAAAACAAACAAAGGAAACTATTAAACGTTACTTTTGTGATCGGAAAGGAGACAATAGGATTCAACGTAAGCTAAGAAAACTATACGTGGAGCAAAGAAATAAATCGAAGAGGAACCGACTCCGATCTAGGGCTAAGACCATTTGCAACGTGCACAGCCCTTCACTAAGAGAATTTCCAAAGCACACCCATCCCGGGAGACCAGGGAGCAGCCCTCTTACCTTCTGGATTAACAAACAGACCAAAAGCCCTAATGATCGCGCAAATACACACCAATCACTCTGTTTGAAAAAGCACAGATGCGTTCAACACTTGTCTCCCCTCCCTTCCCAGATTCTCTTCATTAACGGGGGATTGAGGAGGGCAGCCCCTTGGCGACAGGGCATTCACAGGACCTAAGTGTTCTTCACCAGCTGCTCTTTGTCGTCCCCAGAGCTCCGCACAGTGCGGGGGGCGCGCTCCTGGTTCCTCCGCGCCACCCTGATCAGGCAGACCACGGAGGCTCCCAGCAAGAGCGTCAGGACCATCACGAACAGCCCTGCCAGGACCACCGCTTTAGTGCGGGCCAGGGCAGGACACAACTGCTTGCCGAAGCGGCGGCGCTGCACGCACTCCTCCTTGGAGGGGTAGCTGTTTTTATTGCCCCGGCATCCGCCGTAGGTGAAGTTATCACAAGAGTTCTTCTCGGCATTAAAGTACCAGCGTGGGAAGGATGCGCGGCAAGCCCCAGGAACGGCCTTGGCAGTGCAGTATTCTTCATAGTTGAACATATCACTGGACAGGTCATCAGAATCCTGCCTTCCGGGAACACTTGGGACAGAGGAATCTGCTCCATTCCTGGACAGGTCATCGATGGTGTTTACTGTGACACCAGCACACTTTGCAAGACACTCCTCCTTGGTCATGGAATTATTGTCATTCCCTCCACAGCCTCCGTACACAAACTGCTGGCAGGATCCGTCAGTGACATTGTACCACCACTTAGGGATGGAGGCCCGGCATTTCCCCACACTCTTCGAAACTCGGCAAAAGTCTGTGCAGCTGTGTGTGGCTGGAGAAACACCTCACTCTTAGTAGATGCCCTTGCTTCCATGGACGCCACATTCTCTGTCGGCTGCCTCAGCGGGAGAGGAGCAGCGATGCCAGCAGGGTGAGGAGTGCCCAGTACCGCCTCAACCCACACAGCTGCGCCATGAGGGGCTCCACCCCTAGGATTTTCTTTCTGAAATATAAAAACAAAGTGACTTTTTGTCACATTTCCCGTAAACATTGGTTTATCCATGGAGAAATGGAAACTTTTTCTACTGGAAGAAGGTAAGCTGAGAACTGCTGTGTTTGGTTCTATTTTTATTATTTATTAATCAAATATACATAGACTGAAAGGAAAATAAAAAAAACAAGCTATGCATTAAATCATGGCAAACAGTCTGTATTGTAATCTGCATTTCATAAAATTAAGGAGTGGTTTTATACAAATCCCCTCAAAATTAATTAAATTATGCTTAGCATTCAACTAAGTGATTGTAATTCAGCATAGTGGAACTATCTTTTTTTACTATAAAAGCTACCATGTGTTTATGGAATGGCAGTACAGTAATTAGTAAAAGTGTTTGGTTTTGTCAGTGATTTTTTCCCCTTGAGTGGAATTAATCAGTTTTTATACTCTGTAAGCAGTCATTGAATCATTCTTAGCTCTGTGTCAGGTAATTTAGTCAGGTGATGAAATCATCACAAGACTTTTTTGAGAGCTCTAGACCTTCCAAAGTGGCAGAAAGTTAATTGTTGCCTCAACAGTACCAACAGGGGCATTGGGCATGCACAATTTTGTGGCTGCAAGGAAAGTGAGCAGCACAGTGGTAGTATTTAGTGGACTTCACGTTCAGAAGAAGCCTCCTCCCAGAATCCATCATATAATCCTTAATTTCGAAGCAGGTGAACCACAGTACTAACCAGAGAGCAAGTGAAGTGCAGAAACAAGAGCCGAAGATGTTCTCTAAGTCTTTTTTAAAAAAATAAATAAATTTATTTATTTATTTTTGGCTGCGTTGGGTCTTCGTTGCTGCGCACGGGCTTTTTCTCTAGTTGCGGTGAGCGGGGGCTACTCTTTGTTGTGGTGCGCGGGCTTCTTATTGCAGTGGCTTCTCTTTGTTGTGGAGCATGGGCTCTAGGCGCCTGGGCTTCAGTAGTTGTGGCTCGCAGGCTCAGTAGTTGTGGCGCACGGGCTCAGTTGCCCCACAGCATGTGGGATCGTCCCAGATCAGGGCTCAAATCCGTGTCCCCTGCATTGGCAGGCGGATTCTTAACCACTGCGCCACCAGGGAAGACCTATGTTCCCTAAGTCTTGAAGTGATCTTAGGCAGTTTGTAAATTGGTGTATATTGTCTTCAGCATCCTTTCACTTCTCTTATCTGCTTCTCTTCTACTTCATAGTGCTTGGTGCTAACTACCCTACTTGGTGCTAACTTGGTTAGCTTGGTGCTAACTACCACGTTGCCCCAGTCCATTCAAGCCTATCTTCTCCTGTCAAAGCTCTCTTTGCACCAAAATTACCTACATTCCTGTTTTGGAGAGTCTCTGATATTAGAAAAAAAGTAACTTTACTGTAGTGATTTGCCCTAATGAGTACATGGATTATTAATAGCCAACCTCTTAACATTTTCAGATATAATTGTTATTTTAAAGAAGAATGCCTGTTCAAATGAATTTAAATTGGAAAGAGTTTCTTTCATTATTAGGATGTAAAAAAAAAATTCAGGCCGTTTCAAGAGGGCATTTTTGGGGAGGATAGGAGTGAAAGCAGTTTGGTTATCTCTTGGAGACCAGTACTGCGTGTACTTAGAAACGTAAGCTATTCAGCCTTTCCACAGTTTTACTTCCCTATGTGAAGAGCCTATAAGTTCTTAAGCTCTCAGTTCTTTCACACTGTCTCTTTTGACGATGGTAGCAGGGATGTTGGTTTTATTGTATGAGTTGTTTGAAAGGTCTTTCCTGTACTTTGGTAACTAGGTTACTAAGTATCTTTGTTATTAGGTCTCTGTCTTGAGAGACTTAGTTGAGGAGGAAAAGCAGATGAAGAAACATATGTAATAAGCACTTTAATAAAAAAGTTTCTTAGAGAAATTGACATTTGACTTTACTAATTAATTCAACAAATATTAACTAGGTGCCTGCTATGTGCCAAGTACAGCCTGGGTGCTGGGAACACAGTGATTTATAAGATAGGCTTGGTCCCTGGCTCCATGGAGCTTACTATCTAGTGGTTCCAGACAGTGGGCTGCAGGCAACATGTCCTCAGGGAAATGGTTATTACATAGAGGTCAGACAAAATGCAGAGACTTTCTTTCATATTCCATGATGGTAAAGTGGCATTCCGTATGCAATGGAAAAATAGCCAATCAAGTTATTTTGTATGATTATATGGAACTATGTACGCACTGAGGAGGAAGCTCTGGGGAATCAGATAGCTGTTGCCATAGTTCAATTTAAAGGGGAACAGGTGTGATTAAACCATGATGGGTGCCTTTAATCGCATGGGGTAATTTAAAGCAAGCAGGTGACATACTCAAATTGCAAAAGTGTTGCCTTAATAGAATAAAACTCAAAAGCCTTTATGGGATAGTGTTGTAAAAATCTCTTATTGCTTGTAGTCATAGGGCTGAGGTAACTGAAAACCAAATTCAGAGACTGATTCTGTGATTTGGTAAATTATATTAGTATGTGAATCCACATACTTTGCCAAGCATTTTATATGAATGTCAGGTTAAGCTAAATTAGGGAAGAGTAGGGTCTTGACAAGTGGAATAGTAGTATATGAGAGACATCAAAGCTTAGAGAACCCCAAGCTCCTAGATTTATCTAAAACAGACTTCTCAGCTGTGGCACTATTAACATTTTGGAATGGATTATTTTGCTCTGGGGGGCTGCCCTGTGCATTGTAAGATGTTTAGTAGCATCCCTGGCCTCTATCTCAGATGCCAGTAGCACCCCAGCCCTGAGTCATGGCGATGAAAAATGTCTCCAGATATTGCCAAATGCCTGCCCCCCAGGTGAGGCAAGGGAGGAAATTGCCTCTGGGTGAGAAGCATTGGATAAGTGTTACCTGTTGTGCAAACCTTGCCTAAGGAAACCATGACTCATTGAGGGAGAAAACTGAGAAGTCGTCTCATGCTCCATCTCTCATTATTGCTTATCTGGTAATTCAAACTTAATGTTTTGTTTAAATCATATTAACCATTTTATAAAACTAAAACAAATTACAATTCTAGAATTAGTATCCATCCGTCAGTGTGAAAAACATAGCTTGCTTCACACTTGTTATATCTAGACATATATACACACAGACTTAAGAGTAATATGAATTATTTAATATTACAAAGTGTTTCTCAGTTGCTGTGTATAATGGTATTGAATAGTATGCTAATTAGTGCATATCACTGGATACTCCAGCTAGAATTTGAAGTGAAATTAAAAAAGATGGACATCCGACACTCTTGAGACTTTAATATGCAAGTATCTATTTCATCCGTGCTCTCAGAAAGATTGTCAAACTAATTAATTTGTATTTTCTCTTACCGAAGTGCTTCTGCTGTTCATATTCCTTCTGTAGCAAAGTCTGCATTTGACAGCAGAAGCACAACCCACACTCCTATACAGCATTCAGGGACAGTCACCTTTTATTTAGAGGAGAAAGGAGGACAGGAGCAAGCGATGGGGAGAAGCATCTTCAAATGAAGTTAGTGTCACAAAAGGGACATACTTAAGGTTATAGATTGCACTGTGCCAGCACTGGGTGCTGGACCTTGATTGATAACGATACCCATGTGTCCTTTCATGAATTTGTTCTCTCCATCTCTCTGATTCATAGGGCTCTCTAACAAGTGGGGCCCAGGCACTCAGTTCTAAGGCTGGCGTTGGGTCTTATCATTCAGTGTGCACAGTTTAGGTCCTGCTCCTGATTCCCAGTAGGGTACCTGCACCACAGCTGTTCAGTCATTCTGCATTTACCAGTTCCAGTCTTCTGCAGGAAGAGTTAATGCCATGAGGGAGGGGAAGTAGAGCTCTATCTCCTTTTCTCCATTTTATATTTTTATATCTTTTTATTTTGAAATTTTAGATTTACAAAAAAGTTGCAAAGATAGTACGGAGTACCTGTACACACTTCCCCAAGCTTCCCCAAAAGGTAACATCTTCCATAATCAAGCTGCATTTACCAAAACTAAGAAATTAACATGAGTACAATACTGTTGACAAAACCACAGACTTTATTTGGAGTTTACCAGTTTTTTCACTGATGCCCTTCTCTGTTTCAGGATATTACACTGCATTCAATCATCATGATCTCTTAGTCTCCAAGCTGTGACAATGTTTTGGTCTTTCCTTGTCTTTTGTGACCTTGGCAGTTTTGAAGAGTACAGGTCAGGTGTTGTAGGCTGCCCCTCTATTTGGGTTTGCCTGATGTTTGGGTTTGTCATGGTTACATCAGGAATATGGATTTGGGGGAAGAATGCCACAGATGAACTGCCCTTTTCACTGCATCGTATCAGGAGAACATGACACCAACATGACTTGTGACTGGTGATCTTAAACTTGAGTGCTCACGTGGCTAAGGTGGTGTCTCTGGGTTCTCTCGTTACCTGTGTCTCTCTTCCCATACCCTAGTCTTTAGAAGAAAGTCGCTAAGCTCAGCCCACACTCAAGGGGTGGGGAATGTACTTTATTTTTTTTAATTAATTTTTATTGGAGTGTAGTTGCTTTACAATGTTGTGTTAGTTTCTATTGTACAGCAAAATGAATCAGCTATACATATAAATATATCCCCTCTTTTTTGGATTTCCTTCCCATTTAGGTCACCACAGTGCATTAAGAAGAGTTCCCAGTGCTATACAGTATGTTCTCATTAATTACCTATTTTATACATAGTATCAATAGTGTATATGTATGTCAGCCATAAAAGGGAACGAAATTGGGTCATTTGTATAGACGTGGATGGACCTAGAGAGTGTCATACAGAGTGAAGTAAGTCAGAAAGAGAAAAACAAATATCGTATATTAACGCATATATGTGGAATCTAGAAAAATGTTATAGATGATCTTATTTGCAAAGCAGAAATAGAGACACAGACGTAGAGAACAAATGTACGGATACCAAGGGGGAAGGGGGGGTGGGAGGAATTGGGAGATTGGGAATGTATTTTAAAACTGCATTCTATCAGTCCTTATTTAATATCCCTTCTTACCCTGCCCCCCTCCCCCCACTTCCAAAAGTCCACTTAGTTCCTGAGCCTTTGGAAGATTCTGTGATATACATCAATTTAGTTCTTGGCTTTCCCCACTATATCCTAAGTCACTTTTCCACATTCCAGCCTTAATATTTTGTTGCTATTGTCTCCTCTTCTCTCTGGATTTATAGGTTTATGAGTTAAAAAAAAAAATCCCTTTACCGTACTTTCAGTGGAGTTTCAGAGGAAGTGAAATTGAATTATTATACTCAATCTGCCATCTTTATCTGGAAGCCTTGGGGGAAACATTTTTTAATCATCAATATTGACACTTAATCTGTGTTATTTGCCATTTCTGTTTGTCATAATTCTACCATTGATATAATCCATGGAATCACTGAATGCTTTTTTTTGGTACCATTGTTGTGTTTCATAAAACATTGTGATCAGTCAAGAAACTCAGTTCACAGCTAGAGAAGTAAGGCTTCTAGTATTGGTTGGTGTGATTGGCCCTGATTATCAAAGGGTTACTTTATTAGGGTTATAGTATTAGGGTTACTGTTATAAAGCTAGCGGCGTCTGGATGCTTTCTTTTACATGCCCAGTTATTAAGTTCAACAAAAGCAAGGCAGGCTTAGACACCTCAGGAATCAAAAGTGTCTAAGGGTCAGTTGACTAGGCAAAGAACTTTAACTGACTTACACTAGCCAAAGGCAACCAAAGCTTGAATTGATGGAGGAAGGGAGTTAACATATCCACTATGCCTTCTTTACCATTTGTGTAAATGAGGACTGTAGCTCTCCATGTATTTGCTCTCTTTCTCTCTCCCTCCCTTGGGTTTCACCTTTCCTCTAATTTTTTTAAAGAATTTTAAAGAGCAGTTTTAGGTTTATGATAAAATTAAGAAGAAGGTACAGAGAGTTCCCCTATACAGGCATACCTTGTTTTATTGTGCTTTGCTTTATAGTGCTTGCAGATACTGTGTTCTTTTACAATTGAAGGTCTGTGGCAACCCTGCATCAAGCAAGTCTGTTGGTGCCATTTTTTCCAACAGCATTTGTTCACCTAATATCTCTGTGTCAATTTTGGTAATTTTCGCAATATTTCAAACTTTTTCATTATTATTACATTTGTTGTGGTGATCTGTGATCAGTGATCCTTGATGTTAGTATTGTGTAATATTTATTTGGGAGAGCCATTAACCATGCCCATATACGATGGTGAACTTAATTGATAAATGCTGTGTGTATTCTGACTGCTCCGCCGACTGGCTGTTCCCCCATCTCTCTCCCTCTCCTCAGGCCTCCCTATTCCCTGAGACACAACAATATTGAAATTCGGCCAGTTAATAACTTCACAGTGGTCTCTAAGTGTTCAAGTAAAAGGAAGGGTTGCACACCTCTTACTTTAAATCAAAAACAAGAAATGATTAAGCTTAGTGAGGAAGGCACATTGAAACCAAGATGGGCCAAAAGCTAGGCCTTCTGCACCAGTTGGCCAAGTTGTGAATGCAAAGGAAGTGTTCTTGAAGGAAATTAAAAGTGCTATTCCAGTGAACACACAAATGCTAAGAAAGTGAAACAGCCTTATTGTTGATGTGGAGAAAGTTTTAGTGGTCTGGATAGAAGATTGAACCAGCCATAACATTCCCTTAAGCCAAAGCCTAATCCAGAGTAAGGCCCTAACTTTTCAATTCAATGAAGGCTGAGAGGTGAGGAAGCTACAGAAGAAAAGTTTGAAGCTAGCAGAGGGCGGTTCATGAGATTTAAGGAAAGAAGCCATCACTATAACATAAAAGTACAAGGTGAAGCAGCAAGTGTTGACATAGAAGCTGCAGGCAGCAAGTTTTCCAGAAGATCTAGCTAAGGTAATTAATGAACGTGGCTACACTAGACAACAGATTTTCAGTGTCAACAAAACAGCCTTATATTGGAAGAAGATGCCATCTAGGACTTTAATAGCTAGAGTGGAGAAGTCAATGCCTGGCTTCAAAGCTTCAAAGGACAGACTGACTCTCATGTTAGGGGCTACTGCAGCTGGTGACTTGAAGTTGAAGCCAGTGCTCATTTACCATTTTGAAAATCATAGGGCCTCCCGGAATTCTGCTAGATCTACTCTGCCTGTGCTGTATAAATGAAACAACAAATACCAGATGACAGCACATCTGTTTACAACATGGGTTACTAAATATTTTAACCCCATGGTTGAGACCTACTGCTCAGAAAAAAGGATTCCTTTAAAAATATTACTGCTCATTGGCAGTGCACCTGGTCACCCAAGAGCTCTGATGGAGATGTACAATGAGATTAATGTTGTTTTCATGCCTGCTAACACAACTTCCACTCTGCAGCCCATGGTTAAAGAGTAATTTCAACTTTTAAGTCTTGTTATTTAAGAAATACATTTCATAAGGCTGTAGCTGCCATAGATGGATATTCCTCTGATGGATCTAGAAAAGTAAATTGAAAACCTTCTTGAAAGGATTCACCGTTCCAGATGCCATTAAAAACATTCATGATTCACGGGAACCAGTCAAAATATCAACATGAACAGGAGTCTGGAAGAAGTTGATTCCAACACTCATGGATGATTTTGAGGGGTTCAAGACTTCAGTGGAGGAAGAAACTGCAGAGGTGGTGGAAATAGCAAGAGAACTGGAAGTAGAAGTGCAGCCTGAGGATGTGACTGAATTGCTGCAATCTCATGATAAAACTTTAATGGATGAGGAGTTGCTTCTTATGGATGAGCAAAGAAATTGGCTTCCTGAGATGGAATCTACTTCTGGTAATGATGTTGTGATGATGGTTGAAAGACAACAAAGGATTTAGAATATTACATAAGCTTAATTGACAGCAGCATGGTTTGAGAGAATTGGCTCCAATTTTGAAAGAAGTTCTACTGTGGGTAAAATGCTATCAAACAGCATTGCAGCCTATAGAGAAATTGTTCATCAAAGGAAAAGTCAATTGATGTGACAAATGTCACTGTTGTCTTATTTTAAGAAATTGCCACCCCAACCTTCAGCAACCATCACCTCGATCAGTCAGCAGCCATCAACACTGAGGCAAGACCCTCCACCAGCAAAAAGATTACGACTCGCTGAAGGCTCAGATGATGGTTAGCAATTTTTCTTTAGCAATAATGTATTTTTATTATTTTTTTTGCGGTATGCGGGCCTCTCACTGTTGTGGCCTCTCCCGTTGCGGAGCACAGGCTCCGGACGCGCAGGCTCAGCGGCCATGGCTCACGGGCCCAGCTGCTCCACGGCATGTGGGATCCTCCCGGACCAGGACACGAACCCGTGTCCCCTGCATCGGCAGGCGGACTCTCAACCACTGCGCCACCAGGGAAGCCCTCAATAATGTATTTTTAAATCAAGGTATGTACATTGTTTTTTTAGACATAATGCTATCGCACACTTAATAGACTACAGTATAGAGTAAACATGACTTTTCTATGCAATGGGAAAATAAAAAAATTCATGTGATTTGCTTCATTGCGATATTTGCTTTATTGCAGTGGTCTGGATCTGAACCCACAACATCTCTGAGGTGTGCCTGTACTCCCTACCCCAACATATGCACAGCTTCCACCATGATCAACATCACTCACCAGAATGGTACCTTTGTTATCAAGGATAAACCTACACTGACACATCATAATCCCCCAAAGTCCATAGATTACCTCAGTCTTCACTCTTGGTGTACATTCTGTGGGTTTGGACAAATGTATAATGACATGTATCCATCATTATTATATCATCCAGAGTATTTTCACTGCCCTAAACATCCTCTGGGCTCCACCTATTCATCCCTCCCTCCCAGACCCTGACAACCACTGATCTTTTTCTTGTCTCCATAGTTTTGCCTTTTTCCAGAATGCAAAGTAGTTGAAATTATACAATATGTAGTCTTTTCTCATCTTTCATTTTCCTATAATTTTATATAAAGTGTTTTGATATTGGTTATGTTTATCATTTAGTGACTAGGTTGCAGTTTTTTCCTTTTTATGCATTTTAATAATTTTTATTACTTTTTCAATAGGTAATGCATCTTTGTGGCTCAAAAACTAAAACAACATAAAGAGTATATATTGAAAATTCTCCCTCCTGTCTCTGTCTGCCTTGTTCTTCCTTGCCCCACCCCCATTAGTAACTGGTTTTATTATTTTTCTTGTGTGTATTTTTTGGGGTTTCTTTATGTAAGTACAAACACATTCTTATTCTTCTCCTTCTTACACAAAAGATAACATACTATTTAAACTGTTCTGTGCTCTGCTTTCTTCACTGAATAATATGCATTGGTATATTTACAGCTCTGTGGTTGTCCCAATGTTTGTTTAACCAGTTCCCTATAGGAAATGGGGTTTGTTTCTCCTTTTTGGCATTGCAAACAACACTGCAATAAATAACCTACTACAAACCTCATTTTGTGGGACTTCCCTGGTGGCGCAGTGGTTAAGAATCCGCCTGCCAACTCCGGGGACACGGGTTCGAGCCCTGGTCCAGGAAGATCCCACATGCTGTGGAGCAACTAAGCCCGTCCGCCACAACTACTGAGCCTGCGCTCTAGAGCCCGTGAGCCACAACTACTGAGCCCGCGTGCCACAACTACTGAAGTCCACCCGCCTAGAGTCCGTGCTCTGCAACAAGAGAAGCCAACGCAATGAGAAGCCCACACACTGCAATGAAGACCCAATGCAGCCAAAAGTAAATAAATTTATAAAAAACAACAACAACTACAAACAACAACAACAAAAAAAACCCCCTAATTTTGTAAGTGGGTAGGTATATTTGTACCTAATACAGGTAGGTATTGCAGAATATTGACTTAGTATTACGGTGGATCTGGAGTGGGATTAGCTGTCAGGGACAGGGACAACCAGAAAAATAGCACCCACTTCTAGTATTTACAACAGAGAAAATGTAATGCAGGGAAGTGGTTACCAGGTGATAGAAGAGCTGAGAGCCTAACTGAGAAAGTTAAGCAGAAGAGCCACAGCTTGTAGCATGGAGAGACATAAATGAAAAACTGTGTTACTGAATCCCAGAGCTGCGTGTCATCTGTTGAAGACCAGGACCTCTAAGGATCTGTCTAGTGGGAGCTGGGTCCACTAAGGAGGTGCAGTCCCTGCCAAAGAAGTGCCTGTGTTAGAAGAGAGAGGAGAGAAATGTGCTGGCATATTCCTTCCCTCCCTGTCTTCCAGTCTTTCAGAAATCAGCTCATAGTGAGTTTGGGTATCACAGTTAACAGAGGTCAGCCCCCTGCAGTCCAGAGCAGTGCAGCAGAAGGGCAAAGAATGGATTTGAGGACAAGCAGGTTCAGAATCTAAATAGCCAGCTCTTTTGCTACTTAGCATTTAAGTTCACCCTTCTGCCCATGTTTAATACCTTCATACTTCTGCCTGTCATACAATGACACTCTCCCTTTCTCCCCAGACGAGAAGAGAGACTCAAAGTCCCATTAGTCATTGTCTCCTTCTCATGTTCAGGATCTACTGGTGAGCCTCACTCCTCTCCAGCAGCTCCAGATGTGACTTTTTGTGACCTGGTGACCTATGAACTAGATTGTAAATTAAGTTCCACCAACACTCCATACAAAACTGCAGGAGAAGGGGAAGGGGGAAAAGTAGAAATCATTGGTTAGTAGGTACATAACAAAAATATGCATTAGTGCTATCATCCTTGTATAAAGTCACAAGGTCATAGTTGATATTTATCACTTCCCTCTTTTACTTCTTATTCCATATTTCCTTTGTTTTTAGCTAGCACTTCAGGTGGTTGTGCTCTTTACTTGGCAGGTGACTGTATCAGTCAGGATATAGTCACAACAACAGAAAACACACTTGGCATTTCAACAGAGAGAATTTAATACAAGGAATTAGTTAAGCAGTTTTGGAGAATTGAAAAGGCAAAAAAGGGGCTACTGAGCTAACCCAGAGATAGGAACTGTATGATGAAGCTGTCACTCCTGGGGTTGGGGGGACAAAAGGAAGCTTGAAAGAGAGGATCCTGAGACCTCCGAGGTGGTCTGAATAGCTGACTGCTGCTGACATCTTTGATTAGACACGTGAGGCTGGTTCTAGGAGTCCCCCCCCAAGCTGAATACTGTAATTGATAACCACTTGTCAGGAAAGGAGTGCATCCTTTCTCCCTCCTCTTCCTTGCAGGAAGTCAAGTGGCAAAGTAGAAATATAGTTCTCATAGTCCCAACCTAGCATCACAAAGCAGAGTATAAAAGTGTGGGTTTGAACTGAGAGACAATGGTGTAATAACTGGGACAGCTCATCACTTTACCTATTCAATATCCATACACAACTTTCTACATGTATTTCAACTTCCTGTACAGCAATAACAAATTTCAACTTTTCTTTAACAAGACACAGCTGTCCTTTGTAGAAATAGGCACTCTCACCTTTTCCACAAAAAGAAAAGGTCGCAAATGTCATTTTATTGATCTTTGAATGATGTCAATTACTCCTCAAGTTCAGTTAGAGTCCCTCTTGAATATCCTGTACACTAAAGATGAAACTGTAAAGTTAACCACTGCCATTAATTCTTACATTGAGAAGGAAGAAAAAATTAGTTTGTATATACACAAATACCTAAACACACACATATACAGACATACAGTGAGCAAAAAAGAAACTAACGTTTAGATATTAATCCTTTCTTCTCTCTGGTCATGAGCTTGTAGTTGATACTTGTAACTTCCTTCTTTCCCTACTCATTCTATATTTCCTTTACTCTGAGCCAGCACCTGTACCAGGCGGTGTGATCCAAAGCTTCATTCCTGAAGGCTCTGGATCTTCAGTGGTCCTGTCTTGTCTTGGTTACTGTAGTTTCCCACTAACTTTTGCAGTGAGAATATAAAGGAGAAATTGAATATAGGTGACAAAAGGGAGATAGAATTGACCGATGTGGTGACTGATGACGTGGGTGGGAGGAGAGAACAAAATATATGCATTAAAAATTTTACACAGATGTGACACAGTTCTGGTTTGAGTTTGAGTGGAGTGAGATCTGGGATTAATGTAGGGTTATCAACTGCCCTGGTTTGCCCCAGAGTCAGGGATTTCCTAGAACGTGAAACTTCCTGCATTAAAACAGGGAAAGTCCCTGGAAAACCGGAATGAGTTGGTCACCACAACCTAGTATGAACTGGCAAAGACTGATTAGTGACAGTAGCTTCTTGGCATGAGCACTGAGTCACCTTCTGGGATAACCAGTCTTTAGGGAGTGAGTAGTCAAGATGTGCTAAAGTTGTCCCAGTAAGAGAGCCTTTAACTGGTGCAGGGAAATGGTGATTCTTAAGACTCCATGGTAGCTGTCATTCAGATCCATCCCCAACCCTTGGAACCCATGGACCCAATGTGAGTTCTGGGGAGAGAGGAGGTTGGGGGTAAAAATCTGTGACACCTACCCCCACAACAGAGTGTGACCCAGAGGGGACAGATTCTTTCTCACCACAGACCACCCACAGCTCTGGAAATTTGAAGGCTCTAGTGCATTAATGACTTCAGTTGCAGGTGGGTTGGGAGGTTACAAGGGTTGGGGAGGAGGAACTTGGTAACATGGGCTGGCACATGGAAGCACTGAAATCCTCAACAGGGCAGAATAACATTTATGCCGGTGGGGTATAAATCAGTGAAATTTGAGTTATTACAGCAAAACATAACATCTGCAGGCTGGGGTGTGGGGAGGCCAGAGGAAACTTGGCAACACTTAGGCTTTTCTTGAAGCAATTCCAGTCCAGAGGAAAGGATTAGGTTACTTTCTTTGTAATATTGTGCCATCTAGTGTTAATTTTCATGTACTCCTTTGTCCTAGTTAGATGCTTAAAAAGAAGCAAATGAATTAAGAGAGTTTCCAAAGTCATCAGTCATGTTTATTTCATGTCCATCAGTTCTTTTGTTTATTTGACAAATACTGATTGAATACTTTCTATATGCCAGTTACTTTTCTAGGCATTGAGATTAGAGCTGTGAACAAAATGGACAAAAACCCTGAACTCATGGAAGCTTACATTTTTGTGGGGAGAAAGACAATAAATAAGATAAATAAGTAAATACAATATATAGTATGCTATATAGTTATAAATGGTAAAGAGAAAAAATAAGGAAGGAAGAATTAAGTTTAAAATTTTGGAGCGAGGGGACTCTGTAATTTTAGACCAAGTGACCAGGGAGGCCTGACTGAGAAGATGACATGTGAGTAAAAAACAGAGATAGTGAGGGAGTATTCCAGGCAGAGGGAATGGTGCAAAGGCCCTGAGGTAGAAGCATGTCTGGTGAGTTCAAGGAACAGTGGGGAGGAGTAGACTGAACTAGGGGGACAGTATTAGGAGATGAGGGCCTTCGGGATCACAGCAAGGACGATCACATTTATTCTGAATAAGATGGGAAATCAAAGCTTTGAGCAGGGGCATGGTCTTATGTACAATTTAATATTATCGCCCTGGCTGCTGTGTTGAGAACAGACTGAAAGGAGGCAAGGGCAGAGGAGAGTGATCAAGGTGACGGAGTAGAAAGACCCTGAGCTCACCTCCTCTCACTAACACACCAAAATCACAACCATCTGTAGAATAACCATGGTTGAAAAAGTCTGAAACCTGCCAGAAAAGGTTTTCTACAACTAAAGACATAAAAGAAGGAACCACAATGAGACCAGTAGGAGGAACGGATATGTGATATAATAAAATTTCATACCCCACAGGTGGGCAACCCACAAACTGGAGAAAAATTATATTACAGAGGTTCTCCTGTGGGAGAACCATGTCAGGGCCCCCAGCCTGAGAGTCCAGCACTGGGACGGGGAGCCATCAGAGCATTTGGTGTGAAGGCCTGTGTGCCTTGATTGCAAAAGCTCCACAAGACTGGGGAAATAGAGACTTTACTCTTAAAGGGAGCACACAAAATCTCACATGCACCAGGACCAAGGGCAAAAGCAGTAATTTCATAGAAGCCTGGGCCAGATCTACCTTCTGGTCTTGGAGGGTATCCTGCAGAGGTAGGGTGCAGTTGTGGCTCACCCTGGGAGCATAGACAATGGAGGTGGATGTATCAGGGAGCATTCATCTGCATGAACTCTCCTGAAGGCTGACATCTTGTTTGGGTCATAGCACCAAGACTTGGCCCAACCCAGTAGCCTGTAGGCTCTGGTGCTGGGACACCTTGGGCCAAACAACTAACTGGGTGGGGACACATTCCCCACCCCTAAGCAGACAAGCTGCCTAAAGACTTCCTGAGCTCACAGCTGCGTCTAGACATGCCCCTAGAATGGCCCTGCCCACCAGAGGGCCAACACCCAGCTCTACCCACCAGGGGGTAGGCACTGACCCTTCCTGCCAGGAAGCCTGCACAAACCTCTAGACCAGCCTCACCCACCAGGGGGCAGACACCAGAAGCAAGAAAATTACAGTCTGGCAGCCTGCAGACCAAATCCAAATGCAGGCCAGACACTACTCTGGGACCAGTTGGCCCCTGGCCCTTAGGTGATGAGAGGGGAGTGCACTCCTGGGATGCATAGGACATCTCCTTCAGAGGGCCACTTCTCCAAGGTTGAGAAACCTAACTAACCTACCACATACATAAAAATACAAGTAGCAATTTAGACACAGTGAGGCAACAGAGGAATATGTTTCAGATGAAGGAACAAGATAAAACCCTAGAAGAAGAACTAAGTGACATGGGGATAGGCAATCTATCTGAGAAAGCGTTCAGAGTAATGATTGTAAAGATGATCAAGGAACTCAGGAGGAGAATGGAGGCACAGAGTAAGAAATTAGAAGTTTTTAACAAAGAATTAGAAAAAATAAAGAACAAAAAACAGAATTCAAGAATACAATAACTGAAATGAAAAATATGCTAGAAAGAATCAGTAGTAGACTAAATGAGACAGAAGAACGTATCAGTGAGCTGGAAGACAGAGGAGTGGAAATCACTGTTGCTGAACAGAAAAAAGAAAAAGGAATGAAAAGAAATGAAGACAGTTTAAGAGACCTATGTGACAACATCAAGCATGCTAATATTCACATCATAGGGATCCCAGAAGGAGGAGAGAGAGAGAAAGGGCCTGAGAAAATATTTGAAGAGATAATAGCCGAAAACTTCCCTAACCCGGGAAAGGAAACAGTCACCCAATCCAGGAAGTGCAGAGAATCCCATACAGGATTAACTCACAGAGGCACACACTGAGACTCATTGTAATCAAAGTGACAAAAATTAAAGATAAAGAGAGAATATTAAAAGCAACAAGGGAAAATCAACAAACAATATACAAGAGAACTCCCATAAGGCTATCAGCTGATTTTTCAGCAGAAACTCTGCAGACCAGAAGGTAGTGGCACAATATACTTAAAGTGATAAAAGAGGAAAACCTACAACCAAGAATACTTTACCCAGCAAGGCTCTCATTCAGATTTTTTTTTTTTTTTAATAAATTTCTTTCTTTCTTTCTTTAATTTTGGCTGTGTTAGGTCTTCGGTGCTGTGCGCGGGCTTTCTCTAGTTGCGGTGAGTGGGGGCTACTCTTTGTGGCAGTGCGCAGGCCTCTCATTGTCGTGGCCTCTCTTGTTGTGGAGCACAGGCTCTAGGTGTGCAGGCCTCAGTAGTTGTGGCATGCGGGCTCAGTAGTTGTGGCTTGCAGGCTCTAGAGCTCAGGCTCAGTAGTTGTGGTCCACAGGCCCAGTTTCTCCGCAGCATGTGGGATCTTCCTGGGCCAGAGCTCGAACCCGTGCCCCCTACATTGGTAGGCAGATTCTTAACCACTGCGCCACCAGGGAAGCCCTCTCATTCAGATTTGATGGAGCAATCAAAAGCTTTACAGACAAGCAAAAACTAAAAGAATTCAGCACCACCAAACCAGCTTTACAACAAATGCTAAAGGAACCTCTCTAGGCAGAAAAGAAAAGGCCACAACTAGAAACAAAATTACGAAATGGAAAAGCTCATGGGTAAAGGCAAACATACAATAAAGGTAGGAAATCACCCACACACAAAGCTAGTAGAGAGGTTACTAGACAAAAGTAGTAAAATCGTCTGTATCCATCTGCAGTTAAGGGATATACAAAACAAGTAGATGTAAAATATAATATCAAAAACAGTAATCAGGGGAAGAGAGGACAAATGCAGGGTATCTAAAATGTATTTGAAATTAAGAGATCAGCAACTTAAAACAAGTGCACACGCACACACACACGTGTGTGTGTGTATATATATATATACATAAATACATACATATATACAGGCTGCTATACAAAAACCTCATGGTAATGGCAAAACAAAAATCTACAATAGTTATACACACAAAAAAGAAAAATGAATTCAAACAACACTAAAGATAGTCATCAAATCACAAGAGGAGAGAACAAAAGAAAGACCTACAAAAACAAATCCAAAACAATTAACAAAGTTATAATAGGAACATACATATCAATAATTACCTTAAATACAAATGAACTAAATGCTCCAACCAAAAGACATAGACTGGCTGAATGGATACAAAAACAGGACCCATATATATGCTACCTACAAGAGAATCACTTCAGATCTAGAGACAAATACAGACTGAAAGTGAGGAGATGGAAAAAGGTATTCCACACAAATGGAAATCAAAAGAAAGCTGGAGTAAGTAATACTTATATCAGACAAAGGAGACTTTAAAGTAAAGACTGTCACAAGAGACAAAGAACGACGCTACATAAAGATCAAAGGATCAATCCAAGAAGAAGATATAACAATTGTAAATATATATATGCACCCAACATAGGAACACCTCAATATATAAGGCAAATGTTAACAGACGTAAAAGGAGAAACTGGGGACTTCCTCGGTATTCCAGTGGCTAGGACTCTGCACTCCCAATGCAGGGGGCCTGGGTTTGATCCCTGCTCAGGGAACTAGATCCCATATGCTGCAACTAAGAGTTTGCACACTGCAACTAAAGATCCTGCAGGCCACTGCGAAGATCCTGCGTGGTTCAACTAAGATCCAGTGCAGCCAAATAAGTATTAAAAAAAAAAAAAGGAGAAATTGACAGTAACCCAATAATAGTGGGGGACTTTAACACCCCACTTACATCAATAGACAGATCATCCAGACAGAAAATCAATAAGGAAACACAGACCTTAAATGACACATAAGACCAGATGGGCTTAATTGATATTTATAGAGCATTTCACCTGAAAGCAGCAGAATACACATTCTTTTCAAGTGCGCATGGAACATTCTCCAGGATAGATCACATGCTGGGCCATAAACAAAGCCTCAATAAATTTAGGAAAACTGAAATCATATCAAGCATCTTTTCCAACCACAATGCTATGAGGCTAGAAATCAACCACACACACACACACAAAAAAAAACTACAAAAAACACAAACACATGGAGACTAAACAATATGCTACTAAACAACCAATGGATCACTGAGGAAATCAAAGAGTAAATAAAAAAATACCTAGAGACAATTGAAAATGAAAACACGATGATCCAAAACCTATGGGATGCAGCAAAAGGAGTTCTAAGAGGGAAGTTTATAGCGATACAAGTTTACCTCAGGAAACAAGAAAACTCTCAAATAAGCAACCTAACCTTATGCCTAAAGCCACTAGAGAAAGAACAAACAAACCCCAAATTTAGTAGAAGGAAAGAAATCATAAAGATCAGAGCAGAAATAAATAGAGACTAAAAAGCAATAGAAAAGATCAATGAAACTAAAAGCTGGTTCTTTGAAAAGATAGACAAGATTGATAAACTTTTAACCAGATTCATCAAGAAAAAAGGATAGGGCTTCCCTGGTGGCACAGTGGTTAAGAATCTACCTGCCAATGCAGGGAACACGGGTTTGAGCCCTGGTCCAGGACAATCCCACATGTCGCGGAGCAGCTAAGCCCATGTGCCACTACTACTGAGCCTGCGCTCTAGAGCCTGCGAGCCACAACTACTGAAGCCCACGTGCCTAGAGCCCAAGCTCCACAACAAGAGAAGCCACTACAATGAGAAGCCTGCGCACCACAGTGAAGAGTAGACCCCGCTCGTGCCGCGACTAGAGAAAGCCACGCACAGCAACAAAGACCTAATGCAGCCAAAAAAAAATAATAAATAAATAAATTTATTTTTTTAAAAAAGAAAAAGAAAAAAGGATAGAGGGTCCAAATCAATAAAATCAGATATGAAAAAGAAGAATTTACAGCTGACGGCACAGAAATACAAAGGATCATAAGAGACTACTACAAGCAACTATATGCCAATAAAATAGACAACCTAGAAGAAATGATAAAATTCTTAGAATGGTATAATCTCCCAAGACTGAACCAGGAAGCAATAGAAAATATGAACAGACCAATTACCAGTACTGAAATTGAATCAGTAATTTAAAAACTCCCAATAAGCAAAAGTCCAGGACCAGATGGCTTCACAGGTGAATTCTACTAACATTTAGAGAATAGTTAACACCTAACCTTCTGAAACTATTCCAAAAAATTGCAGAGGAAGGAACACTTTTGAATTCATTCTATGAGGTCATCATCACCCTGATACCAAAACCAGACAAAGTATCACAGAAAAAGAAATTGCATGCCAATGAAATGATGAACGTAGATGCAGAAATCCTTAACAAAATACTAGTAAACTGAATGCAACAATACATTAAAAGGATCATACACTATGATCAAGTGGGATTTATCCCAGGGATGCAAGGATTTTTCAATATCCGCCAATCAGTCAATTTGATACACCACATTAACAAATTGAAGAATAAAAACCATGCGATCATCTCAATCGATGCAGGAAAAGCTTTTGATACAATTCAACATCCATTTATGATAAAAACTCTTTAGGAAGTAGGCATAGAGGGAACATATCTCAACATAATAGAGGCCATATATGACAAACTCAGGGCTAACATCATACTCAATGGTGAAAAGCTAAAGCATTTCCTCTAAGATCAGGAACAAGGCAAGGGTGTCCACTCTCACCACTTTTATTCAACATAGTTTTGGAAGTCTTGGCCACAGTAATCAGAGAAGAAAAAGAAATAAAAGGAATCCAAGTTGGAAAAGAAGACGTAAGATGGTCACTGTTTGCAAATGACATGATACCATACATAGAAAATCCTAGAGACACTACCAGAAAACTACGAGAGCTCATCGATGAATGTGGTAGAGTTTCTGGATACAAAATTAATATACAGAAATCTGTTGCATTTATAGACACTAACAGAAAGAGAAATCAGAAACGGGATTTAAGGAAACAATCCTGTTTACCATCACATCAAAAAGAATAAAATGCCTAGGAATAAACCTATCTAAGGAGACAAAAGACCTGTATTCTGAAAACTATAAGATGCTGATGAAAGAAATTAAAGATGATACAAATAGATGGAGAGATATACCATGTTCTTGGATTGGAAGAATCAACATTGTGAAAATGACTCTACTACCCAAAGCAATCTATAGATTCAATGCAATCCCTATCAAACTACCACTGGCATTTTTCACAGAACTAGAACAAAAAATTTCGCAATTTGTATGGAAACACAAAACACTCCAAATAGCTAAAACAATCTTGAGAAAGAAGAACGGAGCTCAGGAATCACACTCCCTGACTTCAGGCTATAGTACAAAGCTACAGTTATCGAAACTGGTTTTGTGCCAGTGTGTATGGTACTGGCACAAAACCAGACATAGCGATCAATGGAAAAGGATAGAAAGCACAGAAATAAAACCACACACTTACGGTCAATTAATCTATGACAAAGGCGGCAAGAATATACAATGGAGAAAAGACAGTCTCTTCAATAAGTGGTGCTGGGAAAACTTGACAGCTACATATAAAAGAATGAAATTAGATGATTCTCTAACACCATATACAAAAATAAACTCAAAATGGATTAAAGACCTAAAGTAAGACTGGATACTATAAAACTCCTAGAGGAAAACATAGGCAGAATACTCTTTGACACAAATTGCAGCAATATATTTTTGGTTCCATCTCCTAGAGTAATGGAAATAAAAATAAACAAATGGGACCTAGTTAAACTTAAAAGTTTTTGCACAGCAAAGGAAACCATAAACGATGAAAAAACAACCTAAAGACTGGGAGAAAATTTTTACAAATGATGCTACAAACAAGGGATTAATTTCCAAAATATACAAACAGCTCGTACAGCTTAATATAAAAAGAAACCAAACAACCCAATCAAAAAAAGGGCAGAAGACCTAAATAGACGTTTCTCCAAAGAAGACATACAGATGGGCAACAGGCACATGAAAAGATGCTCAATATCGCTAATTATTAGAGAAATGCAAACCAAAACTACAATGAGTTATCAACTTATACCAGTCAGAATGGCCATCATTAAAAAATCTACAAATAATAAATGCTGGAGAGGATGTGGAGAAAAAGGAACCCTCCTACACTGTTGATGGGAATGTAAATTACTGCAGCCACTATGGAGAACTGTATGGAGGTTCCTTAAAAAACTAAAAATAGAGTTACCATATGATTCTGCAATCCTACTCCTGGGCATATATAGGGAGAAAACTCTAGTTCGAAAAGATACATGCACCCCAAAGTTCATAGCAGCACTATTTACAATAGCCAAGACGTGGGAGCACACATTTAGATTTTTGATCAATTTTGAGTTAATTTTTGTAAATGGCCTAGAGTTATTTTTGTGAAAAGATTTTTTCCCCTCTGACTCAGTTTCTTTAAGATATTCTAATTTTCTATTTCTTCTTTAATATTTTTATTTAAAAACTTTAAAAGGTAAAGCAGGGCTTCCCTGGTGGCGCAGTGGTTGAGAGTCCACCTGCCAGTGCAGGGAACACGGGTTCGTGCCCCGGTCCGGGAGGATCCCACATGCCGCGGAGCGGCTGGGCGCGTGAGCCATGGCCGCTGAGCCTGCGCGTCCGGAGCCTGTGCTCCGCAACGGGAGAGGCAACAACAGTGAGAGTCCCGCGTACCGCAAAAAAAAAAAAAAAAAAGTTAAAGCAAAAATTAACCACATTAAGCTCTAATGCTTTGTTTAAGGTACTAAGTGAAAAGTTTCAAACGATAAGAGATAGACATCACTTAGTAGAGTTTTTCAATAGTCATTTTTATTATGAAATATTTCAGACATAGAAATGTAAAGACTATTATGATGAACATGTACCAACAATGAAGCTTAAGAAACAAAACATTTCACATCTAGATGAAACATACCGTGTATCCCTTTCTAATTGCATTTCCTTCCTATCACAAAGGTAACCACAATCACAAATTTGCTGATCATTCTTGCAATTTGTATCCTTATATTTTTACCTATATGTGTATATCCCTAAATAGTATGTAGTGTTACATTGCATTTTATAAAGTAATATATAAATGATAGGATATGGTATGTGTCCTTCTACCGATAGAAATGTTTCTGCTGAAGTTTTCTATTTTTTCATGTTTTGAGATAAGTTGGAATTGCTTGTTAAAGCTTTTTTTTTTTTCAGCAAAATCAAGAGTTGGATTTTTATTTATTTATTTAAATTAATTTTTTATTGGAGTATAGTTGATTTACAATGTTGTGTTAGTTTCTGCTGTACAGCAAAGTGAATCAGTTATACATATACATATATCCACTCTTTTTTAGATTCTTTTCCTATATAGGTCATTACAGAGTATTGAGTAGAGTTCCCTGTGCTATATAGTAGGTTCTTATGAGTTATCTATTTTATATATAGTAATGTATATATGTCAATACCAATCTTCCAAATTATCCCTTGCCCCTGAAGCATTTTTTATGATAGCTGCTCTAAAATCCTTGTCAGATAATTCTAACATTTGGTTATCTCTATATTGATATCAGTTGATTGCCTTTTCTCATTCAGGTTGTGACTTTTCTGGTTCTTGGTATGACGAGTGATTTTTTGTATCTGAACATTTTGAGAATTAAGTTATGAGACCCTGAATCCTATTTAAGTCTTTTCTTTCAGCAGGCAGTCACCCTGTTTATGTTTAGTGCATAGTCCCTTGCTTACTTTTTTCAGCTGTGACAATATAGGTTTCAGAGCCTATACAGCGATTTTCTGGTCCGCTTCTTTCCCCTGGCACCACCGGGGCTCCTGTTTGATCCTGCAGATGCTGCCTGCAGGGGCCGAGTGTGGTTTCCCAGGCAGATCCTGCTAGGGGGAGCATGGGAGATGCTGGGCCATGGGGTAGTGAATGTTTCCCTGAGCCTGTTCTCAAGGCTACCACCCAATGCCTGCCTAATCACTGATGGTGTTGCCTCAGGGGTGTGGAAGGCGCTTTTCTGGGGTCCCCAATGCTGCTAGGTGGTGGATGGAGGAAGCTGAGTCTGTGGGGGACAGAGTTTCCCAGGAACTTCTCTTTATCTTCTGTCTCTATCTTCTTCTCTCTAGCTTCTCTCTATCTTACCTTGTGCCAACAGGCTTCTTATTCCATCTGTGCCAGTGCCACTGAGGGAGGGAAACATCTGCCTGGGCCTCCTTCTGCCTCTGGTGGTAGTGCTGGGAGTCCTTTGCCACTGAATGGAGGCCAGGAGATTTTGGATATAGGTCTCCCTCTGCTGCTGAGTGGAGGGCCAGGAGACACTGGGCCTATTGATACTTCTGGTAGAGTCAGCTGCCTACTCTTGCAGGTGCTGCTGGTGCAGGCAGAGCAGGCCAGCCAGGTACAGAGTGAAGATGGGGTTCCCCACCAGGTCTCAGCTGTGCTGCCTCTTTTCTGGGTCTTCAGCCAGAGAGAGCTGGCTTTTCCTAGAACTTTTAAAAATCTACACCTTTTGGTGGTTTGAGTTGTGGGCCTTCTTCAGTGCCCAGTCTGGGATATATGGGAGACAAAAAGAAATCTCAGGGACTCACCATCATGTTGTTCCTCAAGTCCTAAGGTCCCTAGCCAGCCTGCTTCCTCTTTCCACTTTTCCGAGTCCTTTTATGGTTGTCTGTAATTATTTCCAGGATTTTATTTTATTTTGAGGGAAGTAAAAGGGAAAGTGCGTCTTTGTCATCTTGTGTAGGACCAGAAGTTGCAAAGAAAGTAGGCTATTTTATTTTATAGTTCATTTCCTAACATTTTATTATAAACAGCAAGAAGGAAGCTTAGAAATCTCCTTATCTACAAAACCAAGCTCATTAGGTACATGTTCCGTTTTCCACATATCTGAAGGGGGCAATGTTGTCATGCTTTCTGTCACTACATAACAAAGATCCCCCTTCCTACACTTTCCAATAATATCTTCCTCACTTCCTTTTGAGCTCTCACCGACAGCACCCTCAAAGTTCAGATTTCTACTAACAGTCCATTCAAAAAAATTTAGGCTCACTCTATCATGAGCTGGAAAATCTTTCCAGGTTCCATCTACTGCCCAGTTCCAAAACCGCTCCCACAATTTTAGTATTTTTCATGGCATCACACCACTTTCAGGTATGGTATCTGTATTAGTTATCTATTGCTGTGTAACAAATTACCCCAAAACTTAATGTCTTAAAGCAGCACATCTTTATTATCTCACAGTTTCTGTGGTTCAAGAATCTGGGCATGGGACTTCCCTGGTGGCGCAGTGGTTAAGCATCCGCCTGCCAATGCAGGGGACACGGGTTCCAGCCCTGGTTCAGGAAGATCCCACATGCCGTGGAGCAACTAAGCCCGTGTGCCACTACTGAGCCTGCGTGCCTGGAGCCTGTGCTCTGCAACAAGAGAAGCCACCGCAATGAGAAGCCCTCGGCAACTAGAGAAAGCCCGTGCACAGCCACGGAAGACGCAACGCAGCCAATAAATAAATAAATTAATCTATTTTAAAAAAAAACAACAATCTGGGCATGGTTTAGCTGGACCTTCTACTTCTGGGTCTCTCACAAGGCTGCAATCAAGGTGTTGGCTGGAGATAAGGTCTCATGTGAAGACTCAACTGGGGAAAGATCTGCTTCTAAACTCACTTACATGGTTGTTGGCAGAATTCAGTTCCTTGAGGGTTGTTGGACTGAAGGCCTCAGTTCCTTTCTAGCTGTTGGCTGATGACTGCCCTCAGTTCCTTGCTATGAGGGCCTCTCCAACATTTCAACTTGCTTCATCAAAGACAGCAAGAAAGAGAGTCTGCTAGTAAGATGGAAATCACAATCATATGTAACCTAATCATGAAAGGGACATCCCAACATCTTTGTTATATTCTATAGATTGGAAGGAAGTCACTACATTCAGCTCACAATGCAGCTGGACAGGTGGGGGGGACTACACAAGGACATGAATACCAGGGTATGGGGATCATCGGGGACCATCATAAGGTCTTCCTGCCACAGTCATCATCAATATTCCTTAATTTTAGTGTTTTCAATAGCCAATAATCCTTATCTTTTATAGACTACTTACTAAGACTCAGTTTTTCTCCCAAAAAAGAGGATTAAAATAATAACCTATTTTGACTTTAGAACCTCTAGCTCTTGTAACTATGCTGTAATACCTCACTAGTTTACGGAAACATAGTGGATGTGACTACATAAAGGTTCTTATGAAGATGATTGCTCCCTTTCCTGAACCACATGCGTTTTAGCCGTGTCTTCCTTATGAGCTTTTGGCACTTTTAAACTCGTAAAAGAGATATTTATGATTAGTTTTATCTCCCTTGCTAGACTGTAGGCTGCTTGAGGGCACATGATATATTTTTGAAACATTTTTTCTATCCCTGACTGCATCTCATATACTTACCGTGGAATTCAGTAGATATCTAATTTTTTAAAATAAAATTCTTGTAGCATTAAAAAGAAAATGAACTCAATATCTTTGTAACAATAAAAGTAAGATACGTATTTCATAGAATGTCTTTAGTTCACTTAAATTCAATCAGGCACTAGATAGAATGAATACTAATTGTGGAGATTAATCACAAGCAATATATATCCCAACACTAAAAAAACTGAGTAAATATTTGATGAGTGAGTTGATGAATATTTTTCCCTTACACATATCCCTTTGATTATTTGTGTGTATATCTATCTGTCTATCTGTCTCTCTGTCTACCTATGTACCTATTTATCTATCCATCTATTATTATTTTTTGAACTACAGTCTGGATGTGTTTCTTCATGAAACATTCATTTTATGCCTTCAAAAGCATTTTTACATTATTTATAATATATATCTATATTTTATATATAATAACATCACTGTGCATTAACATTAAATTAATAACCATTTATTCTTAATCCAGCATAGGTAGATTTAGATATTTCAAAATTGGAAGGAGAAAAACAATTTCTTTAGGAAGATTGCATATTTTTGTAAGTTTCTAAAACACTGAAAACTTTAATGAGTTTTATATTTGAGGAATTATTGTAGTGAACTTGTTAATCCATAAATCTAATAATAATACCATCAAACACTTTTTGACTGCCATGGTATCTTAACAGATTTAATTTGTGGAGGAGTTCTAAAACTTGGATCCCAATTGTATTCTGGTGATAATAATTTAGTGGGTTTCTTAATAAAAATATATTTGTTTAGGTGATGTTCATATGTGCTGGTAAGTCTATTTTCAGTGTCTTGAATAGCTCCTTTCTGATATACTTTAAGGAGGTTTAAAACCTCCTGGACTGTGTCACCAAAAATTGCACTATGGTAATAGAAATCTCCCTCTTCAAAAGGGATGAAAGCTGCAGATTTACGTTCTCTCATAGGGGAAAGTTTTACCATTTTTAAAATACCACCATGCACTAAGTTGAGCTACAGATTTTCCCAGGGTTTCCACTCCAAAGTCATCCTTGAAGATCTGGTTTGCAGTCATAATGAAGAGAAAGTTGACTTCATGCTGGATGTGTGTTATGATGTAGTCAAGTAAGTTCTTCATGTATATGAAATGTAAGTCTTCCCATATATTATCTTTTTTTTTCCATATATTCTCTTTGATCACCAAAAATACTTTAAATGTTCGAAGGGGACCTAACACTATGGGAGGCAGCTTGGAGAAGCTATCCAGCAAGATGTAAAAGATAACATTGTAGCCAACCAAAAGGTACTTATTAGCAGATTGGATGAACTCTTGCAAGTTCCGAGCAGAAGACCTGTGGAACATGAAAAACAAACAAACTAATACACAACGGAAAAGACTTGTTTTGCTAAAAATCATCAGGAGATTACCTGTCATTTAAACATGATGTCTGACACGTGTCATTGTTGCTTAAGAACTATCAACATGTAAGAGTAGAGCAGTTGGGTCTAGAACTTAATGGTATTGGTTAGTGAAAGAGAATGTAGTGTGAGCTTGGGAGCCTGAGAAGAGCCATAGAGTTTGTTGCGAAAGCTAACTGGATACTAATGAAAAGATTCCCAAATAGTTTAAGGACTCAGACACAGCTGAAGAAAATAATCACTAAAAATAATTATATAGTCAGCCAGATATAATGGTTAGAGTTAAATATGAATAGCTCTTTGAATGTAGAAAGTCTATGGGTACTCATCCACATTTTTCCAAAATAAATAAAAGGATGACTATTAGTAGCACCTACTTTCTGGGAGCACATATTACAGCCAAGCCTATGGTAATGTCCAGCCTTTTGTAATATTTTTCCAGGACCTGTCTACTGTAAGTTCCGTCTCATATGACTGGAGCAAGCCAGTCAGTTGTTGTTATTACATCAGGACGTTTTCTGTTGAACAGACAAGAAACAAGTTAAGCAGCTACCACTTTATTATGACAGGAAAAGTTGTTGTCTAAGTGATAATAGCTAATGATTATCAAATACTTACTATGTGCCTGGCATGGTGATTAAGTGCCTTCCATTACTCATTTAATCCTTGCAATGTCCTGTAAGTACTATTATTATCCCCGTTTTTCATATGAGGAAATTTAGGTCACAGATTGGTTGAGTAAATTGCTTACTATCACACAGCTAATAAATGGCAGAGTCAGGGTTCAAGATCAGCCAGTGGGCTTCAGAATCTATACTTTAGTCATTATGACATACTGCCTTTTGAGCCCAAGGATTTTTTATTTGAGCTCTGACTGGAGCTTAAACTGAAATAGCCTGGTGTCTGAACATTTCTCTGATTGTTGCCTAAAGCAGGCAGCACCACTGTCTCCTTATATCTTCCTTTCTCCCTCCCCGCAGCTTCTTCTTTTCCTCTTTCTCCCTCCTCTTTTCCTAGAAGATCCAGAGTATTCTCTTTTCACCTTCTCCTTAATGCTTTAGGCCCATCACTACAACCTGGAAGAAAACGTGATTAGTCCATAAAGGAAGAATGACATTAGATTTGCTTCTAATAATAACAAAATGACAGCAGAAGTAGCAGTATTCGTAATAATAAATAGTTTGGCTGGAGGCAGGGCGTTAAACTATTAAAGTCGATCAAGACCTTCATTTTGGAAGGAATTGAATACAAAGTGAGAAGCCATTTTGCTATTAATGATCGCAGGTTTTAATCACAAATCCAGACCCAGACAAGTGTAGGATTTGGCAACACTTAATAGTATATTAATAATAATATAACAAATTCTTCTAAAGTGACCCTTTTACTGTTTTAGCTTATACATTTATTTTTTTATACATTTATTTTTAAACCCTCTCTGTTCTTAGAATTAATAGTCATGCACTTCTATTTGACTGTAAGTCTCAAACTCTACCTTAAAACTGGCCAGATGTATCCTTGTCACAGTGATGATACTTAGTAATTAGGCATGCTACAGATGCAAATCAATATCTATTTAAGACAATGAAAGGGTTTGAAGATTATCTCTCTTTCCTCATTAGATCTGATTAAAGATTTGCTGCCAGAATGAAAGAAAAAGAGTCTCTGAAAGCAGAAAGCAATTAAGAACCTGTGTTTAGAAATTGTTTGATAAAACAGAAGAGGAAGCAGTAAGAGCAGAGACTTAAGAGTCATTAGATTTATACTCTAGGTATGAAACTCTTCGCCTGGGAGGTAAATCTGACCAGAGGATATCCTCTGCAAAGGTGGCTTTCAGTAGTCAGGTCGACAAGATGATCTACCCTCTGGATGTTAGCAAGATGCCTTGCTTAGCCTCCCTTGTGGTGGGCTTAGTGTCTGTATACAAAGAGGCGCCAGGTACTTGGACTCCGGTGGAGATGATGATGAGCTCAATGACATGGATATCTCCCAGTGATGAGTGCCCAACCTGCCAACAGCAGGGGCCAACTCTGAGCCCACTATATGACACCATTTTTCAGGGACCAGCAGCCAACTGATGGCTGCTTGATTATATTAGACTCCACGATGAAAGGGACAGCAGCTTTCCCTCAGGAAATGTTTCATGTTCAGGATAGGGATTTGCTTTCCCAGCCTACAAATCTGTCAGCTTTGTTGACTTGCAGATACCTTATTCATTGCCATTATATCACACATAACATTGCCTCCGCCTAAGGTATACATCTCAGGGTGAAATGACATTTGGCTCAATTCCATGAAGTTCTCTTGTCTGACTATGTGCCTCACTCTCTAGAGGCAGCTGGCCTAGTAGAAAGTGGAATGGCCAGGGAAAGTCTCAATTTCAGTGACAGTTTGGAGATAATTCCCTGAAAGTTTGAGGTACTATCCTATTGTATACCATTCATGTTTTGAATCAATGAGCGATATGAGATACCATTCCTTCCAAAGCTAAAATACGGTCCAAAAAGCAAGGTGGGTGTGGAGATGTTCCAGCTCATGATTGCATCTAATAACTCACTTACAGAATGTTTACTTGCCATTGTTGTAACCTTGGGTTCAGTGAGTTTAGATCTCCTAGATCCCAAGGGAGGGGTTCTTCCTCTAGGAAATAAGTCATGGTTCTATGAACCTGATAGCAGGTCACTTGGGGTTCTTCATGATGCTTAGCTAAGAGGCAGAAAATGGCATTACTTCACTGGCTGGGGTGGCTGATCTTCATCACCGAGAGGATATTAAGATGTAGTTACACAATGATGGCAAGGAGGGCTGCATATAGAACCCAAGAGATTCTCTGGGGTGCCCAATAGTACTCCCATTTCTAGTAATAATTGTCAATAGGAAATTGTGGCATCTCAATAAGTTGGTACCACTAAAGGACTCAGAATCTTCAGGCATGGAGGTTTGGGTCACCCTAACAGATAAGAACTCTGGCTGACCCGGGGGTTGGCAGAGGATAAGGATACCATAGATTACCAACATCCTGAACAGTTAGAGAGGTGGGATTGTAGCCATGATTTATTATGTTAATTATATTTTTCCCCTTTCTCTGCCACTTTATAAGAAGACCACTGGAGATGGCTGTTACATTTTAGGTTCCAGGTGGGAATATGGCTGAATTGCCATTACCTCATCTCTTGACAACACCTTGTAGCTGATGGGACTGTGTTTCTCCTGTTTGGGGAACATGAGCTTCTTCATCTAAGTGAAGGTTGAGAATTGATGCTAAGAGGCAAAAGGGGGGATTGTGCTAGTTATTTACCTTCTCCTTATTTATTCTTAGACCTTCTCTGCCTGGTGTTATGTCCTGGAAGCAGACTGGTCATCCAGTCCCCTGCTCTGTGGCTTCCAACTGGTTCTTCTAATGGGAGGCCCCAACACAAGATCAGCAGGCAGGAAGAGAGGTTACCTATTCTCCTCTCTTTCTTCCAGCTTTGTTGAGATCTTGACAGTGGCTGTATCCATATACAGCTGCAACTTCTATTGGTTGACTCTTTCATGGTTTCGGGAATCCCTGGTCTCCAGGAGCATCATTCCTTCCCTTGTCCCTTTAGGCTTAGGGTGGTCACAGCTTCCTGCTCTTGCAAGCCCCTGTGTGCCTCCATTTCCTTTGCTGGGTCCCAAATCTCTGCTAACAATCTCTTCATTAAAGTTTCTTCATGTCACTTGAGTTGCTTCTTTCATACCGTGATATATTCAGTATCTGAGAAGCTTAGACAACACCTCATGAGGCCTGAGTATTCAGCAGGACACAAAGTGACCTGCTCATGAAGTATATTGTTTACAACGAAAATTTCCAGAAAGAAGATACACAGATAAAATTCTGGTCTCATGGTACTATAGACTATCATAGGTGTGACATAGAAAGAAGCACAGTGATGAGGGAGGGAAATAATATATATGGCCTAAGATATTTACATTCTTAGAAAAGAGAGAATAGGTATTAAAATGATTTTGATGCTAGAATGTGTCACTAAAATTTGATGAGATGTGAATCATGATAATAATATGGGAGGGAATAATTTGTTCAAAAAGTGTATCTGGAGAGAGAAGGTGGGGACCCTTTCTATAAGTCAAGGCTATATTGACCTATATCTAGTTCTAGGAAACTGAGTATAAGTCTAAAAGGAGTAAGAATCAGAAGTGATATATTGGAAATAAATTTACTATGAATGGATAGAATCATGATAGAATAGTACTAGAGAATTTCCACCTCTACTCCTGCTCTATCAGTATACAATTTCTCCATCTCCTGGCTGGATCACCATATTAGCAGCCTAGTTTGTGTTCTTTTCTTTTTCCCTCCCTATTCACTTAATTCTATAGATAATATGTGTATAATATACACATATACATAGATATATGTATCCAGGCTTTTAAAATCTTGTTTGTTTTACAATAATGAAATAATGCACACCTTTATGCATCTTGTTTTTCTTACTCAATACAACCTTGTGAAAATCCTTCCAGGTTATCTGGACTAATTCTTTTTTTTTTGCGGTACACGGGCCTCTCACTGTTGCGGCCTCTCCCGTTGCGGAGCACAGGCTTCGGACGCGCAGGCTCAGCGGCCATGGCTCACGGGCCCAGCCGCTCTGCGGCATGTGGGATCTTCCCGGACCGGGGCACGAACCCGTGTCTCCTGCATCGGCAGGCGGACTCTCAACGACTGCGCCACCAGGGAAGCCCTCTTATTCATTTTTTAAAATGGCTGCATAATATTCCACAGTGTGGAGTTTAGCCACTTCCTCACGAATAGGTATTCATTTTATTTTTGAAATTTTTCTCACTATGAAAAATGATACAATAAACTTTCTTAATCTTATGTCTTTGTGTACTGTTGCTGTTATATTTATCAGCTAGTCCTAGAAGTAGGATTCCTTTTATGTATGTTCATTTTTAATAGATGTTAATCAATTACTTTTTTTTTTTAAGTTTTTTTTTTTTTTTTTTGGCTGCACTGCATGGCTTGTCGGATCTTAGTTCTCCGACCAGGGATTGAACCCCGGCCCATGGCAGTGAAAGTGCTGAGTCTTAACCACTGACTGCCAGGGAATTCCTGGTCATTTCATTTTAAACTAAAATCCATGATGCTTAATAGTAAAGCACAAGCCCTCTAATGAAAGAATGCCTTCTACCACTATTATGTAATGGTATGTTATGAAAATGCTGACATTTCGATTAGTCAAAAGGCTTCATGTATTTATTTAATCCACAAATATTGAGCCTCTGCTATGTCTAGGATTCTTTTCTAGGCACTTTCTGTTGGGAGAGGCAGATAATAAATGAATAAACAAGCAAATAAGTAGTATACCAGATGTTGATGAATGCAATGGAGAAAAGTAAAACTGGGTGAGGGAAAAAGGGAATGGGAGGGGCCATTTTTTATGGGTGGTTGGAGAAGGCTTCACTGATAAAATAACATTTGTGTGGAGTCTTGATGGAAGTGAGAGAATGAGCCATTTGACTATACAGAAGATGCATGGTTCATGCAGGAAAACAGAAGGTGCAAAGGCCCTAAGGTGAGAGCATGCTTGGTGTATCTGAGGAATATCAAGGAAGCCAGTACGATTGGAGTGGAATGAGGAAGACAAATGTTGAAGATGTTGGGCAGCTATTTTATCTATAATTTTTTTTCACCTTTTAAACTCTTTGAACTCTCTGGAAAGGCATCTTAAAAGAGCATTAGTTCTTAATGTTAGTAGCAGCAAAAACCTAGAAACAGTTCAAGTGCCCTTTAATGAAGCAGTAGATGAACAAACTGTGGTATATTTCCACAGTCAATTATGCAGCCATCAAAATGAATGTCAGTGATACGCAATTTGGAGATGAATTTTAGCAATCTAACATTAAGGGAAAAAATAAATCCCTGAAGATTACATACATCATGATATCCTCTTTATAAAGTTACTGATATAAACAACTAAAATTTTAAACTAGACTTTTCCAGAATACACATGGAGGATATAAGTTTATACTTTAAAAAATACCGTATGCTAACATATATGGAATCTAAAAAAAAAAAAAATGGTCATGAAGAACCTAGAGGCAGGATGGGAATAAAGATGCAGACCTACTAGAGAATGGACTTGAGGACACGGGGAGGGGGAAGGGTAAGCTGGGACAAAGTGAGAGAGTGGCATGGACATATATACGCTACCAAATGCGCAGGGATATCGGCTCGG
This sequence comes from Monodon monoceros, assembly GCF_005190385.1. Taxonomy (NCBI): domain Eukaryota; kingdom Metazoa; phylum Chordata; class Mammalia; order Artiodactyla; family Monodontidae; genus Monodon; species Monodon monoceros. The sequence goes on from NW_021703782.1 coordinate 100,191,492, forward strand.
TGCTTTGTGACCGCCTGGAGGGGTGGGATAGGGAGGGTGGGAGGGAGGGAGACGCAAGAGGGAAGAGATATGGGAACATATGTATAACTGATTCACTTTGTTAGAAAGCAGAAACTAACACACCATTGTAAAGCAATTATACCCCAATAAAGATGTTAAAAAAAAATGTAAAATAGATAGCTAGTGGGAAGCAGCCGCAGAACACAGGGAGATCAGCTCGGTGCTTTGTGACCACGTAGAGGGGTGGGATAGGGAGGGTGGGAGGGAGGGAGACGCAAGAGGGAGGAGATACGGGGATGTATGTATATGTATAGCTGATTTACTTTGTTATAAAGCAGAAATTAACACATCATTGTAGAGCAATTATACTCCAATACAGATGTTTAAAAAAATAATAAATAAATAAATAAAAATAAAAAAGAAAGCAAGGGGATGATGAACCAGGATTCAGGACTGTGGTTATTTCAGGGACTAGGGCAAGGAAACAGAGTGGGGGTATTGAAAAGGACACAAAGCTAGACGTTGACGTTATAGAAGGTTGTAATTTTTGCTTCATTAAAAATAAGCAAGAAAGCACACAAATAAATAAAATAAGTGGATTTTGCATGAACTAATGATGAGAGTAAGTCATGAAGCAAGGATTATTATTCCTCTAATTCTCTGCACCGGCAGTCCATTAAAAATATAAATATAAAAAAGAATTCCGATAAGATGAAATACAAATAAATAGTAAACATAGAGGATGCTCAAATTCAATAATAATTACAGAAATACAGATTGAATTGAGATATTTCAACTAAGTTTTTCAAGTAATAAAATGTTTGATACTACTAGAATAAAATGTAGATATATAAAATAAAAATTATTAACATTTATCCTCTGTAGATTAGAAAATAAATAGTATAATTGTTAAAGGGCAATTTAGCAGCCTGAAGCAATATTTAAAATGTTCACAACCTCTTAAACCAATGATGCCATAATGGGAATTTATATTACAGATAAATTCACACAGCAGTTTACAAAACATATGTGTAAGGCTATTTGTTGAAATATTACTTACAATAGCCCCCAAACTGCAAACAATACAAAACCAACAGTGAATGGCTAATACTTAAATTATGGTATACAGCCATTATAAAGAATGAAATTCTCCCCCGAATGTTAATGCCAAAATCAAGAGGAGTCATTAATGGCATTTTTCAGGCTGTTACTAAAGAGGTTTTTTCTTTCTCCTAATAAAACCAGGAATGTTAAACCAGAAAACATCTTTCTCATTATGACCCTTAATTGCCTAATTCTTGATAAATAGGTCCTAGGATTGTGTATAAAAGCCTTAAAAGTAAAAATTCCAAGTCCTGGAAACCTCCCAGGTTAGCTAAAATTTGATGATGAAAAAAAAACTTCCCCATTCAAATAGAGTTATATTATTATTATTATTACTTCATGAGCAGAATTTTTGGTTCTTACTTGGGATTAAACCAGTCTGAGAGCTGAGGTTCTCCTGCTTCTTGATCCCTGGGTACAAAATGAAAATCATGTTAAGAGTAATCTGCTCATTCAACAAATATATGTTGCACCCCTATAATATGACAGGCACTGTTTGGTGCTGGTTCTATAACTATGAACATTTAGATAGTCTCCTGTCCTCAGGAAGCTGATAGATGAGCAGGAAAGATGATATTAAATAGATAATTACAGTACAGAGTGATAAGTGCTAATAGGGAAAACAGAGCATATAAATGGGGCATCCAACCTAAATTTGGGGTTAAGGGAAACCACTTGGAGAAGAAATAGAAACTGAGTCTGGAACAATAAGGGCTACGTTAGGGTGAAGAGGTTATGATCAAGGGCAGGAAGGCAAGGGACAGTATGGTTTCTTTTGCGGGGGGGTGATATATTTTAAAAATTAACAGAGCCAGAAAATAATGTATATTCATAGAAAATACAGATTTAATTTATCAAACATTAGTAGCTTATTATGTGATAAATACTCTTATATATTGAAATAAAGGGGTTGGAGTAGGGGTCCAGATGTTCACCTTTGATTTCCACTTAAAGATAGGATGCACCTAAGGTTTTGTTGTACTTTTAAGTTAATTACATAATTGACAAGGTTATGAGAGAACTTCCCTTTCATACACTGAGGATTTTTGTAAAATAAGAATAACTTTTAAGCGACTTGTGCTTCCAGAAAAATGGAATAGTCCTAATTTTTCCTATTCCTACCCCTAAATATAGCTACAATCCCTGGACATTATATAGAGAGCAAACAAAAGAACACTCTGAAAGCAAAGAAGCCAGTTCAGGTAGGCACCTCAGAACTCATGGATTGACATGGCAGTGAGTTCCTTGGGTTTTCTGCCACATGTATCCCAGATGAAATGCCAATGGATATAGACACAAAAAGAACCCTGAGAAAAACCTGCTCTTTACAACTAAAGGACTAGGAAAAGGGCAGCCTAGCAAGGCAGAAAACTTTTAGGCACTACTCACTCTACTCCAGCCCAATACCACAGAAAAACTGTGACCCCATATCCATGCCTCCAGCAAAGACCAAGTGGAGAACTGAAACTTCCACCCTCACCAGCCTGTAATGAGGCTCCCCCGACCCTCCTCACTGGTGTGGAGTTGGAGGAGGTCAGTGGGGGTTAGAACCTTCACCACTGCTCAGCATCTGTGGCCATCTCTCTGTGGTCAGTGTCAGTGGAGACCATGTGGGGAGCCTAAACTCTCATCCCCCCTCATTAGTAACAAGGAGCCCCTCCCCACTAAGTTCCAATAGAGGCAGAGTTGAGAACCTGAAATTTCGCCTCTCAACTGACAGTAATAGGGAGGTGCCAACCCATTTTCCAGCTGGAGCAGTATCAGAGGATGCCTGTGAAAACGCAAGATTTAAATAAGATCCAGAGTCTCATAATACCCAAAATATCCAGGTTTCAATAACTAATCACTCATCATTCCAAGAATCAGGAAGACCTCAACTTGAGTGAGAAAGGACAATATGCAGATGCCTTGATAACACAGATATTAGTTTTATCTGACAAGGATTGTAGAGCAGCCATTGTAAAAAAAGCCCTCAGTGGGCAATTACAAATACTTGAAACATGAAGAAATAGAAAGTCACAGCAAAGAAGTTGAAAGTCACAGCAAAGAATTTGAAAGTCAAAGATACAGAAAATCAAAGATATAGAAGATATAAAAAACCAAATAAATTTTAGAACTTAAAAATACAATTCCTGAAATAAAAACTCAATGGATAGGCTTAACAGTAGAATGAAGAGGATGGAGGAAAGAGTCAGTGAACTTGAAGACAGAATAATAGAAATCACTCAACCTGAACAACAGAGAGAAAAAAAATGAAAAAAAAAAAAAAAAGAACAGCATCTCAGAGACAAGTGAGACTATAACAAAAAAAATAATATTCATTTAATTGGAGTCCCAGAGGGAAGAAAGAGGTGGGGCTGAAAATTATTTTTTAAATGGATGAACACTTTCTAACATTTGGCAAAGGAAACAAACATACAGATTCAAGAAGCTGAGTGAATCCCAAACAGGATAAACCTAAAGAAATACATGCCAAGGCACATAATAGTCAAATTTCTGAAAACTGAAGATGAAAAAATCTTAAAAGCAGTCAGAAATGATTCACCTATAAGGGGAAAATAATTTGAATGAAAGTGGATTTCTTCTCCGAAACCCTGGACCCAAAAGGAAGTAGAACAGTATTTTTCACGTGCAGTAAGAACTATCAATCAAAATGTCCCTCAATAGGTGAATGCTTAAACAAACTTTGGTACATCCCTTCGTGGAATACTACACAGCATGAAAAAGGAATGACCTACTAATATAAAAAACAACCTGGCTGAATCTCAAGGCATTATGCTGAGTGAAAAAGTCTCATCTCAATAGGTCATATACTATATGATTCCATTCATAAAACATTCTCAAAGAGACAAAATTATAGAGATAAAAATAGATTAGTGGTCCTAGGGTTTAGGGAGAGTCAGGGAGAGGAACTGGGTGGGTCTACAAATGGTAGCTCAGAGGAGATCTTTATGGTGATGGAATAGTTTTGTATCTTGATTGCTGTGGTGGTTACAGGAATCTACACGTGTGATAAAATGTCAAATAATTATACACATACATTGTCCCAACATTGATTTCCTGTTATTAGATTACCATTATGAAAGATGTAACACTGAGGGAAATTTGGTGAAAGGTACATGTGACTTCTTTGTACTACCTTTGCAACTTCCTGTGAATCTATAATTATTTCAAAATCAAATATTAAACGTAAAACCTTTAAAAGTGTATCCTTTTTGACATTTCATAGATGTTTTTAGCCAAAGACATTTCATTATAGGATTGCTCAATATTTGTGCTCTTTCAAAATCCAAATCACCCAACTTTATTAAAAATATACAATGACAGGGCTTCCCTGGTGGCGCAGTGGTTGAGAGCCTGCTGATGGGTTTGTGCCCCGGTCCGGGAAGATCCCACATGCCGCGGAGCGGCTAGGCCCGTGAGCCATGGCCGCTGAGCCTGCGCGTCCGGAGCCTGTGCTCCGCAACAGGAGAGGCCACAACAGTGAGAGTCCCGCGTACGGAAAAAAAAAAAAAAAAAAAAAAAAAATATATATATATATATATATATATATATATATATATATGTACAATGACAAATGGAGAACTTAAAAAAAAGTTTTTTTTAAGGTTGGTTTCACTAATTCTTGGGTTCTACACAATGGTCAGTGGTAGAAAACATGGTTGACTAAGGAAGGCTATCAATCTAAAGAAAAATATCAACCTGGACAGAGATACTTAAACTATAGAAAATGTCAAAAACTTGTCTGGTATAAGCAAATGAGTATGTCAAGTGAGCAAAATTGGGAGATGTCCGTATAAACTCAAAGTGAGCAGTCACTTTGTGTCTGAACTGATAACCCAAGAAATTTGTCAGTGGTTGCCTCTAGGAAATTCAGTCTAGTTTTCTGTTCTTTCTGACTGCCATTGCCATTAGAATCTACCTGACTCCAGCCAGTTTGCCCTCAATACAGTTTGTAAAGTACTTACAGAACAAAGATTCTTACCAGCAGAGATTGATCTCCTCTAGGTTCTTCTTTATTCTTTAGATACAAGAAAAAAAGGCATTTTAGTGTTAAATTTGAACAAATGCCTATTGCAATTGAATAACAAAAAAATCTAGAATTCAGATCCATTCATTCACTCACTTGTTAGCCAGATAATTACTACAAAACTACTATGTGCCGGGCACAATACTCCTGTTCTGGACTACGTGGCATCTAGTTCTGATGTGACATTCCAGTTCTGGAATCCAGGCCTGCAATGAGCTTACGATCTATTATTTCTTTTTCGACTAAGATAGCACATTATCTTCAAAAAGATGATATTGATACTGTTACAAGTGACCACAAGTCCTTTCTATTAAGGCGCAACACGTCAGGAGGGCAAATAACATGGAGAACATGATACCAAAGCAATAGGGTTAATTTTAAAAGACATTAGCTCCCACAAATAGCTGACTTTCAAATAGCAGCAGTAGCATTGCATTGCTTATTTTAAAAAGATAAAAAAGGAAGGCATGGAGGTGGGAAGACTTTGAGTTTTTCTATGAGAGAATTTTAGCAGGTTAAAAAATTTGTTTCCCAGTATAGTTGTGTTTCTGTAGCAGGTTACTTTGAATCTTATTCCTATTAGATGGAACTTTGATGTAGTTTAAAATGTATCTGAAATAGCCCCCAACGCTCTATATCCTCTTATCTTGTCTAATTTCTTTCTTCATAGTATTATTACATAAAATACAATGCTCCTGACATTATATTGAATATTTCTTTGCATATTGTCCATCTTCTCCACCTAGAATGTAAAGCTTCATAAGAGCAGTCACTTTGTGTTATTCCTGTTTTCCCAGCACTTAGAATAGGGCACCAAGAAGGTGCTCAATAAATATTTGTTGAATGTTGAAAAATGAAAGAATTAATATATTTATGATTCGATTTGTTCCCCAAAGGGGAATTAATTTCTGATTAATTTAGGGAATATTTATTAATATTTTGGGGCAACACTTAGCATTTTAGATCAACTCTGCCAATCATTAAAGATAACTCATCAGTCTTTTGTATTTACCGAAAATGATGCTTCATCACATCAAGGATAAAGCAAATGCCATCAATAACAGCTTTCTCCATTTGGTATTCATTCCCTCCTAGAAAAAAAGAGGATAAAAATTTTGGGGGGAAGTAGAAAACAACCTTCTTGCCACCTTCTAATAACAGACTAATTTGTGGAAGCTTGGCCATCAATCCAAGTGTCTGATTCCAGAATGCTCAGCCTTAGGAAGAAGGCAGACTTGAGTCAGGAGAACCACCTATTCTGTTTGAAGTGATGCAAAAATCTCCCTCAGGGTGGGCCCTTTAGGAGGGATCCATTTTAGATTAGGTGCAAAGTGTCTGTGATATTCTTTTTGTATTCCTTTATCAAATTTCCACCCTGTTTGTGTAAAAGAAATTCAATAAAACTCATTCTATTTCACTTGGGCTTCTGTGACAATAAAATGGAGTACTAAGGGAGACATCATTATGCATTAGGATATATTCTGCCCCCAAAGTTGATTTATGTATCCCTATCTATGTATTTTCCTCACAAAGATATTAAGACTGATAATTTATTCAAAGTCTGTAGGACCAGAAACCTAAAAATATATGAGCTCTTTCAAAGGTATATCCTAGTAAACGGTGATTAAAAATATAAATTAAAGGCATTAAGCTCTAAAATGGAATATTTGGCTTCAGCCAATGACCAAGCTTGTGTTGAAGGCATTAGGCAGGATTTTCATTTACAAGCATAAACTGGTTTTCAGTAGGCATCATCCAAAAACAGGTCCTGCTTTTAGATTATATGTTGGAGTAAAATGGACGTCCCTGATACTTACTTTTTGAGCCCTCACTTAATGAGCAAGATGTTTTAGATCTGTACCTTCCAATATGGTGGCCACTAGCAACAAGTGACTAGTGAATACTTGAAATGTTGCTAGTCCAACAGTGGACTTTGAAGACTCACTATGAAAAAAATAATGTGAGATATCTCATTAATAATTGTTTATATTCAATACATGTTGAAATGAAATTTTGGATATAGTGGGTTAAATTAAATATATTATTAAAATGAATTTCGTATTTCTTTTACATTTTCGCAGTGTAGCTCCTGGAATATTTAAAGTTACAAATGTGGCTTGCATTATATTTCTATCTTACAGTTATTCTATAGACAATACCACACTGGGAAGGCTTTAACTGGACACAATTTTAGTGTCCTTGCAATGCGAAATGACCACCTTTTAAATTCAAGACCACTAGAAATGCCCTATGTATGTGGTAAGATTCCACTTAGCCAAATTATTTTCTGACAATCTGCCCTCAATGACATTATTTTTAAAGGTCAGGAGTATGTTGATGTGTCGCCTATTTTGTACAATATATTTTTAAGGCCGAGGTTTGGGGATGATCCTTATCTGTGATTTTGCCAGATCATCCAAACTTTCATACAGCTCCTTCCTAAGAGCCTTACCTTTAGTTTTGGTGATATAAAGTCCTAGGATGTTTCCCAAGCATTATATTTTGGGGTCTCTGTAAAAAAAATCAGATATTGTTTAATACTTTCCTGGTGTTTGAGTCTTATACTAATGGTGATGTCACCACTCTTTTTGATGATGAGAACATAAGAAAGTCATAATGATACTGTCATAATGATACATTTGGTAGGAAGTTTTTCTCAGGCTACCAGATGGTACAACTTTGTCTTATTTGAAAAACTAAAGGACTTAAAGAATGGTTTGCTTTTACTTTCCTTTGTTGTACTTCCTTACATTTTTTTCGATGACTTTTGCTTATGGAAGTAGATTTTGAGTGGTGTGTGTATATGAATGACAGAACAAGTGCAGCATCTTCTTTTAGGCATTGTCTAATTATCTCAGGTAAAGCTAATTTTTTCTTATGCTTTCTAAGAATATCTTAAAAGTACTTATTTTTCTGATTATGGAAGTAACACATTTTCATGTTATAAAATTTTTCAAGTGCAAAAGAGCACAAAGAAGAAAACGATCAAATCATGTCACACTTTCTGAGATATTCACTCTTCGTTTGAGATAAGCATGCACCTTTATTTTGCCTTCTTTATAGTTTTTCTTATTGAAAGAGAAAGACACATTCTAACAGAAAAAAAAGTTATATAATGTACACTAACTCTTCTTCTACCTCAGCATCTGATTTTTCCTATTATCCCATCCCCAGTGGCAGCCACTATTCATAGTTTCTTGGGTTTTATTCCATAACTATTCTGTGCCCTGAAAGCATATGTACATTTTTAAATATACAGTTCCCCTTTTCACACAAATGTGAGCATACTAAAAACACTCTTCAGTACTTTCAAACTATCACTCATCAGTGTATTTTGAAGATCATACCAGTACATCTCATACATCTGACTCATTCTTTTTCTGGTAAACTGTATTTTGTTATATGACTATATCATAATTTATTTTACCAGTTTTCTATTGCTAGAGATTTTGGTTATTTATTGTCCTTGCTATTCTAAGAAATGCCACAGTGAAAATACTTGAACATGCTCTATGAGCACATGTTGAACTATACTGCAGGATAAATTCCTAGAAATGGAATTGTTGGGTCAAAGGTTAAACCCATTTAAAATTTAAATAAATGTTACTGAATTGTTTTTCATAGCGATTGTTCCAGTTTAACTTTGTACCATCAGTGGATAAAAGTAATCAGTTCCTTGCACCCTCATCAATATAGTGTGTTGTTATAATTTTTAGTATTTGACAGTCTGAAATGTGGGAATTGTATCTCAGTGGAGTTTTAATTTGCATTTATTTTATTATGGTTGATGTTGAGCATCTTTTTGCATGTTTAAAAGCCATTGTAATTCCTTCTCTGTAAACTGTCCATACCTTTGTCCATTTTCTATTAGGTCTCTGAATTTTTATATTTTTATTATTTATTTATTTATTTTTATTTATTTATTTTTGTGGTACTGTGGAGCATAGGCTCCGGACGCACAGGCTCAGCAGCCATGGCTCACGGACCCAGCCGCTCCGCGGCATGTGGGATTTTCTCGGACCGGGGCACGAACCCGCGCCCCCTGCATCGGCAGGTGGACTCCCAACCACTGCGCCACCAGGGAAGCCCTGAATTTTTATATTTTTAAATAATTTTTTTTATTTAGACATAATTTTAGATTTAAAGGTAATTAAGACCATATGGTTTTAAGATAGACAAAAAGATTAATGGGACAGGATCAAGAGTCCAGAAATAGATCTACACCTATATGTACAAGTGATTTTGACAAATAGGAAAAAGCAATTCATTGGAGAAAGGATAGTCTTTTTTAAAAAAATGGCTCTAAAACAATTGGATATCCATATCCCAAAAGAAAAAAAAAAAAGAGAGAAGAACTTTGATCAGCACTTTGCACCATACAAGAAAAATTAACTCAAAATGGATTACTGACCTAAATGTAAAATTTAAAACAATAAAATATATAGGAGAAAAAACAGTTAAGACAATGAAAAGGAAACTGGAGATTGGGAGAAATACAATTAAAAATGGGCAAAATATTTGACCAGACATTTCACCACAAAATAAAACAAAACACACACAGAAGGCAAATAAGTATATGAAAAAAACATGTTAGTCTTTATCGTCATTAGTCTTTAGGCAAATGCAAATTAAAATCACAGTATTTACCACCACATACCTATTAGAATGGCTAGAATTTAAGAAAACTGATCACCCCTAGTGTTGGTGAGGTTCCAAGAACTGGAACTCTCATACGCTGTTGGGGGGAAAGTAAAATGGTACTACTCTGGAAGAGTCTGGCAGTTCCTTAGTAATTTGAACAAGCACTTACCATTCAATCTGGCAGTTCCTCTCCTAGATATTTACCCAAGAGAAACAGAAGCATATGGCCGTGTAAAGACCTGTTCATGACTGTTCACAGTAGCTTTCTTGGTAGTAGCCAAAAGGTGGAAACACCCCAAATGTTCAACAACAAGTGAATGTATAAACAAACTGTGGCATGGAATGTCCATAGAACGGAATAGTATTCAGCAATAAAAAAAGAACAAAGTATTGATGTATGCAACAACATGAATGGACCTCAAAATAGTTATACCGTGGAAGAAGCCAGACAAAAAAGAACATATATTGTGTGATTCTACTTATATAATATCCTTAAATATGCAAAACATTCAAACTATACAATGCACATTTTTATATTTTGGCTGCCCAAAACCTGAACACCCTTCATTTAGAGGGAATCCTAAATTCAAGAAACAAAAGCATCCTTCTGTCCAGTATGGAAACTGAAATAGGCAGAAATTTCCTTTCCCTGCCAGTTGCAGCTAAAACATGGGCACATGATCTAGACTGCCTCACATGCTAATCAGATTCTGCTACCTGGAACTTTGAGACTTAAGGGAATTCATTTTGAGATTATTTGTAATACAGTCAAGGACTAACATTATGGCAGATGTTTCCAAGGGTTTGGAGGTCAGCAGGGAGATACTAAGTGATGCAGTCAGGGTTGGCGCTCAAAGAGATTTATATCTATGGCATAATCTTATCTGTGCATTTCCTTCCTCAGTCCCTTTATACTTCTTCAGCTGCTGATTGCTAAGTACTGTGAACTGCTTCCTACCGTTCTGTAGTAAACATTGCTATTACTCACTACGATCTAGTTCCCTCTTCCTTCCCAGGCAGATGGCATATAGCACTTCCTAGCCCTTTTGCACTTGGCAGGGGCATGCGATAAGTCCAGGCTGAGGCACTGAAAAGTCTCTCTTCCACTGACATTGTGACTAGCAATATCACAAATAGTGGACCCACTACCATTCTGGGTCCCCAAGTGACAACATGGAGCAGATTGCTTGGCTCCAACCCTCACTGGTAATGTATGGTGAGTAAGGAAGGTTTTTTTTGTGTGTTAAGGTCACTAAGATTTGAGGGTTCAACTTTCCTACCCAACATGCCATTCCATAATTTTTTTCTCTGTTTAGATGAATCAGAATCATTTTCAATGTCCTGACAAATTCGGGTACTGGTGCAAGAAAGAGGGGTTGTAGGCAACATAAACTTGGGGAAACTGGGGGACTCTAGAATTGGTTATTAGGCCTTGCTTGGGGCTTAAAGGCAACTGAGAAATCACATGAGTGTTCAGAGAGAGGTATGTGGCAGGCTATGAAATATGGCATTAAACAGCTAATTAAATTATCCCTGGACTCCCATGAATGAGGTGCTCATTGATGACAAAGGCCTTGGGGAACAACAGTTCCTGCCATAAAAATGTGATGATGATGATGACTGGTGTAACACTGACTTATGGGCCAGGCACTACGCTACGTACATATATTAACACATAATGAAACGAAGGACATAAAGAGATCGAGGACCAACTGGCAGGTTAAATGGCTGTATCTAAAGGCACTTTAAAGGCTTAAAGAAAAATCACAAAGCTGGAGTTAAAATCTCCTTTGTGATCCACCTTCCATCAGATAGCTGTGCCCTTCATAGTTGTAAGGGGTTCCAACTCTCCTGATGGCCCTGGTTTTGGGCCTTTAGTAAGACCACCTCCTTCTGGTTCTTGGGTTGGTCACAGCTTCTCAGTCACCTCACTGTCCCACTGAGCTCCCTAGCAATTCCTTCACCTGTGTAACCAATTCTTGAATTAAAATCCCTTGTTTTAAAAACCCAGATTTTTCTGACTAGACCCTGATTGATATAGTTCCTAGTATATACTTGGGGTACTCTGGTGTCAAATAGCTTTTGCTGTATAAAAACCCACCCCAAACCTTAATGGCTTAAAGCAACAATGCTTGATTTTTGCTCATGAGGCCGTGCATCATTTTTGCTGATCTGGGCCAGGTTCAGCTGATCTCAGCTGGGAAAGCACTCGTGTATCTACAATACTCTGGTCGGCTGGTTTGGGGATTGCTGGTCTATATTCATGTATCTGGCTGTTCACTACATTAGCTAGGGCAATGCAGAAAGGCCACGGATACAGAGAGGGGGTAATAATGTCAATTTTGCAAACTATCCGCCAAAGACCCTAAGCAAGTGTCTCTCAAAATGGGATTCTGATATTGGGTTGCTCACCTATTTGACTACCATGAAACTGAAACCACTAGGTGGCATTTCAGGGGGCTCCAAGGAGCTCTGGTTCTTTATGTCTTAGTGCAGAAAGAATTCAGTGAGAGGCAAAGTGATAGATAAGAAGCGTTTTATTAGAATAGGACACATGTGAGGCTTACAATCGGGCAGGTGAGAGGGTGCCATGCCCTGAGAACTTAGTGGGCTACAGTTTTATAGTCAAAGGAAAAGGGGGGAGGGAGAAAAGACCACTTCCTTCCTCGTTCTTGAGTAGACATCACACTTCCATCACCAGCTCCTTCTCCAGGTTGGGCAGGGGCGTTTTCTTGTCCCTGCGCAGTCAAGCTAGGACTGTCATGGCACTATGGAAAAATTATTTCACGTCTCAGTACAATGAGGGTCTTTCACTTTGAAATGTCACCTTTCCACAAATTATTGTTTTTTATGTGTGCAGAGAGCATGTCCTATGGGTCATTAACTTACTGAGCTCACTGGGCAAGATGTGGGTCTCATGCCACCATTGTTTTATTGTTTTGGGGCATGTCTCATGCTTCTCTTGCATGGTTTTGTTGCTAAGCAAGCCTGCTTGGTTTTGTGGTTAAGCAAACGTGCTTTCTGGAGTGATCATTAACTTACATGGTTCTCCCATACTTTTTCTTTACTTACAATCCCCTAGTGGGATTAAGTATTTAATTATCTACTTTGTCCCTTTACTCTGTCCCTATCAAAACCCTGTTCTACTTGTGGGTTACTAGAAATCTGTGGTATATAGTGGCATCACAATTATTTAAATTATAACCTATTATTGCTTGGTAGGAAGTGTCAATCAAAGGGAAGACGGGCTTCCCTGGTGGTGCAGTGCTTGAGAGTCCACCTGCCGATGCAGGGGACACGGGTTCGTGCCCCGATCCGGAAAGATCCCACATGCCACGGAGCAGCTGGGCCCGCGAGCCATGGCCGCTGAGCCTGTGCGTCCAGAGCCTGTGCTCCGCAACGGGAGAGGCCACAACAGTGAGAGGCCCGCGTACCGCAAAAAAAAAAAAGGGAAGACATTATGTAGCTGCTGTACTAGCCCTCATGGTTATAATGAGGACAAGGTCTGTGGGATGAGAGCTTAGAGAAATAAAATAATACGTCTAGAAATTTAAGCTCTCAGTTCAAGGCATGGGCACAGAATAAGATCACTCTTATGGTGTCATTTTGTGTGTGCGCATGTGTGCATGTAAGTGGTCATCATGAGGATATGGATCATGAGCTGAGGATAAGGCTCAAAATCTAATTGTGTGTCCCTATCAAATTTACGGTTGAAATACTGGTATTTAGCAACTGGTAGAATATTTACATCAGTCTCTGACCCATGGTGTAAGGGCTACTGTGGTGAGCAGGGTCAAACGGAAGCCAACGTAAAAGGCTCTCCTACTAAATAATAAATCAGGTGGAGTCTGTAAAGATTAGTGCAACGATTAAGGACTTGAACATTACAGGCTGTTCATCCTTATCACATCCTTGTTTAACTTGCTTGTTTGGCCAGTATAAAAGCCAGATGAATTTGGAGAATGCCTGTGGATCATTATAAAGTTAATTAAGTGGTGACTCCAATTACAGCTACTTTTCCAGGTGTTGCATCTTTTTCCTGGAGCGAATGAACATGGTCCCTGGTATTTGGTCTGTAGCTGACAGATGTTTTTCCTTATATCAGTTATATGGATTATCAAAAGCAGCTTGCTTTTACCTGGCAGAGACATCGATAAACCTTAGAGCTATGTGAATTCTCCTGCATTGTCATAACATAATCCACAGTGTCCTTGGTCACCTGGGCAACTCACAGGATATCATTGTTAGCATCATGCTGAATATTTTGAGCAGAAAAGAGCAAGAATCCCAGATGTCATGCTAATACAAATGTATACCAGAAGGTGGAAGAAAAACCCCATCAAAGTTCAGTGGCTTGCCACACCACTGATGTTTCTGAGAAGCATGCAGGGTGTATCTGCTCTAAACAAGTTCCTGCTCATTGCACCACTTACCACCAAACCAGGGGCATCAAGCTCAGTGGGACTGTTTGGATATTGGAGGAAACATATATTGTATTTGAGTGCACTGCTCTGACCTATTTATCGAGAAATTGCTAACCCTGACAATTTTGAGTGATGCCCAGGGCGAGAGAAGGCTCTCTATACGGTAGAATCTGCAGAGGAAGCTTCTGTGACCCTTAGCAGATTCACGTGGAAAATACACTGTATGGAACATTTTGCATAGCTCAGGTAGCTGATGAATGCTGGACACATGGGATTCTAAATTTGAGTTATGACCTTTCCTACCCACCATGAACTTAATGTTATCTGATCCAACAAACTAAAAGCTTAGCTATATGCAGCTACAGTCCATTATCAAATGGAAGTCATTTCTAGGAGACTGGACCTTGGCAGATTGGAACATTGGTAAGAAGGTCGGAGGTCCTGTAGGGGCTGAAATAGGCACAGAGTGTAAGGATTATGTGTATCCCATGAAAATGCTCCCCAATGAGTGCTCTCAGTAGAGTAATCAAATAGAGAAGATCATTTGTTCTGTGATGTTGGTCAGCCTCTTTCTGTAGTCACCCCAGTGCTTGCTGGAGGGGCCCGTGTACGAAATGGCTTTAGTGGCAGGGATGGAGGCTCTCCACGGGCTTAGTAAAACAGACTTCCATTTGAAGCCTAATCTGGCCTCTGCACCCTGACACTGAATTAAATCTCAGAGACAGAGTTTTGGGTGAAGTAGAAAAGAATAGCTTTATTGCTTTGCCAGGCAAAGGGAGCCACAGCAGGCTAATACCCTCAAAACTGTGTGTCCCCACTTGGAGAGAGTAGTGAGGAGTTTTATGGTAATTGTTCAAAGAGGGTGTGATCAGCTCGTGGACATTCTTCTAATTGGTTGGTGGTGAGGTAAGTAGGAGTCAGCAACATCAACTTTCAGGTTCCAACTGGTCTGGGGTCTACGTGCTTGTGGGCAGCATACCATCGTTAACAATTAACTCCTTCCACCTAGTGGGGGTTTCTGTATCTGCAAAACAGCTCAAAGATACTGTGTGTATCCTTTGATGGGGAACCAGGACCTTGCCCAAAGGCTGCAATATTGTTTCTCTTGACTGTGTGTTTCTCCCTTGTCTTGCATCCCCTCCCTTCCCTAATTAACAACTGCTTGAATCTGCCCATTGGAATGAAGCCTATTTCCTGTAATCAAAGAAATGGGGGACACAGAAAGGCTTTTGTGTCCAGGAGCCCCACAGGGCCCTGCTTGGTATCACTTTCATCACTGATGACCTGGCCTCTGCTCCACTGCTAAATGCCCAGCCATCCAACAGCAGAGGCCACCCAGAGTACTTCATATGGCGCCTTTCTTCTGAGGGACCAGCTGGCCACCAGTGGCTTATTGGTTACCTTGGATCTTTTCCATTAGGGAAGGGAAAGAAATTTGTCCTCAAACAAATATATTCTGAATACAGATTGCCTTTCTTCCCCACAGTGCTTCTTTTTTAAAATTTATTTATTTATTTTTGGCTGCCTTGGGTCTTTGTTGTGGTGCACGGGCTTCTCATTGCAGTGGCTTCTCTTGTTGCAGAGCACAGGCTCTAGGCGTGCAGGCTTCAGTAGTTGTGGCTCGTGGGCTCTAGAGCACAGCCTTCAGTAGTTGTGGCGCACGGGCTTCGTTGCTCTGCGACATGTGGGATCTTCCCGGACAAGGGCTCGAACCTGTGTCCCCTGCATTGGCAGGTGGATTCTTAACCACTGCGCCACCAGGGAAATCCTCCCACAGTGCTTTTGTCAGCACCACCACTTGTGGACTAATAGAAAGCTTTATCCATTGCCTCTGATGGGGAGATAGATTTTATTGTCAAGTAAGTGCTACAATAGGCTCATGTCCATGGGGTTCACTGGTTTTACCATGTGACTCATGATCCAGAAGCAGCTAACTTTATGAAATGGCTGGCTGAATACTCAGTTGTAGTATCAGCTGTACCAGCTAATTCCCACATAGCCTTTAGGTCTCATTTAAATATCCCTTCCTAAGGGGAATATTCCCTAATCTGCCAGATGAGCTTAGATTCCCTTCATTAATCGCTAATACTTATTGAATACTTATATTATCAAATTTAATCCACCACTATGAGATAAACTGAGGCACAGAGAGCTTTTATTATCTTGTCCATAGTTGCACAGTAGGTGAAAAGACAAGCAATCATGCTTGAGTCCTTACTCTTCCTCTTTCCTAAATACTCTAATAGCACCCTGGCTAGGACACCCTTAGAGAGCTGATCCTGGGCTGAGTTAACGAGGGGATGAGGCAGCTATGGAGCTGAGTCGTATGTCATGAGACTGTCTTTGTGCCTGTGTACACAGATGGGAGTAACTGCTATGGCAGAGTGTGGCTGAGACATGACATTCTACCAGCCACCAGCTTCCACTGATAGCGATGCCTTGGATGATGAGTATTACTATGCTAGGGCTATAGAATCCTGATGCTAAGGAGAGCTAACATTAATAATAGACAGAATGATTGTTAGGTTGTATTGCATTAAATACATTTTGGCAGAAAACATTTTAATCCATTCTTTCTATCAGTGTCTGCTGTAGCAGACTTTCCTTGAATGTTCCCACCTTTGCCTAGGATTTTCCTGCTTTTTTCAGGTGGTTGAAAGTTCCAGTGCCCTGCTAGCCATGGCTGTATATAGGGGAAACATACTCTGCCTGGTACATGAAAACCTTCTTTATTACTTTCATGCAGAGCACCGCTCACCCAAGTATGGAGTCTTGGTCTTAGTGGGGGTGTTAAAAATCATGGAACCCTCAGAGAGACAAGTCCCTGGACACAACGAGCAACAGAAAGGAAAGTTGCTTTCACTTCACTATGTTTGTTCCCATGACTGTAGGGAGAAGTTGAGGAACATCTTATGATACTGAATCTTGGACAATCTTTGGGGAATTTCCTCTCTGCACACATTCTGATGGCATGATTTTGTAGGTGGTATGTGGTTAATACCTGAGAGTCTGTTAGCCAACACTGGGCTCCTGCATGTTTTCCCAGAGCTTTAAAGCTTGGGTCCTTTAAAGGACCCAAGGTTCCTGGAGGCACGGTTCTGGCTTCTGTAACACATTTCCTCTATCCAGGTCTCATTCCTCTAATCAGAGGTGGCGCTCTGCCAGTCTGCTCTTTCTTTGACTCCTAGTACTCTGACCTTAAACAAATATCTCCAATGCCTATTTGTACAATTGCTTTGGTTTATCCTGTCCATCGGAACCAAGGACTTGCATGTAGTCCATTGCCCTCCAATTGATTTCATCTTCAAAAAAGAGGTCATAGCATATCTGTAGATAAAGACTTACCAGCACTGATATATCCTTTGTAGTTTCTTTGTGCTTAGGATAAATGAAAAGCATTGTATTAATTTTAAAATAATGGGCTTCCACATTTAAGATGACTAGAGTTATACCCCTATAAATCCATTAATTTTATTACCTAATTTTACTACTTAATATTACCAAATATTTAATGAACATATAATGTTATGCATGGAATATTTGTGTCCCTCTCAAATTTATATGTTGAAGTTCCAACCCCCAGTGTGATGGTATTAGGAGGTGGGGCCTTTGGGAGGTGAGTAGGTCATGAGGATGGAGCCCTCGTGAATGGGATTGGTGCCGTTAGGAAAGAGATCCCATGACAGAGATTCTTCTGCCATGGAAGGACACATTGAAAAGATGGCTGTGTATGAACTAGAAAGTAGGTCCTCAGCATACACCAAATCTGCTGGTGCCTTGATCTTGGACTTCCCAACCTCCAGAACTGTGAGAAATTTCTGTTGTTCATAAGCCAACCAGTCTATGGTATTTTGTTATAGCACCTTGAATAGACTAAGACATACACTATGTGCCAAATACATTGCTGGTTATAGAGATACAGTAATAAACATGATAAAAATCACTGTAGTTATGACCTCATATGCTATATCTGAAAAAATAAAGTAATTATTTGAGATACAAATGACAGAGAAACTTAATAACATTTAAACAACAAAGTTTGTGGGAACTCCCTGGTGGTCCAGTGGTTAAGACTCAGCACTTTCACTGCAGAGGGCCTGGGTTCAATCCCTGGTAGGGGAACTAAGATCCTGCAAGCTGCATGGAGAGGCCAAAAAATCCAACCAACCAACAAAAAAAACCCCAGTGAAATTTGCTAATTGCCAATGAAGACTTTCTTCTTGCTCAAATATGTGGAGGGCAAATACCACACTTAGTGTCTGAAGTCAACAATATTAGGGACATTTCTTTTTTAAAAAAATGCCACCTATTTAAAAACGGCAGTTTCTCTATAACATGTACTAACATTACCCTGCCATAATTACATGGTAACTGTCTTGATGGCTTAACATTGCTTCTTCTCACACACATGGGCCTATAAAATTTACATTTAGCTCTGATTACATTAGAAACAAAGAACTTTTATGCCAAGGCTATGTTTATGCTGATATACTTGGATATTATTTGGATATAATTGGGTATATTAGGATCAATATATTTAGATGCTGATCCATTCAGGGGGAAAACCTATCACCTTTCTGACATGCCAGATCCTTACCAACACCAGAATAAAATATCATTAATTTTTTAAAGTTATCTGAAATGATACGCTCTATGCAAGGCCCACAGAAACAATAAGATTAATAACAATTGAATTATTTTCCTTTGGTATCTCATTCTTTCCTGGAACGATTAAAAAAACGGATAAAACTAGATTAAATAAAGCACAATGTACACAGAGTATGCTGTGTTGAATCCTACCTCTCCATGACTTAAACTAGATGAGGTAATAGATATTGGCTGGGATGTAAGGCACCTCTGCTCCTTGGATATCTGTCTGTACGAAAAGAGAGTTAAGTCAGTAGAGACACTGTTTATTTGAGCTAGCTGCCCAAAGACTTAGGACATTAGCTGGCATAAGCTGACCTGATACAAGAGCTCTTACAACCTTTATTTGTCTTTTTCTAAAGCACAAAGGGCTTTTCCTACAGAAAAGAAAAGTATAAATGCCACTTCCAAGCCACCCTAGCTCACAGGGTGGGTGTCAGAGAAAGAGATCATTATGAAAATACTTACTTGGACTCTAAAGAGTTGTATGGTTATGAAGGAAGTTATTATTTTTAATTAAACAGTATTATGAAGATCATTCTAAGAAAGGTGATAGGACTGCTAACAGCATAAAATATGTGCCCCTTCTCAAAAGTATTTGAATACAAAATTGATTCAGACCACTGACTGGAGGCTAAACTATAATTTTTAGATTATTTGTACATTGGCCTTGGAATTTGAGCCATCAAGTTTACAGAACTCCTTTGTGATACGTAATCTATGGAATATGAAATTCTCTGTGTGCAGAAAGGAATTAGATATGGCTTGATGGTTGAACTTAAGGACAAACTCTTACCTTTCGTTTTACAAAGATCACATAGTAATTTTATACAGCTTCTTCTTGGAGATTTAACATTTATGGTATAATGGGTTGGGAATTCATGTAGAGAATCCTAAGAGGGTAGACGGTTTTCAAGCAGGACATTTTGAGACCTTTGAAAAATCGTGAATCAGATAACCTAGTATTTGTTCGGTACGCGGGCCTCTCACCGCTGTGGCCTCTCCCGTTGCGGAGCACAGGCTCCGGATGCGCAGGCTCAGCGGCCATGGCTCACGGGCCCAGCCGCTCCACGGCATGTGGGATCTTCCCGGACTGGGGCACGAACCCGTGTCCCCTGTATCGGCAGGTGGACTCTCAACCACTGCGCCACCAGGGAAGCCCCAGATTCTCTTTTGATGATGAAAAAATTAGACACTTGTAGCCTTAACAATTCATATGCCAGTAGCTTCTCTTTGTCATTACCAGGGGACTAGATTTTGTCCAATTAGAAAAAAAAAAATAGGATAACTTAAGTTTCTTTCTTTCCTTGGGGATTTTTTAAAGCTTCATAATACATTTTTAACTGAAGTATAATTTACATAAAGTAAAACACATGTAATTTAAGTGTACAGTTCATTGGATTTGTAACAAATGTACATGTGTATGTAAAAACCACTTTACGGTATCAACATCTCCATGATCCCAGTAACTTTTCTTGTGCCCCTTGGAGTCACTACCTTCCCTTACCCAGGAAACCAGTTTTCTGATTTCTATTACCATAGCTGAGTTAGTCCTGCTGTAAAACTTCATATAGATAGAATTGTACTGATGCACTCTTTGCATTTGGCTTTTTTCACTCCAAAGTTTTGCAGCTCACCCATGTTGTTGTGTGTATTTCACACCATACAAAAACTTAATTCAAAATGAATTACAGATCTAAGCATAAAAGCTAAAGCCACAAGCTTTTAGAGAAAAACATAGGAGAATATCTTTGTAACTTGGGGATAGATAAATGTCTCTTAGGTGACAGAAAACAACAGCTGAAGAAATGGTAAACTACATCAAAATTAGAAAAACTTCGGCTCTTCAAAAGACACCATTCAGAAAAAGAATAAGGAAGCCATTACTATTCACCAATGGTTTATAGTTACCTGAAATAATATATACCATACATGATCAACATAGGAAATAAAATCCATATCAATGTTGGAAATTTTCTATTGATTTCCATTCTTCCTAGAAGAAAAAAAGAAGGTGGTGAAGGAGGATAATTAAATTAGTGCAGAATTAGAATCTATTTTGGGTCACAGCTGAGTAGATTATACCAGACTAATACTCCCATAGATAATAGTCATAAGCTCTGGATGAAATTTAAAGAAAAAGTTAAATAAAATTATCTGAAGGCAAAGGAGAGGGACAAAAACAGACCAATCCTTGAAAGGAGGGAAGGTATTGGGTAAAATTCACATTTATACAGCTTTTCATTTGAGGTTATCTCTCAATTCACACAGAGCTAGGTGGCTAGAACTCACATAGAAAGACTTGAGGAGTCAGAGGGTAGAGTTGTTAGATGTAAAGGAGGCTGAAAAGTAATAGAGAAGTCCCAGAAAGAGGGATACACAAAATGGGGTATCCCAAAGTCGGCATAGAGACTCTGACCAAGGGACTTCCCTGGTGGCACAGTGGTTAAGAATCC
This sequence comes from Monodon monoceros, assembly GCF_005190385.1. Taxonomy (NCBI): domain Eukaryota; kingdom Metazoa; phylum Chordata; class Mammalia; order Artiodactyla; family Monodontidae; genus Monodon; species Monodon monoceros. Next base: position 100,212,794 of record NW_021703782.1, read on the forward strand.
ACCTGCCAATGCAGGGCACACGGGTTTGATCCCTGGTCTGGGAAGATCCCACGTGCTGCAGAGCAACTAAGCCCGTGTGCCACAACTACTGAGACCACGCATCACAACTACTGAAGCCTGCGTGCTCTAGGGCCCGCGTGCCGCAACTACTGAGCCCGCGTGCTGAAACTACTGAAGCCTGCACGCCTAGACCCCACGCTCCACAACAAGAGAAGCCACTGCAATGAGAAGCCCGTGCACCGCAACGAAGAGTAGCCCCCACTTGCCACAACTAGAAAAAGCCCATGTGCAGCAACAAAGACCCAATACAGCCAAAAAAAAAAAAAAAAACTTCTGACCAAAACCTTGGATGACAACTTAACTGTCCATGCATAGGAAAGATTTCAGTTTCCCCAGGAAATACCAACATCCAAGAGGCTATAAAAATTAGTTATTTCAGTTGATGTTCCCTGCAGGAGAAAAAGGGTTTGGAATTTGGGTCCAGACCAGTTAACTAACTGTTCAAACAAAAACCAGCACTCTACGGAGGAAAATAACAGAATCCAGAGTCTCTACAACATGTCATCCATAATGTCAGACATATATTGTTAAAAGGTTATTAGACATGCAGAGAAACAGGAATATGTGACACATAGTGATGAGAAATGGACCCTGGTATAACTCAGATGTTGGTTATGGGAAACAAGGACTTTAAAACAGCTATTATGAAAATGTTTGAGAATTTAATGGACAACTTGGTCAAAATGAATGAACAGATAAGGATCAGCAAATAAATGGAAGCAATTAAAAATGGCATACTAAAAAAAAAATGGCATACTAGAACTTTAAATACTATATTTGAAATGAAAATATTAGTGGGTAGGCTTACAAACAGATTGAATACTATAGAAGGAAAGGTCAGTGAAATGAAAGCTAGATCAATGTTAATCATCCATTGTGAAAAAGAGTGGAAATTAAAATCTATTTACGTTTAAACTGTATTCAGAATCCACCTTTACCACCCACATATGGAAGTTTTCACACTCTCTCACTGTGAGAATCTTGCCAAGTTGGGTGCCTTCTGGAGGAGGGAAAAAGAGGGGGAGAACCAGGGGATGCAATGCCCTTCAGTTGGACAAATAAGGTGGTGAGGCATGAACAGGCATAATAATATAAAGAAAACTATTTTAAAGCCCATCTCCTTTCAGGAAGTGTTTGAGACAGCTTACAATTAAGGTGTGGTTGCAATAAACAGGGAAACAATACAAGCAGAAAAAGCAAAAAGGAACAGAGAGAGAAACGTCTATTTAGTCACTCAGGTAGGTATTTTCACATGACTTTGTTCATCCCAGCCACTCCATGAGAATAAAGGTTTTACCTTTATTTTCATTTACATTTAAAATAAAGTACTGATAGGGAGGGACTTACTTGTCATTTTACTATTTGCTTTCTTTATGCCTTATAGCTTTTTTTGTCCCTTATTTCCTGCATTACTGTCATCTTTTGTGTTTAGTTGATTTTTCAGTAGTGAAATATTAGAAATTCTTTCTCATTTCCTTTTGTATGCATTCTACAGCTATTTTCTTTGTGGTTATCATGGGGATTGCATTTAACATTCTGAAGTTATAACACTCAAATTAGAAGTTATACCAGCTTAACTTCAATAACACACCAAAACTCTGTTCCTTTACAGCTCTGTCCCCATCCCTTGTGGTTGTTGATGTCATGAGATTACATCTTTGTACATTGTGTGCCCCAAAACATAAACTAATAATTCTTTTAAATGTATTATTAGTCTCTTAAATTATGTAGAAAACAAAATTTGGAATTACAAACCAAAGTTATAATAATACTACCTTTTAGACCAGTAACTTAAAAAAATATGTATTTGTCTCTTTAATAATGTAGCAAAAAAAAGTGAAGTTACAGTTGTTACAATACTAGCTTCTATAATTGCCCATATATTTACTTTCACTGAGATCTTTATTTCTCCATATGGATTTGCGTAACTGGCTAATGTCCTTTCATTTCACCCTGCAAGACTCCCTTCTGGCTTCCAAAGTTCCCAATGAGAAATCTGCCAACAATCTTATTGAGGCTCTGTCATATGTGACAAGTCATTTCTCTCTTGCTTCTTTCAAGATTTTCCCTTTGTCCTTATCTTTGTCTTCCAAAAGTTTGATTATAATGTGTCTCAGTGTGGGTCTCTTTGAGTTCCTCTTACTTGGAGTTTATTGAGCTTCTTGGGTGTTTACAGCCATGGTTTTCATCAAACTTGGGAAGTTTTCAGGTGTTATTTCTTCAAATACTTTCTCTCTCCTCTCCTTCTGGGGCTCCTCCAAAGGAGGTCACTTACTAATTTTCCCATTATATGTGTTGTTTTTGAATGTCCTAGTCTTTAATATCTGGTCCCAAAGAGGGAAAAAGAAAAATGAAGGGAGAGGTAGTGGGTGTTGACCCTTTAAATCCCCTGGAAGTTACTTCAGCCGGAGGGGGAGGGGCTTGCAACAATGGGAGGAGTTGCAACAACAATGAATGCCTGTCTCTTTGTCTCCGCCTCTGTGATCAGAAGCATCAATCAGCAACCAGAGCACAGATACCCAATATTTGGAGGACAGGGTCTTTTTGCCCACCCTGGCTTCCACAAGCTGTGGGTAAGTCACTGCAGGAACACATGCACGGCTGTCTGCCAAATGGCTGGAAGATGGGGATGGGTGGCTGCTACTGTGCTAAGAGCTGAAATTGACCGCAATTAACCTTAATTTACCATTCAAGTCTTCCTCTGGAAGTTGCAAGCCTTCAGTAGACTCCAGAGTTCCAAAATAGTTACATCAGACAATTCTGCCAATCTAGGTGGAGAGACAGCTTCCTGGTGCTTTCTACTCCACCATATTACCAGAATCCTCTTCACCTGGGAAACCCTTAAAAGTCCCAATGCCCACGCATACCAACTGAGTCAGAATTTCTGGGGTTGGAACTAGGCATCAATATTAGCTCTCCAGGTAATTCCAGAATGCAGCCAAGTTTGAGAACCAGAATGCAGCTTTATGTCTCCTATTACTAAAGGGACACATAACTCTTATGTGATACTTTGGATTTTGGAGGCAGTGTCCCCACACATAAGGGTATCCAGCTACCTCCCACTTGTCTGATAAGTGTAAAAGCAGTGAGCTTCCAGTAGGATCTTGGACAAGAGAAAGCTCTCCAACTGGTCCATGTTGCAGACAAGTTACCCTGCCACTGGACTCTTGTAACCAATCATATCTTACATAGCTAAAAGGGTCTGAAGTAGACTGGGGTGATGGATGAAGACTGTTGCTAGCCTTGATAGAAAACTTAACAGCAGAGGTCAACTGAATTCCAGAGTAAGGAAATGCCCCTTGAGCAGGTAACCATCATTCCCTCCTTCTATTTTTCATTTTTTTCCCCTCCTTTTAAGTAGGAGTTACTGTAACTTTCTCCCCTCTTCCTTCCTTGTCTCTCACTATTGACTCTTGTGTATTTGGGTGTGAGCTAAATTTACCATTTATTTCACAGATTGCAGAATAGTCAGATGGGCTTTCTAAGGAACCAAAGGATAAATAGTTATTACCTGGAGATAGTAGGCTCTGAGAAGCTTAGCCCTCTGACATTTGCTGTGGATTCTGTGGCCTGCTATTAGGAGAGGGGTCTGTGCTAGAGTTGTGCATAACGTTTTTGAATCATGGTAGCAGGGAATATTTTAGATATGTGGAAAGAAGTGATTGACAGGCAGACAGCTATAAGTGAATGTGGTAGACACTTTTAGAGGCATCTACTGAGCTCACAACAGTATATCCTTCTCTGAGAGCCTCCCCAGAGTGTAACCTACCCTCCAGTAAACCTACCCCATGTCGCAACTGCTGGGAGCATGAGTGGATGCTGTGCCACATGGGTTTTCTTTTCCAGGAATTTAGAGTTTTGAAGGAAGAAATCTTGAGTCTGGAGATAGTTGGAGCTTGGTCATATTTGAAGACCTTTAGGGGAAGTTTACAATTTTCAACTGTTGAAGCCCTTGTACTTCCCTGGCTCTTGCTTATGGCCTGGTTGTAGTGATGTGCTAGTAAATTTTTACACAATCACCTCCTTAGAAAGATGCAAAGGGAAGGGAAGGGAAGGGGATGGAACCCTGATTTCTAGTGTTTGCTGATTCCCATGGTGCAAACATTCCCACCATGGCCGATATCAAGCTACCACAGTGAAGTCACTGGACAGGGTTGGGAAGTGTTGCGCACAACACGTTCTCACAAGCAGGTATGAACCAGCTTCAGTATACCACTGTCTGGTTGCCAGCTCTCCCTTGTATTTAGTAGAACTCTCCAGTAGCCTCACACTAACCTCCCTTTTGGGTTTATACAGATCAAGGGGAATATCTGTTCTTTGCAACCAAAGTATCTTTAACTAAAACACCTAGCTAGCATAACCACCTTTTATTCTGAACACAGTCAACTTACTAAAAGTGTGTTCTAACTTTGGCTGATTTTTAAGTATTTATAGCTATATTCATTTATATGCAAAACTCGTATCTATTTCTACAAATGTGCAGTCCTCGCCAGGCCCGGAAAAGACTATTTTTAACCCTATTTGATGTTTTCATCCTGAGCAGTTGCTTAGGGTAAGTGTTGTCTTGGGAAATTCCTGCCCTCTGGTGTCCAGTGTGGGGAACTACTTTTGTCTGAGCTGTGAAATGTTACAGGGGGACTAAGACTAGGTGAGTTCGAAGCTTTCGGCACCCCATTAGGGACTATTCCCTGGGTATAGACAGGTGGGTATTATGCAGATTGGCTCCCCACGTTTCTTTCTTCATAAAGTTAAAGGGAACTTTACAGCAGGTTTCTCAAGCTCATCACGATTGACATTTTTTTTTTTTTGCGGTACGCGGGCCTCTCACTGTTGTGGCCTCTCCCATTGCGGAGCACAGGCTCCGGACGCGCAGGCTCAGCGGCCATGGCTCACGGGCCCAGCCGCTCCGCGGCGTGTGGGATCTTCCCGGACCGGGGCACGAACCCGCGTCCCCTGCATCGGCAGGCGGACTCTCAACCACTGCGCCACCAGGGAAGCCCACGATTGACATTTTGAGCCAGATGATTCTTTGGTGTGGGGCCTGCCCTGTGCATTGTAGGATGTTTAGCAGCATCCCCGGCCTCTGCCCACTAGATTTGCATAGCAACCGCCCCCCCCCCCCGCCAAGTTGTGACAACCAACAATATCTTGAGAGATTGCCAAATGTCCCTGGGGTCGGTGCAGGGGTGGGGCGTGGGCGCGCAGCAGTGGCGGTGGTTGTACAAAATCATCCTGGTTGAGAACGACGGCTCTACTCTGATGGAGTAAGCTCGTCCCGTGCATCACCGACCTTAAGCAGCACTGAGCTCAGTAGGTTAGGGTACCCGGTTAGAGCCTGAAGCTCAGACCTCGACTCGAGTTCCCATAGTGATAGAAAAGCATCTGCTTTGTAGTAGGACACAGAGTCCACAGTCAAAAAACAATTTTTTTAAATTAAATAAAGCACTTCTTATGAGGCATGACGGGAGTGGATGTAACGATTCATTTGTTAAGCAGCACCTCTGAGAGAGGTGATGTAATGGGTGCTGGAGCTGATGCAAAGGCAGACTATGGTCCTGCCTTTAAGGAACTCACAGTTCTAGAAGGGTTCAATGGGGATACTTGCAGTTGTAAGAGAAACCCCGATTCCAAGTGACTTAATAATGGGACCTCATTGGCTCACACATTCGAAAAGTCCACAGGCAATTCAGGCTTTAGGTAAGGCTGGAGCCCGTGGCTCAGGGCTGTCATCAAGGACTGTGGTTCCTTCGGTGTCCCTGCTCCTCCTGTCCTATTGTCAATTTCATCCTAAGGCTGACCTCCCTTGTGATCCCCAGAAGTGTTAGTGGCGTCTAATGTTACATGTGTCTGTATTTCCAGTAAAAGACCTGAGATTCAATTTGATTGCATTAGTTTAGATCAGCTGCCCACCCCTGAATCAGTCATTGCCACCAGGGGGAGGGAAAGTGTTGATTGGCTTAGTCTGGGTCACTTGGTCCAACTATGGCACTAGTTTCCATAGAAATCACATAGACTCCATAGAGGAGACCAGGCTTTGCTGGGGAGGGAGAAAGAGAGCCACAGATGCTGGGTGAATGTGCAGCCCTCAACCAGCCAAAGCCCTCTCAAGCTCTTTGCTGCTTTTCACACAGGCTCTGCTATGAGATTTCACCCAGTCCCAAGGCCTTGGCACCATTTGGATGGGTCTCCGTGAAAGTCTCATCACAGTCCTCTGTGCTGTGTGTCTGCTGCACCTCCCTCCGAAGCCTCACTCCATCTCCACTCTTCACAGTGATACCCTTCTCTTCTCGCAAAGCTCAATTCAGAGGCAGCCCCTCTGAGGCTATTTCCACCTCCCAGACATCCTTTCCTCCTCTGTACCCCCTTGGCCCTTGAACTTTCCTGGGCCTCGTATTGCTCAGGTTCCATTTGACTTTCTCCAGCGTGGCTCCAGCATGAGTTTAGACCTACCTTCTGCCTCTGAAGAGTCTGGGTCTACTAAGTTCTCTCTCTTTAATTCCTAAGACAAGGATTGAGAGCTTTTGGTGGTGATTCCCTGCTGTCCACAGATTTCAAAAACAGGATGGTTAAAGTGTGTGTGTGTGTGTGTGTGTGTGTGTGTGTGTGTGTGTGTGTGTATGCACATACGTGAGAGACAGTAAGGGAAGCAGACTGGAGCTGTGGGAAGAGCAAAGGATTTGGAGTCGGACAGTCCTGGGTTTGAATCCTAACTCTGCACCCTTATAGACCTGAGGCTTTGACCAATGGATCCCCACTTAACCCAGCTTTCTCACCTTAAAAGAAGTATGCATTGTGTTGTACATTCATGCTTTCTATATTTCACACTTGTGAGTATGCTACCATGCCTGTGTTATTCATTTACATAAGGTACATTTAATAAACAGTGATTTAATAAATTCTTATAACTGTAAGTAGTGCCATAGCTATCAGTAAATCACATAGTGACTTTGGCTGAGAGAAAGAAAATGAGTCATTACAAGAAGGACAAGAGAAGTCAGGCCCTTCTAGCCTTACAGAAACTTCTCCCCCTCCAGCTGCATGGAACCCCCAGAGTGGAAGGAGGAGGCATGGCTGTCCCTTCCACCCACCCCCTCACCCAGCTTTGCCCTCTGAGGCACTTCCTTGGTATAACAGCTTATGAGTGACCACTGGGCTTATAGCGGCCCTGCAGGCACAACATAAAGTTGAGAATGACCGCAGTCTTTTATTTATTTTTACATGATCCATTTTAACTAATTTAATGCACTTGGGGCAGGTTTTGTGCAGAAAAAGTGGGAAGTGGTATGGGCCTAGGAGCATACCTAGCTTTTAAAATATCACTTCTTATGGCAAAAATTCCCCTTTATCAGATTCTTCTATAAAGCAGCATTTTCCTTGATAGGAAACATGGCCCTCCATATGCATGGTGTCAACACATTTATCCTCATCAGCTTCTCTGGTGTGAGCTTCAGCTCAGTTGCTTCCCAGCTGGGTGGCTTAACCTTTCTGAACCTCACTTTGCTCATCTACAAAATGGGAATAATTCTCTACTATGAGGGAATCATGTCCCGTTGCATATCCCATGCACCACACTACATCAGGCTGCTCCACTTCAATTTTTGTATTTATTATAAATACACCCACCCAGTCTTGCTGGAAATTCAGCAAGTCTCTCCCAGGACTCCCTTGGCCAGATATATTCCCCAGAGGTCAGGACTAGTAACCACCAGATATGGTTATGGCATTGTTTTCTCCCTCTGCCCTTGTGCCCCGCCCAGACCTTCAGGGGCAAGCCTTATTCTACTGCCACTTAATTACTTCAGCGTATCACTTTGGGAAGCTCTTTATAAGCATTCATTGTTACAAAAGTGAGCGAATCTCAACCATGTTCTTTCTATCTTTGTAACAGTGGACAAATTCTTAGAAGGACACAAGGACTATTTGGAATCTAAGTATTTAAAATTCTGCAATTGACAATTCTGAACATCTTTGGGAGAAAATGCACACTCCATGACTGGACCAGAATATACTGAGAAAATAATTTATTCAATTGTAAATCAGGAATTTTATTTATTTTTTTAATACTGAACTATCAATAACATCTTGAGTTTGTCCATTTGGAATTTAAGTGAATGATAAAAAAATCAAGATTCCTTCAAAAGGAAACATCAGTCCTTTAATCTGAGGATAGGTCATTGCTTTGGGACTTAAACCATGAACTCTCCCTACTCCAGAATGGACCCCAGAAAACTTGAGTTATAGAGAAGCAAGAGTCCTAACTGACCTGCAATCTCCTTTTACAAGGGCACTTCTTCAGGATTTTTGTTGGTCTTGTTTTGTTCTGCTGGGTTGTGAAAATTCTTGGCAAGAATTGAAGACTAGGAGGCACAGTGAAACAGTAGCGAAAATGGAGGTTTGATTTTATCAAAGAAGCCCATGGTGCTGAACATCAGGCCAGTGCAATGGCTCTTCAAGTAAATTGCTTGAAAATGGAAACCAGTGAGCTAAACTGGAACACAAGCAAAATATAAACGTGCCTGCATATGTAAATGTTGCCTCCTAACTTCCTTTACGTTGAACTGCTTAACTTTAAATAATATGTAAGATTTCATAGCTTCTCTTTTTTTTTTTTTTTTTTTTTGTGGTATGCGGGCCTCTCCCGTTGCGGAGCACAGGCTCCGGACGCGCAGGCCCAGCGGCCATGGCTCACGGGCCCAGCCGCTCCGCAGCATGTGGGATCTTCCCGGACCGGGGCACGAAGCCGTGTCCCCTGCATCGGCAGGCGGACTCTCAACCACTGCGCCACCAGGGAAGCCCATAGCTTCTCTTAGAGAAAGGAACTGAAGGCTAAGCTGTTCAGTCACGAAGACTGGGTCTCCCATTGCCATGCCCTCTACTTTTGATATAAAATCAATGAACTGTTTTATTATACACATCTGATTGTTACACTTCAGTAGTGCAGATGGGGCAGGGGAAAACAAGAGGTTCCTTGATGTCAGCCCTCCAAGTTGGGGCATGACGGGCTGAGGGTTAGAACAGGTGGTGGCAGGATCTGCTGATGACTGACTGTCCTGAAACGAAGCCCAGGTCTGGGAAACGTAACCCCTTGCAAGCCTCTTCAATCCCCTGCAGGTCTTTGTCTACTCTGACACCACCCGCTTCCTCTGGCCAAGGATTTGAAGACTCAAGTTCCAGAGCACGGTGGACCGAATATGACTTGGCCAAAACAAGAAGCATCTTCTAAGACAACACTTCTCTTGGTGTCTTAAGGGTTGAGGAGCCTGGAGACCACCCACATTGCCTCCCATTCAGTGCCGGCATCCATGCTGCTGTATTTACGTGCCAACCCCATGCCCTGTTCCCCTCAGAGGTGGCACTGCCCCCACAGTGATCAGCCCCGTCTCTCTACTCTCTGTTATTTCATGGCAAACTTACTTTGAGGCTTGTTTTCATTTCATGCTGAGCACCCACTGGCTCATCAGATGCCCTGTGACTCCCAACATTCGTCACTATGATATCCACTGGGAGTCTTGACCAGTCTTTGCACGGAAGCCAAACAACGTCCTGATAAGAAAAGGACGTGGACTACAAATGGCCTGAAGTACTCTGCTGTTGAAACCACTTGAGGGTTGCCAAGGTTAACTGTGTCCTACTAAGAGTTCTCCTGTTTGCAAAACAACTCTGCTAGCAGAGACAGGAAGACACTGAAATCAAGAGGACAACGGCTCACAATTGTATCTTGTTGCCAAACATTTCCCTATGCATACTTTTCTCTGGTAGGTCAACTGACGCATGTAGAGTGTTTCTGGCTTTTTCTTTGCCCATGACAATTTTCTTTTTCTTTTTTTTTGTTTAGCTGATAGTGTATCCCCCCCCAACCCAGAAAAGATAAGAAATCACTAGGAGTTTACATCTGATTACCATAGGTTCATTCTCCCATATTACAAGGCTTGAAGTTGCAAGGAGGAGTAATATGTACTTGCTGTGTTGGTGTTTTGTTAGTATTTTTTTTTAAGTTAAAATTAAGTGTTACTTTTCCGAAGAAGTAGCCAGAATAATACTCTCTCAAATTCAGAAACCTACCGGCACAATTTAAAGTCAGACGTTATTTCTAACCAAATTATATTCTTTTGTCTGCCAAGATATCTTGACAAGCTTAATATCTGAAGGCAGGCCTATATGATAATCCCAGCAGTATTCTGGGGATAAGATTTTAGTGGGTTTGTTGAGAAGGAAATACTTGTTTAGATGGCTTTCATCATGCCACTCGGCTTCTATGTCATTTTTCTTGTCCTGGAGGATTCCCCTGAAGCACTCCTCGGTGATGTTTAGGACCTGAATGGGTGTTCCCCCAAAAATGGCCGCATGGTAATAAAAATCCCCCTGGCCAAACGGAATGTATGCTGCGGACTCTTTCCGCCTCTCGTAGGTGAACTCGTCAGGATCTGCCTTGTACCACCAGGCCTGCAGCTGAGCCACCGACTGGCCCAGGGTCTCCAGCCCAAAGGTGTCTTGGAAGACCTGGTCCACGTCCATGCAGAAGAGGAAGTCGACCTCATGCTGGATGTGGGCCACAATGTGCTCCCCGATGGTCTTCATGCGCATCATGCTGATGTCCTGCCACCTCTTCTCAGGCCTGATCTCAAACACTTTGAAGGAACGCAGAGGACCCAGCTCTATCAAAGGCATCCTGGAGACATCATCCACCATGATGTAAAATATGACTCTGTGGCCAACCATGAAGTACTTATTAGCAGATGTTAAGAACTCCTCCAAGTAATGCTCAATGTATCTGAAACAAAGAAGAATGGGATAAATGTAACCTCTAGGATTTCTGCAGGAGGCGACATGCTATTCTCATCATCTTGTCTGTATTTTGCAGTTTACGAAAGGAATTATTTTTTCCCCCATCCCAGACAAGTGCTTTCACACAGAGGGACGTTCCTGGCCACTCTCCACCATTCAGTCACTCATTCGGGGAGGTGGAGTGACTTACCTGACTGATGCTTCTAGAAGGGTGACTGGGCATGCCCAGCCCCGCCCCCTCCTCTCTCACTCTTGGAAGCCGGCCAGGTGGAAAGAACATGTGTTCTCAACTGCTCTGGGCCTTGTACTGGTAGCTTAGTGGTACAGGCCCTGCTCCCACAGCCAGAGGCTTGCAGTTTCTTGTGCTGTAGGTGCCTGGATGCCCAAGTCTTTCTAATTCTGTGGTTCAACATTAGGAGGCCCAGGGCCTTCAGATATAAGCCACATTCTCCAGTATCAGCTTTAACTGTAATGAAGGTGATATTCACTACCACCTGCCTTACTTAGCTCCTTGTCTTACTTATCAGTTGATTCAGACTTTGGGCAGGCAGAGGGGGTACTAGTTCTTTTTTGTTCCTGCTTTATTGAGATATAATTGACATATATCATTGTGTAAGTTTAACGTGTGCCAAGTGTTGATTTGGTGCACATATATTACAAAATGATTACCACTGTAGCATTAGTTAACACCTTCATCACATCACATAATTATCATTTCTTTTTTGTGGCAAGAAGATTTGAGATTTATTCTCTGAACAGTTTTCAAGTCTGTAATACAACATTATTAACGATAATCACCATGCTGTATGTTAGATCCCCAGAACTTATTCATCTGATAACTGCAGGTATGTACCCTTCAATCAACATCAGGGGGCACTAGTTCTCAGGCCTCCCTTGAAAACCCCAACCTATACTCCAATGTTGCTATTGCCCTACCAGATGCAAGGGTGACGTGACCCTTGGGTCATTTGGGGATGCATTAAGTCTAACCATCGCCACTCTCTTATCCTTCTCTGGGACCCAGAGAATGGGCTATGGGACATGGATATCCTTCCATATTACACATTCGCCCTGTGAATTTCCCTCTGGTCACCCCAAACACCAGTCCATTAACCAGATACTGCCATTATAAGACCCATCCCAATCCCAGAGCAAACAAGCTCTGATTTAACGTTATTTTAACTATCTCATTTCCTTTTTTAAAAATAGATTTTATTTTTTAGAGCATGTTTAGGCTCACAGCAAAATTGAGCTGAAATTGCAGAGGGCTCCCATGTGCCCCCCCGCTCCCCTGTCCCTCCCACAGCTTCCCCAGTATCAACGTCCAGCACCAGGGTGGCACATGCATTGCAGTCGATGAACCCACCTTGACACATCGTTATCAGGCTAAGTCCACAGTTTACATTCTATGGGTTTGGACAAATATATAACGACAGGTATCTTTCATTATGTATGGTATTATACAGAGTATTTTCACTGCCCTAAAAATTCTGTGTTATGCCTATTCAACCATTTCCCTACTCCAACCCCCGGTAACTACTGATCTTTTTACTTTCTCCATAGTTTTGCCTTTTCCAGAATGTCATATAGTTGAAATTGTACAGTATGTAGTCTTTTCAGATTGGTTTCTTTTACTTAGTAATGTGCATTTAAGGTTCCTCCATGTCTTCTCAAGCCTTGATAGTTTTTTTTTTGCACTGATAATATTCCACCATCTGGATGTGCCACAGTTTATTGATCCATTCACCTACTAAAGGACATCTTAGTTACGTCCAAGTTTTGGCAATTATGAATAAAGCTGCTATAAACATCTGTATGCAAGTTTCTGTGTGGACATAAAGTTTCAACTTTTTTGGGTAAACGCCAAGGAGTGCAGTTGCTGGACCGGATGATAAAAGCATGTTCAGTTTTGTGAGAATCTGGCAAACCGTCTTCCAAAGCGGCTGCACCATTTTGCATCCCACCAGCAGCGAGTGAGAGTACCTCCCGCTCCACATTTTCGCCAGCAGTTGGTGTTGTCAGTGGTTTGGATTTGGGTCATTCTAATAGATGTGCAGTGGTATTTTAGCTATTTACTTATTCATTCAGAAAACATCATGTTTGGGACTTCCCTGGTGGTGCAGTGGTTGAGAATCCGCCTGCCAATGCAGGAGACACAGGTTTGATCCCTGGTCTGGGAAGATCCCACATGCCGTGGGGCAACTAAGCCCGTGCGCCACAACTACTGAGCCTGCGCGCCACAACTACTGAAGCCCGTGCGCCTAGAGCCCGTGCTCCGCAACGAGAAGCCACCGCAATGAGAAGCCTGCGCACAACAAAGAGTAGCCCCCGCTCGCCACAACTAGAGGAAGGCCTCACGCAGCACCGAAGACCCAGCGCAGCCAAAAATAAAATTAAATAAATTAATGAAAACAAAACAAAACAGAACATCATGTTCGTGTCTTCTGTAAGCCAAGCTACACGCTATCTTGTGAAGCCATGGGGATGACAGAAAAGGGGAAGAAAGAGTAGTTGATTGGTTTAACACAACTCATGCCACCCCCAGACTCATGCTCAGTGAAGGTGGAATAAGTGTAATTTGCTGATCACACTAACAGCCAATTATGGTGTTTTGTGAGTAATAATAAGTGGCACTTCTTTTTGCTTTTTGGTTGCTGCTTGGATTCCCTTTCGTTACTACAAAAACAAACTGTGTTTTTAATATTGGTCTCTGGAAACCCCAGCGTTGACAGTATTGATTCTTTAAATGGAGAGAATATATCGGAGCAATATTAAGAGGGACTTCAACATGGCTCTGGGGCTGGTGGCCAGGAAATTCTTCCATACTCTGGAACTTTAAGAACAATCTATTGCACCCTGAAGGCTGGGAGATAATCCCAGGGGAAGGGAGGGGGCCTTTGTGAGGTTTAACATTGTTTAGAGATTAAAGCACTGCCGTTGGCTCTGTGCATTGTTATTTGAAAACAAACCAAACATCATACCTCCTAAAAGTCCAAATCCACTCTTGGGAGGATTTATTGCTGCTGAGTACAAACAGTCCTCTCATGCCCCCGAGCGGAGAGCACATGGATTTCACCAGGATATGTGATTTACAGTTTAGTTCTGAGAAGCTGCAAGGAGATGGCAGAAACCATTGTGGAGCCGCTGGCAACGTTCTGTTCTTTTTGGAAACATCAGGATTAAATCAGTCAGCAGTGTGGCTGGCTTGTCCCCTCTCGTACCAAAGGATAAGGTGAGCTGAGCATCTGCTCCCGACTCATAACAGTACAGATTCTCCTAGTAAAAATGTCAAAACTCCAGTCACCCTTCTCAATTAGAGATGCCGCCTAGGCCCCTGGGATCAGCACATTTAGTGACATTAGGACTTGATCAGTACGGTGATGGCAATGGCTTCTAGGCTCTGGGTCAGAGGTCTCGGGAGAACGCTCAGCTCTTCACTCAGGTCATCCTGGGCCTTCACCCCTCTTTGTACAGGCGAGAGGTCAATTTTCCATGTGGCTTTTGGAAAAGGTACAGATGGGAAGGCCCATGGCGGGGCGGCGGGGGCGGGGAGGAGGGAGGAGGCTAATAGGAAAAGTGAACTTTTAATTTTGTTTTGGAAAAAAAAAATCTTCAGTATAACCCAAAAGAACAAAATGGGTTATATTGTATTTTAAACTAAGATTACAGCTACTACTTTTAAGTAAGAATGATTGCAGTTTGGGGAGCAATGTTCTAAACAAGGAAATGGAAGCTGAAACAGGAACCTATCCAACCTCTGGCAGAGGAAGTTCTGACCAGCCAAATCTCCTGGGGCCAAAGCCTCCAGGATGAATGGGGCAGGAAGCAGCCCAGGAACCCATGGAGGAGTGGTCAGCCATGCTGATGTGGAAAACCACCGCACTTAGGTCACTTCTCTCCCTGGTCCTTGTTCCGGGGTCTTGAGAGCGTAGGAGAAACAATGACGCCCATTCGGGCTGTCTAACAGCTGGCATTTTTGGAATTTCCAGAGAGCTGTGGAGGTCAGGGCAGAGGCGGCTGTGGGCGTGCTGTAGACTCCGGGCTCAGTGGGTGCAGCAGACATTCTTACCTGCAACCGAGGCCCTCAATGAGGTGGGAAGTTGTCGACTCCCCGATCACTGTCTTGTTCTCAGCCTTTTGGGGCCTCAGCAGAAATGAGCCTGAAATGGTCCTATTACTCCATTCTCCTGTCTAACAATTCATACACGTCACGAACAGCCTCCATACGCCCAGGGGACCCCTCACCAACCTTCTGACAGTGGAACAAAAAAAAGTAAAGTCAGTTTAATTGGCAACACCTACCTTCCGACAGCAAAAACCGTCAAGCCCACGGTAATTTTCTGTTTGGCATAATAATTTTCTAGGATAGCTCTGCTGTAGGTGCCTTCCCACACCACTGGCGCCTTCCATCCGGTCATGGTCACAACCTCTGGGCGTTTACTGGTGACAAAACAGAGTCCATGAATCAGGATGGCTTTTAAGGTAGGGCAGAGACGGTCTGAGGGAAAACGGGTCAGCCACGGCTTATGGTGACTGTCCTTGAATCCCGACTATAGTTTAACCTCAAACAGTCGGCTGGTGGTATGACATTTGCATCATCTTCTGGGTGAGGGACAGGAGACCCTGGCCCAGGTGTCTCTGAGGGCTGTGTTGGGGGAGCCTGTGGGGATCTTACCTGTACAACTCAAACCCTCTGTCCCCCCGCCTTCCTGCTTTCCTTGTCCTCGTCTTCCTTCTAAATCTCTCCTGCGGTCTCCCCAGCCCCTTCCTAAGCTTCCAGGGGCATCTCTGGGTGTTCTTCATCCCTGTGGGTGCCATCTGACCCTGAGAAAGCCCTAGTGCTTGATGCAGGGGGACCAGAGAGTGCCACGAGAGCTGAAAGAGGAAGAAGCCGCTGTTTCAATTTGCATTTTGCTAGAAGGGGATCCCTGGGTTGGAACCTGGTTATAGGGCAAAAAGGGCCCCAGACTAAGGGGGTTCTGGTGTTTATCGTTCATTTGACAAACAAGGAGACAGTCACCCAGGAAAGAAGGGACCCTGCAGGCTGGGGTTCTTGCTCCGACCTCTCTCAGACCACGTGGCCTCTCTACTAAAGGCACAGAGCTGGGGGAGGTGGCAGGGGAGGATGTGCTCTGCACTCAGAACACTTGAAAGGGACTTGGCAAAGCCAACACAAACACAGGAAACAACGCAAGAGCAGCGGCAAAACACCAAGCTGTGAAGAGTAAACGCAGAAAGGCTGAGTAGCAGCTGGGGCCCAGTCTGAGGCGGGGTGGGGGATGGGAGTGGGATGGCGGAGACTCAGCTCTGACCCCCATTTGCTCTGGAAGTGACTGCACTTGCCTGTTGGGAAGTAGACAGTCATTTAGACTCAACCCCCGTGGACGAAGCTGAGTTTTTCCAGTGAGGCTGGGCAAGGCTGGGTCACGCCCTGCTAACCCCAGCCCCCAGTAGAGTCTCACTCATGCCTCCTGTCCCTCTGTCCCCAAGCTCTGCACTCCTATTCTGGAGCTGACTCAGCCCTCCCACCCCTGCCCTGTGCCCTGCTTCAGGGCTGCTTCCTTCTTCCCCACACAGTGAATCTCCTCCAGAGACGGGGAGGGACACTGCCAGGCTGCTCTCGCAGCCGCCCCCATCTTGCCTGGGGTCTCAAACCCCACCCCAGCCCTGCCCTCCCACCCCGGGTAAGACAGCTGCATGGCTGCATGGCTGCACAGGGAGAGCTGCTCTTGGTTTCCTTCCATCACGAAAGAAGCTATTTTGGACTCTGCACCAACCCGTGAGATACTTTCACATACACTTTCTCATGTAGTCCCTGCAAAAGCCCTGCCGTGTATTATGTTCATTGTACAGATAAGAAAACCAAGGCTCAGAAAGGCTTGTTAACATGTCCAAGGCCAAACAGCTAATGATGTAACTAACACACACTGGACACTTCCTATGGAACCAGGCACAGCACCAAGGGCTTCACCCTTCAGAGGTAGGTGCTATGTTGAGTCCCATTTTATCAATGAGGAAACTGCAGCACGGAGCAGTCAAATAACTTGTCTGAGGTCACACAGCTAGTAAGAAGCCAAGCTGGGATTTGAACCCAGATAACCTGACTCTGTAGTGTGTGCTCTGAACCACTATTTCTGTTGCTTCTTATATTGCATATTTATTTGCTAGGCTGATGAAATGGGGTTAAAACACAGGTTTGTCAGTCATTTCCACTCAACGTACTACTTCAGCATTTTTTATCAGTGCAGAATGAGAAATGATGAGGTTTTTTTGTTTTGTTTTTAGAAGCTTATGTGATGCTTTTAGTCACATAAAACTCCCAGCTTTGTTGAATGACTGGATTTCAAACCAACACACACACACACACACACACACGGCTTATCATTCTATAACCAATGTTTCTGAACATAAACCCTCCCATGCATTGTCACCTCATCCATTGCCTGTCAAGGATCTCTTAGCAGTTCTGTCCCAGCCCATCAGCTAAGCCATGCAGCCACGCGTGAGCTGAACATTTGGCAAGCCGGTAATATTATTTTTAAGAAAAGGAAGAGAAAAAGGAGGAAAGGACGGTATTCTTATTTAATACTTCTGGGTACAGGGGCTGTCCTTGACTTTCATTCTCTCATTGAATCCTCACAACTACCTTCTAGGGCGGGTGCTGTCCTCACCCGTTTCACAAATAAAGAAAGCAGGGGTAGGCGAGAAGGAGAAGGGAACTACATCTTTCGCCATTTAATCAACAGGAGGGGCCAGACCAGGGCCCTCAGCCCCACCACGCACATCTGCTAAGTCTCTGCTCTGTGCCAGGCCCAGAGCTGAGCATGGAGATCAGAGGAATGAGACCTGTCCTACCCCTTGAGAGTCTCACAGTCCTGACAGGTGGTCTACCACGTGCTCCTCCACTGCACGACCACTCAGTCTACACCTTCTAGAAAGACTGAGTCAGGACACCAGTGTCCAGTTTGTTTACTTGGCTGGGAAGAGTCCTTTGAGAAGGGAAAAAAAAAAAAAAAAAGCAGTAATATTAAAATTAACGTTTCATTAAAAATTAAAATGTTCTATTTCCCAGCTGTTAATTATTAAATTCCACTGGCAATTCCAACGTGTCAGCGACCCTGACTAGGAAGCCAGATGACAGGCTGAAAACGCAGGCCGTGGGGAGGAAGATGGGGTGGGAAGATGATCGAGATCAGCTTCCTGGATGAACCTCTGCTCAGACCCCACCCCACCCTGAAAAAAAAAAAAAAGACAAGTGACAGCAGGCAAACCACACGTGTAAGAGCAAAAGATGTCCAAGGTTACCAAGATGGGGCTCTAAAAGGAGGAAAAAGTATCAGGAAAGATGGGAAACTGCCCAAATGCCTTCTTTCCAAGCAGGGCACCCACTGTGTTACTTCAGCTTGTGGGGTTCCACCAGTACAGGCTAAAGGTTTCCCTCAAGATAAAAGGGCCTCCATAACCCAAACACACACCTAGCTAGGTAATTGGTAGCTTTTACATTCTGTGTACTTATTTATGGGTACATTGTGGTCCCCAAGGATGGAGAAGAGGAAGTGTTAAAGTTCTATGAATCACGCAGCAGTTCAAAACAGGTGTGGAATGCATACAACGTGTTATTTACTGGACTCCTTCCAGGCAGCAGCACGTAGACAAGAGCTGATGGTGACATGAACAAGGGTGGTGGCTGTGGGAGGGCGAGAAGGAGATGATGTGGGAAAAATTTGGGGAGAAGAGTTAACAGAACATGTAAATGAATTAGACTGTGGGATGGATGAAGGAAAGGCTGAAGGAGGAATCAGAGAGGTCTCCTGGACTCTGGCTTGAGATGGGGAATGAGAAGAATGAGGGTGGGGTAGAATCAAGAACTCCATCTGGGTCACGTGAGACACACAGAGGTGTCAGGCAGGCAGTCAGACACAAGCAGGGGATCAGGGAAAACCTCTGGACTAAAGATATAAATGTGGGTGTCATTCTCCCATGGATGGTGTCTAATGCCATGGAAATGGGTGAGAGCACATTGGAAGATGGTATAAAGAAAAGAGATAAGGATACTGGACTCAACCTCCAGAAACTAATATTTAATGGCTGGGAAGAGGGAGAGGCCCCAATTAAGGAGACTGAGAAGGGAGATGGGAGAAGCAGGAGGAAAATTAAGAGGATGTGATGATACAGAGAGTAAGTGATATTGATGTAAAAATGCATACACAATATACTTAAGATGTTTCAGACATCTTAAGTTTACAGAAAAGGATACATTTCTATAAATATATTTGTTAATTCAATTGTTCATCTTTCATTCAGTTATGCAAGAAACATACTTTAGTTCCTGAGAAGGCTTAGATTTGGTGTCACCGCCGGTTGTTTGAGGAGAAACTGAGCCGTGCGTGGGGGAGAGTGGAGAGAGTGACCGCTGGTGGCTGTGAGCTGTTCCTCTTCTCTGACCCCAGTAATTCAGCCCCGGCCCCGCCTTCCAAGTCTCACTCCGCAAAGCACAAATACCACAGTAAAAGTGTGCCGCCCTCCTTTGAAGGTAGCTTGGCGACCATCTCTAGCTCATCTAGCTGGCCCTTGGCGTGGGGCACGGGGGCGGGGGTGTCTCACCACCCCCCCACACACACATCTAAGGAGCTTGTCAAAGCTACAGTGCCACCATATTCTTACATTTCCAGGAATGGTTTAGCATCTCATAGATGGCTACCCTATGTCATTGTCTAGCTCTTCAAATGACACATGGGAGGCCAAAATTCCCCATCTTTTCACACTGACATGGTTCCCTTATCCCAAAACAGTAAGACAACTTGCCAGAACATGTTCAGTCTTTCCAGAGCCCAAGCCCCCTCATGCTGGAATAGATACTACTCTCCCCTGATCCTCCTACCTCTACAGCCATTCCTGCTCCTTTTCAGACTTTTCTTCCTCCACTGGCCCTGTAAAGGCTGAAGTCAGACATCCACCTGGCCTGTAGATCCCATTGCCACCTGTACTCTGATGGCTCCTCTTCCTACATCTCTACTACGTATCTTCTGCCACACTTACGGGCACTGCTATAGACTATTGTGTCCCCCCAAAATTCATGTGTTGAAACCTAATCCCATACATGATGGTATTAGTGGGTGGGGCCTTAGGGAGGTGATTAGGTCATGAGGGTGGAACCCTCATGAATGGAATTAGTGCCCTTAGAAAAGAGACCCCAGAGAGTTCCCTCTTCCCTTCTACCACGTGAGAAAACAGTGAGAAGATGACCGTGTATACATTAGGAAGTGGGTCCTCATCAGACACCACATCTTCTGAGGCCTTGATCTTGGACTTCCCAGCCTCCAGAACTGTACAAAATATATTTTTGTTGTTTATAAGCCATCCAGTCTATGGTATTTTGTTATAGCAGCCTGAATGACAAAGACAGGCACCCTGTGAATCTCTGTCCAGATACCCTACAAGCACCTGAATCCACATACATCCCCAGTCGAGATCATCGTCCCTCACGCCCCCACCACCACTAACAGACCCTTTCCTGGTCAATGGCATCACCAACCACCAGTCTCTCAGGCCTCAGGGTCATCCCGGACAGCTCTTACCTCCTTACCCCCAAACCGCATCCTTCTAAGTCAGGTTGGTCACACCTCCTTACTAATCATGGCGAACACTAGTTGCACACCTAGTGCCCCTACAGGACTGTGAACTTCTTGAATATAACCATACTGATTGATTTCTACTGTCTCCTGTGCCTAACACAATGTCTAGTATAGAATTTTTGACCATGACTCATAGTGAGAAATACATCTTCTGTCACAAACACATATGCACATACACATATATACGGAAGCAAAAATTCCACTAAACAACACCTATCCTTACTTCATGTGATACCTTCTGATTTTCTATTTGATTTCAACTTTTTAAAAAGCTGTTTTTAACCCATTCAGCTAATTTCTGAACACATTAATGGGCAGTGACCGGTAGTTTGAAAAACACCAGCTAGCATATCATAGGTGTTTGATAAACATTTGTTGTATGTTAAAGAATGCGTACATGGCCCTATGAGATTCTGGATCATCACCGCCATTTTACAGATGAGTTAACCGAATCACAGAATTTTCTTGCTCTGACTCTAGATTCTGTGGCTTTCCACAACACCCCGTGGCCTATAAGAACATTTCCAGCCCCAGTATTTTGTGATTCATTTGCTGCCGCTGGCTAACTGCTGTCAGAATCACTGTAGTTGTTGCTCAAGCATTTAAGTCAAAATATGCAGCCTCTCAGTTTCTCATCTAATCTGTTTTCAAAGTCTAATAGATGCTAAGACTCTGTCTCCTCAGTCAGGAACGCTCTCCACGGCACTGTTGCCTATGCAGCCCCCCACCACTGCTGAGCTATGGATTTACTGAACTTGGGGCAATGCTTCTTTTCTTACTGTGGATTAAACCAGTCCAAGAGCTGAAGCTCTTCTTCGTCCTCCTTTCTTTGTTCCTTTGCTTTGTCTATGTCTTCTTCTTCTTCGTGGTAACTGTGGGTCCTACATACAAAGGGAAAACAAGCTGAGGAAGGCAGGGAGGTGAGTGAGGATCCCGCAAAAACGGGTGCCAAGGGCTTCCCTGGTGGCGCAGTGGTTGAGAGTCCGCCTGCCGATGCAGGGGACACGGGTTCGTGCCCCAGTCCGGGAAGATCCCACATGCCGCGGAGCGGCTGGGCCCGTGAGCCATGGCCACTGAGCCTGTGCGTCTGGAGCCTGTGCTCCGCAACAGGAGAGGCCACAACGGTGAGAGGCCCGTGTACTGCAAAAAAAAAAAAAACGGGTGCCAAGGCAGAGAACATGTGCACTAAGTGAATGTCTGGAGAAAGGTTCATGATACTATACGTTTATTCATAAAGACGTACTTTTGATGCAAAGGTGCAGTACTCACCTTTCTTATTATCCTCCCAGGTCAGCACAGTTAGCAATTTAATGACCCAACAACCATCAGGTTATTTCAGGGGGAGGGAAACTTCATAAAACCGTCCTCATGAAAACGTTTTAGCGTATGACAGTCTTTCCTGCAATCCCAACTTTAGCCTGAATTTCACTCATCCTCAAGTTAAATGGGAAAAAACAAAAACATGAAAACCAAACTTAATGTCCCAGTCCCAACCATGAAATAGAGTCCCTGTGTGCTTCCAATGGGCCAGAAAGACAAGTGACTGAGTTTATGGCTGTGAAACCACTTTTTTTTTTTTTTTAGTCTTTAATTTTTTTTAACATCTTTATTGGAGTGTAAATGCTTTACAATGGTGTGTTAGTTTCTGCTGTATGACAAAGTGAATCAGCTCTACATATATAAATATCCCCATATGAAACCATTTTATTTGGACTCTATAGCGTCGGGTGGATAAACAGACCATCGTCTGACCGCCTTACCCATTGTTAAACCAGCTTGGAAACCACCAGCCCTTCTGAATGCTGCTGTCACCAACTTCTGGGTTTCTAAGAAATGAAAAAGATGACAAACGTTTTTAGAAAAAGAGGCAGTCCCAAACTGGGGGGTTTCCAAACTCTTTTCATGGCAGGTCACTTAAAAAAAATTTTTTTTTAATCACTAATTCATAAAATGAGCCGAAGCGACACCACTCTAGCTGAATGAGAGATGGACCTGACACTCCCTGGATCTCCCCTCCCTTGGGCGTCCCCTGGCGCTCAGCTCATCCAGGGAGCCCTAGCAGGGAGAGAAGGAGAGAAGAATGACAAGATGTGGAGGTAACTAATACATAACTCTGGGTCCTGGATCTGCCACTTACTAGTTGTGTGACTGTGATCGGACATTTTCCCTCTCTGAAGCTTGATTTTCTCCTCTGAAAAGTTAGATGCTAATAATAACAACAACAATAATAAATCTACCATGAAGGTGGCTTTGAAGACTAAACAAAGTAGCATACGTAAAAGAGCTTTCTAAGTTGAAAATGACTGTAGCAAGTCGGCGTCTTTCAAGAAAACAGTGCACGTTTCCAAGAATGATCTCTTTTGCTAAACGAGGAGAATTTGAGTTGCTACAAAGGTCAGCAGTGACAGACTCAGGGAATCTGAGGGTCTCTACACCAGAAAGAAGCTCAGCAATCTGTAATCAGAACCACTTTCACCACGCACATGCTGAAGTGTCCACATTCACTGTGAGAGTCTCTCCAAGGTGGGCACCTTCCGGAGGCGGGAAAAGAGGGGGAAGCCAGGGGATACAATGCCCTTCGGTTGGACAAATAAGGTGGTGAGGCATGAATGGGTATAAATAATAAGAAACCTATTTTAAAGCCCATCTACTTTCAAGAAGTGCTTGAGATGGTTTATGATTAAGAAGGTATGGTTACTTTTCTTTTTCCCACTTGCATAAAATGAATAAATTTTCCAAAATTAAAAAAAAAAGAAGGTATGGTTACAATAAATAGGGAAACAATACAAGAATAAAGACAAAACTAAACAAACCAAACAAAAACAAAAGGAAACAGAGGAACATTTTAGTCACTCAGGTAGGTGTTTTCACATGACTTGGGTCATCTCAGCCACTCTGTGAGAATAAAAGTTTTACCTTTATTTTTATTTTATGGCTGAGATATTGGTTGAGTGGGTTTGAGCAAATTGCCAAGATCCCATAGCATGTAAGCACAAAAGCCAGGATTTAACACCAGGGGAGAAATTATATCAGAAATGAAGCCTGAGGAAAGTACAAGTTAAGCACAACACTTTGCTCTGAGCTTCTTGGCAACCAAGACAAAGACAGAAAAATGAAGGCTTACAGAGTCCTAACTGCCAATCCTCCTCCTCCTCCTCCTCCTCCTCCTCCACACACTAGTTCACTGGGAAACCCAAACTTTTTTCCTGATCCTTTGTCTCAACAAAATTTCTTGCAGGGGTCTTTATACAACATGTAGTGGGCTGCATAATGGACAATATCTACCCTGATTATTTTTATGAGTAAGGCAGGAATGTTCTCCAGACAACACTACTTAAAGAGACAGATAGTTGATGAGAAGCACGGACAAAACAAGAGTCACGGCTCTATAAAGGCAAGACTAGGGGGCTGGAGGAGTACAGGCCAGACCCCTGGGACCCCTCCCCTCCACCTGTGACCAGAGCTGCATCACCACCTGCCATGTTAAGAA
This sequence comes from Monodon monoceros, assembly GCF_005190385.1. Taxonomy (NCBI): domain Eukaryota; kingdom Metazoa; phylum Chordata; class Mammalia; order Artiodactyla; family Monodontidae; genus Monodon; species Monodon monoceros. The sequence goes on from NW_021703782.1 coordinate 100,236,764, forward strand.
TGGACTGTAGGGGTGCCAGAGTGGACATGGGAGGCATCCCATAGATATCTAGAATTCAAAGCACTTACTTTGACTGGTTTATCCAGAACAAAGAGGCTTCTGGGCTAAAAGCAAATGAGAAATAAAAACATATCATGTTACTTTTAATTTGGAGAAAACCATTATCATTGAAGTCCTGGGCTGAGTTGAGAGCTTGGGTTTTGTCTACTCCCAGGTTTCCACCTTCCTTTGAGATAGAACCAATGATATCAAGGGACTTCAGTCACTTCTGGATTACTCCGAACAAGGGGTGGGAAGAAGGTCTCTGGAGAATCTCAAATCTCAGTTAAAAACAAAAAAAAAGATGGCAGCTCTCCATTGTCCAGGGTGGCCTTGCTGAGGGAGAGGCTCCACAGACAGGTCCCCTCCTGCCACCTGCTCAGGAATCACCCAGGATTATCTTAAAACCAACGACTGCAGAGCCAGCATACCACCAGCTCAGAGCCTTCTACAGAGCAGCCTCAAAGGGCATTTCTTTAGCTAACGAAGGCAGTGAGACCATCTGAAGGCACCTACAAGACTGGACCAGCGACTGTATGACTCCTCTAGGGGACCACCTCCCTTCATTCAACAAATACTTGCTGACAGTGTGTTACATGCCAAGTGCTGGGGATATGGCATTGACTGAGACAGACACAGTCCCTATGCGTCCTTGTGATGCAGACAAGCTACTGGGGACAGCAGAAAAAAAAAAAAGCATAAGTAACCAGGAGCACTTAACAGGAAGACCTGGAAGGCTTCCCAGAGGAGGGGATAATGTTTTAGCTGAGTTCTGAAGGATAAATAGGAGTCCAGGGGAAGAGGAACTGGGAAGAATGTCCCTAACAGAGACAAAAAAATGCAAAGGCCCTGAGAAAGGAAGGAGGCACTTAAATGTGCAAGGAAATAAACAGAGAAGTAGCCAGAGGTCCCCTCGCTGGGGCCTGCTGGGGATTTTGCCCTTGAAGAGTTTTAGGCAGGAGACGAATAGGGTCCTATCTGTAGGCCTTGTGAGAGTAGATATGGGTGACTAGTCATGAGGCTGGCAGTGGTCCAGGCCCAGGTCAAGGGAGCCAGGGAGATGGAGGGAGAGGAGTGCACTGACTTGCGAGACATTTGGGGGGCAAAGGGACAGGACTTATAGTACTAGATTCCTCCATTGTTTTGTGCACGGAAGCTGTGCCCAATGGCTAAACCTTACTTGCTCACTTCTCCTCCCTGTGAATATAAAGGAGAGAGCTTGGTAGAAACAGTTCTGGACCTGGGCTCAGGTACCTGCCCTGGCTCAGCGCCTTTCTGGCCCCAGCTGCCCTCATCTCTGAAAAAAATAAATGGCTAATATTTGTTTCAGACTTTGCCTTCTGCCCCTGCTGGGAGTCCACATCTCCTGGTAGGAGTAAAATGCATGCCCTCTTTCCACCTATGGTTTCCCCTCTGAGCTCAATACTTGTGGACCAAGCTCTAACGTCCCTTGTTTCTAAATCTGTTTATTGATACGACAATATTCATAATAGCTAATAATTGGCCAGGGACTGTTCTAAGAGATTGACATGTATTAGCTCATTAAATCCTCACAACAATCAGTGAAGGAGGTTCTATTCTTCCTCAGAGGCACCGACACATTAAGTGGTTTTGTTCAAGGTCGTACTGCTAGGAGAAGAAACAGTATTTGAACCTGGGGAATCTGACTCCACGCCCTACAAGAGGAGGAAGGGAGAGGGGAGAGGAGGGGGCGGGCCCGCTGCAACTCAGCACTCAGACCCCCACCTGGCACTCAGGGCGTCCATCTGCAGATTCAGATTTGCCACCTTGTCCCAACTTTTTAATCTGCCATCTTGCCCTTTGCACCCTCCTCTCCCAGAAGCCTTCGACATCTCAGGTCACAGCAACACCCACGCTGCAGTGTATGGCATTTGACACATATTCATCCTTCAAGGCACAGCTCAAATGCCACCTCTTCTGTGCCTTCCTTGGTACGATCCTAGCACAGTGCCTGGCACACAGTAAGTGCTCAATAAATATTTGTAAATGAAGGCAAAAAAAATAGATCCCTCTCTAAGCCAAACATAATCTTTGCCTTCTTGAACTCTCATGGCCCCTTTTCTCTCCCTCTGATGTCCTTCCTCCACTCGCATTGTTGGTTTGTTTTTTTTTAAATTTAACTTTATCTAGGCTTTTGGTTTGATTTTCTAAATTTAACTTTAAAAATTTATTTATTTATTTATCGTTGTGTTGGGTCTTTGTTGCTGCGCACGGGCTTTCTCTAGTTGCATCGAGAAGGGGCTACTCTTCGTCGCATTGCATGGGCTTCTCATCGCGGTGGCTTCTCTTGCTGTGGAGCACAGGCTCTCGGCGCATGGGCTTCAGTAGTTGTTGCACGCGGGCTCAGTAGTTGTGGCTCACGGGCTCTGGAGCACAGGCTCAGTAGTTGTGGTGCGCAGGCTTAGTTGCTCCATGGCATGTGGGATCTTCCCGGAATAGGGATCGAACCCATGTCCCCTGCATTTGCAGGTGGATTCTTAACCACTGTACCACCAGGGAAGTCCTGCATTTTTGGTTTATTGGTGTGTACGTCTGCTTGCTCCATCCAAAGCATAACCCCTTGAGGATAGGAATTCTCCTTGGCTCACACTGTATCCCTCACAGCACTCGGCATGAACGACCAGCTCAAGAAGGAGCCCCAGACGATGAATCAGATCTGAGTTCTAGTTAGAACTTGGACATAAATTCACTGTTAAGTCATTTCACCTATTTGGTCTCCATTTTGTCACTTGAAAAATGGGAACTCTCAGCTAAAGGAAGGGTTGTAATCGTGGGTCGAGAATGGGCTGCAATCAGACAGCCCCGGACCTAAATCTTCCTGAAAATGTGACTTTGAAAATTCACCTTTAACATTGTGAAGACTCAGTGTTCCTCATCTGGAAATGCTGACTAATACTTACTCGCAGGCCTATGTTAAGAACGGGAGGGAATGCATGTTGCAGCTCCTGGCAAATGCTCAATAACTAGTAGCTGCCATCATCAAAATCACCCTCACTGTCACTACTTTATTATAACCTTTAAGGTTTCCTCCACCTCTAAGATTCTACGAATTTTTTCTTATCCAGCCTCAAATCAAACATTCTTTCAGGATGCTCTACTGACAACAGTTCTCTTTCCGAATCAGTTGATGTGTTCGACTGAGTTATTTTACAACCCTTTTTAGCTACAGTGCTGCCCACCTGTCTAAGGTTAGTGCCCTCAGCTCACCTCAGATCATCACATGGTCAATTCACAGGGTGGCAAAGAATCTGCTGCCTTTTAAACCTCTTGCAGACATTCAAATAGATTCCTCACATTGAAGAATTCTGTGGCAGCAGTCTGGGTGCCAGACTATGGCCCTGAAGAGCGGCCAGAACCTGCTCCAGTTACTGTGCAGAGAAGAGTGTGCCCAGCACTGAGAAATAACCCTCTTTATGGGAGGCTAGTGCCAAGATGCACATTTGGGCCTTTGGCTCCCATAATTTAATTTTGTGAAGTACCCCAAATATGGAAGTATGACTCTGGCTGCAATTCAAAACACCAAGGTTATCCAAGCAAGCGTTCAGAGCTTGAAGGTTACCTACACAAGCAACTCAATTCAGGGGAGGAACCCGAAGGGCGCTTGCTCTTCTGTTGGAACCTTCCAACTGCTAGAGCTCTTCCTTTTATTATTTGCTAAAGTCCCCTGTCCTATTCTGCCCTCTGAGCAGGTGATGAGGGTGGCGGTAATGATGGTGAGGATAATGGTGAGAGCAGCTAGCATTTACTGAGTGTGTTGCCCTAAGTGCTTTATACAGAGTAACTTATTGAATCCACCAACCCTATGAGGCAGGTACTACTGTTATGCCCATTTAAAAGAAAAAATAATCCAGGTTTACTAAAGCTTTTACAGGTATACAAACTGGTCTGTTCCACAAATACACTCACTAAGACAGGGAGAACAGCCCCCATTCATCAGTCATTTCTTTATTTTTTTAACTTACTATTTTATATTGGGGTAGAGACGATTTACAATGTTGTGTTAGTTTCAGGTGTACAGCACAGTGATTCAGTTATACATATACGTGTATCTATTCTTTTACAAATTCGTTTTCCATTTAGGTTGTTACATAATATTGAGCAGAGTTCCCTGTGCTATACAGTAGGTCCTTGTTGGTTATCTTTTTTTTTTTTTTTTTTTTTTTTGCGGTACGCGGGCCTCTCACCGCTGTGGCCCCTCCCGCTGCGGAGCACAGGCTCCAGACGCGCAGGCTCAGCGGCCATGGCTCACGGGCCCAGCCGCTCCGCGGCATGTGGGATCTTCCCAGACCGGGGCACGAACCCGTTTCCCCTGCATCGGCAGGCGGACTCTCAACCACCGCGCCACCAGGGAAGCCCTGGTTATCCATTTTAAATACAGCAGTGTGTACACGTCAATCCCAAACTCCCTAACTATCCCTCCCCCCGCTTCCCCCCCCCCCCGCCGGTAACCATAAGTTTGTTCTCCCATTTTTAAAGATAGGGAAACTGAGGAACAGTGTGGCTGAATAACTTGCCCAAAGTCACAGAGGAGGTAAGTGGTAGCACAGGACCAGCCCCAGGCAGCCTAGCTCCAGACTTCAGCGAGGATAATTCCTCAGCCCTCAAGTATCTAAGGAAGCCCCAGGAACTCCCTGCATCCAACACTGAGTCATCTTTTCTTTGGACTAAGTACCCACAGTTTCAATTCAAAAGACCTGGTTTATAGACCACTTCAACAGGGTCACTCTCTAGCTTGTCTTGTTTTTCTTAAAATGAGTTGTTCAGAATGAAACAGGATAACACTCCAGAAGCGGTGAGATCTATGCAGCACCCCAGGGAATAACAGCTCTGGAGTCTAGAGAATCCTCCTTCTACTGACGTACCTGAAAGTGCAGTTCCTTTATAAGTGGCCAAGATTGTCCTGCTGGCTCATCAAATCTTAGAATTTAATAATTGAAAGAGACATTCTAATGTTCATCCAGGCCATCATCTTGAACTTGGGAGGCTTCTAAGACACTTCACCATGAAAATATCAGTGGTGCTTCCCTGGTGGCACAGTGGTTGAGAGTCCGCCTGCCGACGCAGGGGACACGGGTTCGTGCCCCGGTCCGGGAAGATCCCACATGCTGCGGAGCGGCTGGGCCCCTGGGCCATGGCCGCTGAGCCTGCGCGTCCGGAGCCTGTGCTCCGCAACGGGAGAGGCCACAACAGTGAGAGGCCTGCGTACCGCAAAAAAACAAAAAACAAAAAAACAAAAAAACAAAAAAAAACAATGGTGACGAGACAGCTCTCCTGGCCCAGAATTGGAAGGTGGCCTTTTTTTTTTTTTTTTTTTTTAATTTATTTTATTTTTGGCTGTGTTGGGTCTTCGTTTCTGTGCGAGGGCTTTCTCTAGTTGTGGCGAGTGAGGGCCACTCTTCATCGCGGTGCATGGGCCTCTCACTGTCACGGCCTCTCTTGTCTCAGAGCACAAGCTCCAGACGCACAGGCTCAGGAGTTGTGGCTCACGCGCTTAGTTGTTCCGCGGCATGTGGGATATTCCTAGACCAGGGCCCGAACCCGTGTCCCTGCACTGGCAGGCAGATTCTCAACCACTGTGCCACCAGGGAAGCCCTAAGGTGGCCTTTTTGAAAGAAAGGCTGAGCTGTACCAATGCCTCTTAAGTCAAAATCATCATGCATTTTTGTAGCCACTTGCGGAGACTCCTTTCTGTCAGAGGCTCTGCAGCTGGAATCTCCGAGGCATTGGTAGTTTCCAAAAACACAGAAGCAGCTCAAATATTTGGGGTGAATCCACTGATGAACTTGAAAACTCAGAAATATTTAATTCATCTTGCTTTCCAGGGTTAAAAGAAAGACAAAATACCCCAAAGTTTTGCCAGGCACAAATGAATCACCAGCAATTCAGAGTGTATTTTTGCACCAAAGTCAACAACCTTGAATTGTTCCTTTAAACTTTGCAAGTATTTTAGGACTGCAAAAATCAGGGTGGATTTCTCATGGAATTCCTGTCTGAAATTTCTTAAGGTAATTTCCATATCTGGTCATATAAATAATTTAATATGACATTTTGGTCTTAATATGACCTTACTGTTTCTGGCTCTAGCCTACCCAGAACCGCAAAGGTATAAAAATCAAGACATTAGGAACATGGCAGAAGGAAGATAATTAATTACTTAGAAGGTGCATGAAGATCTAATGATTTTGGGCTTCCCTGGTGGCGCAGTGGTTAGGAATCCGCCTGCCAATGCAGGGGACATGGGCTCAAGCCCTGGTCGGGGAAGATCCCACATACTGCATAGCAACTAAGCTCACGTGCCACAACTGCTGAAGCCCGCGTGCCTAGAGCCCATGCTCCTCAACAAGAGAAGCCACCGCAATGAGAAGCCCACGCACCACAACGAAGAGTAGCCCCTGCTGGCCGCAACTAGAGAAAGCCTGTGCACAGCAACGAAGACCCAACGCAGCCAAAAATAAAATAAATAAATCTTTTAAAAAAGAAAAAAAAAGATCTAATGATTTTAAAGACAGTCTAGGGCTCAGGGATACAGGAAGGATGAAATCCCTTCTTTATGGTGTCAGTTAATCCTAATTTTAATTCAACCTGCTGACTTGGCTGATACCTGGAGATTAGAGGAGACTTTCATTAACATCGCTTTATCATGTTTCATAATTACCTGTTGATATATTCCCAAAACACAACAATTACAGTTGAGACAACCAGCATTGACAGAATCACTTTTCCTTTGACATTCATTATTTTCTCCTGGGAAAAGAAAAGAAGAGGGGGAAAAATAGATTAAATGTTGAGAATGGGGTATGGTTTTTAAGAAATGCTTCTACCCATATCCTTTCTAAAAGGAAAAGTTGATGAATATTTAACGAGAGCTAAGGAGCATGTTCTGCCTTAAACTGCATAGGCCCGTGATGGCAAATTAGCCAGTTCAATGAATTGACGGGGCTGCTTGGGTTGGGAAGGACGCTAAGGCCACTTTGAGGCTCAGAGGGAAAGTACCCTGATTGATCACAAGGTTCACCATGGACATGGGAGAGTGGGGGGTTGTTTGTTTATTTATTTACTTACTTATTTTTATTGGAGTATAGTTGCTTTACAATGATGTGTTAGTTTCTGCTGTACAGCAAAGGGAATCAGTTATATGTGTACATATATCCTCTCTTTTTTGGATTTCCTTCCCATTTAGGTCACCACAGAGCATTGAGTAGAGTTCCCTGTGCTATATAGTAGGTTCTCATTAGTTATCTATTTTATACATAGTAGTGTATATATGTCAATCCCAATCTCCCACTTCATCCCATCCCCCCTTCCCCCCTTGGTAACCATAAATTTATTCCCCACATCTGTGACTCTATTTCTGCTTTGCAAATAAGTTCATCTGTACCATTTTTCTAGAGTGAGGGTCTAGCTAATGTTTCCCATGGACACCAGCTGCCTCTGACTCAGATCGCCCCACCTCTTGGCATGTGATTTTGGGGAACCATCCATTCCTGAGCTCTGCTGCCCTTGATATACTGCCTATATGCCCGTCCTCAGAGGGGAAAACTCCCTGGTCCTTTACAATCTAGACTCAACTACTTCCCAGCCAGCTTTTCTTCTCCACACTCACACAATCGACACACAGTAGGTATATAACTATTTCTTGATTGCCGCATGAAATTGTGATTGAAGGGGGAAGGGGTGATGGGTATGGAATAATGGTTTGGGAAGTACCTCAATTTGGGTAGTCGGGGAAGCCCTCACTGGGGAGGTGATTTTAAAGCTTCCCACGGGATGAAGATAGGATGGAAAAGGATGAAAAGTGCCATGAGAAAGGGTGAGAATATTTCGGCAACAGCATCTATACCAGGCTGACCGAGAAAAAGCTTCTTGTGTTTGGAATAAAACAAAAGCAAAAAACCTGGACAAGAAGAAAATAGCTAAGTTGTCCCACCTGAGCGGCTGGAACGAGGGCGGGGTGGTGGTAGGAGGCAGTCAGAGGGTGGGCAGGGGCAGTCAGAGCCTGGAAAGGCATGGAAAGTGGGTGGGGACCCACCAAAACATCTGAAGCTGAAGAATCACTTCATCCAACTTCGTTCAGAGAGACCCATCTGGGCGCTGGGTATGCAGAACGGATAAAAGGACAAGGGCAGACTATTTTAATGGTCACAAAGAGGAGGTGGCCTGCCTCAAAGGGTGGCTTCATTCAAAATATACTTTGGAGACAGAACTGATAGGATTTGGCTGGTAATTTAGTCATCAGGGATGAGGGAAGAAACAAGGTTTCTGCTTAAGCAGGTGGGCTGTAGCATTCCTACAACCCATTCCTCAAATGGGTTGGAGGAGGAACAGGCTTGAAGGATAATGACCATGAATTGCCTTTTGGATGTGTATATTTCGAGGAGTGTGTGAACACCTGAATGGAGACGAGTAGGCAAGTGGACTTCCGAGCCTGAAGTTCATGGGAGAGATGTGGGCGGGCTGTGCAGTTGGAGGAGCTGCCCACGGACCCAGGACAGTATTTAACGTGAAGGGAATGAATTCGATTACCAAGGAGAGAATGTAGAGAGAAAAAAAGGAAGGAGGGCCCTGGGCTGAAGCTTGAAGATGCCGACACTTAGAGGTAGGATAGAGGAGGGGGCGAGAAGGAGAGGACCAGAGGTGGAGAAAACACAAGAGTGGGAGCCAATGTCATCGCCTTGGTGAAGCCACTTCCCACCTCCACCCCTGACCACCAGCGAAGCCCCCTTTCTCTCCTCCAGCTCCCTCATCACTTTATTTACGTTGCTGTACACATCACCTTGGGAGGCGGCTCATGTGGTAACGTCCACATTTTGGCTCTGTCTCTCCTAATCATTCGTTTGAGCTTCCTGAGGGCCGAAAGGATGTCTTCTTCTTCTTCTTTTTTTTTTTTTGGCCACACCACGTGGCATGTGGGATCTTAGTTCCCTGACCAGGGATGGAACCCGTGTCCCCTGCACTGGAAGCATGGAATCTTAAACACTGGACTACCAGGCAAGTCCTAGGGAGGATGTCTTCTTATTCAACCCTGAATCCCCAGTGCCCCACAGACAGCAGACGGGGCTGTCAATAAATGTCTGGTGAGCGCATGAGATAAAATGAGAATGGCACTGAGATGTGTCCTTTCAGGGGACAGGTTATTCTCCAATTCTTTTCAAAGAGCGTTCTGAGATGATTCCCGGCTTGGATCTCACATGCTCCATCACCTTTATTATTAAATCCAGTTAAAGAAGAAAAGGTATGGGATCAGCCATGACACTCTATTCCTTTTTTTTTTTTTGCGGTATGCGGGCCTCTCACCATGGCCCCTCCCACTGCGGAGCACAGGCTCCAGACGCACAAGCTCAGTGGCCATGGCTCACAGGCCCAGCCGCTCTGCGGCATGTGGGATCTTCCAGGACCGGGGCACGAACCCACGTCCCCTGCATCGGCAGGCGGACTCTCAACCACTGTGCCACCAGGGAAGCCCTCTATTCCTTCTTGCTTAGAAGGTGCGTTCTGTTTGGAAATGGAAAAGCCAGGGCTGAACTCGAGGTCATAACTCAACCTCCAGCTTTCAGATACAACTGTGATCGGTGGTGTTCCAGAGACCGTGAGAAGATGAGCCTTCTGGGCCACAGGGAAACCTCGGTCTCAAGCTTCTTCCCTGTGAATACCTCGTGAGCTGGCACAGACAGCCTGGGGCCCACAGCAAAGTTACAAAATGCAGAGGGCTGCATGCAACTCGGCCCCGCTGCTGGAAGAAGCCACTTGATTTCTATGTCAACAGCATTAGCACTGAGTGCAAGGAAAGGCCTGGTGTGGAAGCAAACAGATCTGGATTGAGACTGTGGCCATCTCTCTCTGCCACTGTCTTCACCCCCAGAGAAGTGTGGATGGTGATAGAACACAGGAGCTTGGGAATGAGGCGGGGATTTGAGACACATGAAAATGGGTAACTCCGAACATGTAAGCATCTTTTCAGACCCTCACCCAACTCCAAGCTCTGAAAACCAAAAGCCTGTTTATAGTTCAATTGGCATCCAGGCCCCAACTGACATGAGGCTATTTATAAATTTTATCCCACTTAGTGAGACTGTTTAAATGTTTCTTTGCATAAATATTGATGTATTTTGTTACGTGCTTGCTGCTGCTGCACTGGGTGCGTTACATAATATGATAAACACTCGGCATCTAAAAAATTCCGACATATCTGGCCCTAGGGATTCAGAAAAGGGATGGTGGACCTGTAATGGATCACGTTTAGGTGGGTTTCCTCGTCTCTAAAATGGGGTTAAAAATGGTGATGACTGTAAGAGTTGGCATCCATAAAATATTTAGCATTGTGCCTGGCACCACATAAATGCTCAAAAAATGCTAGTTCGGGCTTCCCTGGTGGCGCAGTGGTTGAGAGTCCGCCTCCCGATGCAGGGGACACGGGTTCGTGCCCCGGTCCGGGAAGATCCCACATGCCGTGGAGCGGTGGGCCCGTGAGCCACGGCTGCTGAGCCTGCGCGTCCGGAGCCTGTTCTCCGCAACGGAAGAGGCCACAACAGTGAGAGGCCCACGTACCGCACACACACACACACACACACAAAAAAAAAGCTAGTTCTTCTAGTGGTATCCATAAAACAGGCTGTTGGGAGGATCCAATGAAGACAGCACAGTGCCCGGTAGTTAGCAAGAGCTCAAAGCATATTTGAGAGAAAAGAATAAGGGTTTTGGAATAAGAACATGTTAAACAATAAAGTGCAAACTGATGCAAATTCGGGACTCTAAAGGTTTATCCAGCTGCTCTGTACTGCAGCCTGATTAAGAGCCCCTTGGCGATGCCAGGCGACTCTGATTTTCTTTGATCAAGCCCAGGCCATCCGAAGCTTTATCAACCCCACCTGCTGAGGATCAAACGCAAATTTTCTCCCGGTGTAAGAAACATTAAATAGAGAAACGCACAAGCTCTCATGGTAGAGAACACTGACGCTTACATCAGGGAGAGCCTGACATAAAATCAGACACACCCCCTAATCCCCTCTCCAAATGCAGCTGTTTGATTTTTTAATTTCAGAAATTAGCCTCAGAGGCAACTCTTGAAGCCCATTTCTTTCCGGACTCTATAAATGACTTGAATCTGCTTACTTTTTGCTGTGGCCAGGCATCACTCTTGTTGGAAACTTACAGTTGAAAGCTGTGCAAATGAGCCGATCTCACATCCTTTAGCAAAGCACTGGAAATGGGTGTATACACGCTTACTGGAATCTGGAACCCCAGTGTCTGGGGACAGAAGGGTTGGCAGGGTGGCCAGCGGGTCTTTTAAAACATTTTAATTTTTCTCTCTGGATAAAGTGAGGCATTTGGCAGCCAATGCGGCCTAAAAGCCCTTCGCTGATGTGTTTGTCTCTCAGAATTTTCAAAACTGTGTCATTCTGAAGATTCGTGGTTGACTCTTACCCACCAAGTAGGAAAGTTGGGGTTGCTTCCAAATGTCCCATTTAAGGGGTTGAGCACAGAATTAGGACCTACAGAGTACTAGCACCCTGCCTTATATGGGAGAGTATAACTAGCTGAGTCACCTGGACCCCACCCCTCAGAGGATCATGTGAGCCCAGCCAGGCGCAGTTCCACCTGAGCCCTCCCAGCATCTCCCAGGCCCTCTTGTCATGGTGCTTGCGATTTCCCTCTGAATCCATCCCACCACCGGCACGGGCTGCTCCTGGGCCACTCCCAGAACTCAGTCCCTGCAACGGTTTCCACAGGAAACCGTCCCCACTCCTGGAACAGGTGCACACTGTGCTAAAAGCCTGGGTGCATTTCGCAAGGCAGGGCCACACTGTAAGCCCGTCGTTCCTCCGCCGTCCTCGCCCCCTCCCCCCGCCTCCTCTCCCACTCCTGTTTGCCTGGAGTGTCAGACGTTTCCATGTGGCCCATAAATTAATTCTTCCACACAGAATGATACACACACCCACGACTTCAGAGAATCTCCTAGTTTCACCCCAACTGATCTAAGTCAAGGTATTCCGTCCAGATAGAATTCCTCTCTGAAAGGAATTCTCGTGGCCCTTGTTTTCTCCATCCCATGTCGGGAAAAGGTGAGCATCTCAGCTGAATCACAGCACTCAGAAGCCCTGGAAAAGCCATTATCTTGGGAGAGAATGGGAACAGCAGCGGCAGAGGAAACCAAACCTTCCTGCAGGCTGAAGAATCTTCCTCTCTCCCCGGGATTCTTCCCCCTGCCCCTGGAACCCACAAGTGCTGCAAACGAAACAAAGCAGCTGAGGGGGTGGGGAGAGAGCTCAGGAGCTGACTGGGTATTAGTCACCCTGCACAAAACCCCGCTAAGCACGTGCAGCCCTGTATGCACAACCCGGGGCAAGTTCTCTGGCTCTGAGCCTCTATTTACATAGACAAAATGGAGCTTCAAACATCCTCCTCTAGGGTTCTTGAAGGGACAAAAGGAGACATGTTTGCACAGCACATTGTGACCGGTGGTCAGTAAATGCTCCACCGATGGCAGTGGAAACAAGGATGATGCTTTCTCAGGGGAGAGATTCAGAAATGCGTGGCTCTGAGGGCAGAGCTGTGGTTCCCTCTGAGCAGAGACTTGGCCCTCCAGGGCAGCACCACACAGAAGAGTCAAGGGAGAGCCCTCCACGCCACGCTGTGACTGCTGTGACAGTCAGCTCGGCTCCCCACCGCCCCCAGCTCGGGGTCCCGCTGCGCATGGCCTTTGCCCCCGTGGCTCACCATGGGCAGGGAAGGAAGCGGCGGCTCAAACGTCACGCCAGCTCCCACACAGAGCGGCTTTGGGAACCAGGGTCACGGGTTCCTCTGGCCTCAGTCTCCCCAGCCTTGAAACAAGTCCTGTGGACTTAACTTTCCATGACAGGCTTTCCTGATTGACCTAGGACCTGGATGAGAAATCAGCCACAGGCCTGGAAGTCTCATTTTATGAGGACAAGTTCACTCAGCCACATGGAGCTCGTCTTGCTGCAATGGCCCACAGATTCCTGGAAGTGATGATCAAGAGAGAGGACGGCCAACCAACTCATGTTGAGCCCACAGGCCAACTGATCCAGAAGCTTATGAAACCTCTGAGTCAGGACCCCCGGCAAGACTGGGCCTGCTCTCCCACTGGGGTGGAGAGTGGGAAAAGCCCAAACGCTGGCCCGAGGCGAGGCACTGCTCCTGCCTGGGGGAATCACTCCAGCCTGGGTGCCTGTCCCAGGGCTGCAGGTGAGGCCTGAATACTGACCCCACTCCCTGCATACCTACCTGGGTCCCAGTAACAACCTGCCCCAGCTAGGCCTTGCTGAGCTCCCAGGAGCCCCCCACTTTGATCCACAAGAGAAGGAGCTGAACTAGCTGCTACTCTGCTCCCTGCTCAGGGGTCCCAGTGATCCAGACCTCACAGCCACCTGGTACCCACACCCCCCTCCCGCCATCCAGGATCGAAGAGCTGAGTTCTTCAGAGATCTGGCTGGAGCCACCTGAGCAGGGAAGTGCCGAAAGATTCACAGCCGTGGCATCACCGATAACAAGTTGTAAAGCTGAAAGAAACTTCTAAACTCGCAGTTATAAAAAGCAACCACTGACTGACCATGCTAGAGGCAAAACTGATTTGTCTCTGTCTCTATTAAAAATGATACTACAAAATCAGCAAAGAGGCAATCCAGGAGTATGCAGCCAAAATATGACAGGTGCATCAGACAGCTGAGTAATACTGATCATTTTTATATTACTTTCACATTTTATTAGGATGTTTTCTGGATTTTGTCCTATGTAGAGTATTTGTCAATTTTTGTTATTTGTTGGGATGTCTCCTCACATTCTAAATAGTTTTCCATAACCATGGGTTTCACATCCACGGATTCAACTAACCACGGATCAAAAATGTTAAAAAAAAAAAATTCCAGAAAGTTCCAAAAAGCAAAACTTGAATTTGCTGCGTACATGCAACAATTTACATAGCATTTACATCATACTCGGTATTGTAAGTGATCTCCAGGTGACTTAAAGTGAACAGGAGGATGTGTGTAGGTTATATGCAAATACTATGCCATTTATGTAAGGGACTTGAGCATCTTCAGATTTTGGTATCTGTGAGATCCTGGAACCAATCCCCTGTGGATACCGAGGGACGACTGCATTCACTTCCACACTAATATTATACTTGCAACTCTGCATTCTTTTTCTTAAAGCGGACCCTGAAAATTGAATAAGCTTCTGGCCCTGCAACACTTGGATGCCCCCCAACTGAACCAGGCCAGGCCCCAGGCTAAATGCTTTACCAGTAATCTCTCAGGTAAGCCTCACAACGACTGTGTGAAAGCATTCTAGTATCATGCTCATTTTACAGATATGAAAATGGAGGCTCGGAAAGGTTAAGTGACTTGCCCAATGCCACACAGCATAAAGTGGTGGAGCCAGGATTCAGGTCCAGAGAGTTGGCCTCTAGTGCCCACCCTTTTAACTCTTTTGTTCTCAGTAAACATGCAGGCTTATCCATGGACTAACCACCCATGTGTCTTTGCAACATCCTCTCATTTTGCCTTTCATGATTACCACTTAGCAATTGACCCAAAGCCAGCTAATCACAGGCTAGACTCACTGAGGGGCTAGCTTCTCCTTGGACCAGCTGGTGAGCATTGGCTCAACTCCTCTGCCATTTCCAGGTGCCTCTTGTGTGCCTGGTGTGGGAGCCTTCCGCACTCACTCCATCCTGTTCATCCCTCATCCTGGTCAGCGCAGCGGCTTTTAGCTGAGGAAACTGAGCTTTAGCAAAGGCTGAGATCACTGGGCTCACCCACAAGGTGGGTGGTGTGTTTGAAAAGCAGACCCTCTGCCTCCCAGGCCCAGCTCTTGGCAGGGGGTTGGTGCTGAGGGTGAGGAGGGAGAATGCTGCTTTATCCTAAAACCTCTCTAAATTGGTGGGCATTACAGGGAAATGCTCCCTGTTGGGAGAAACATGTTATAATTCGTGGGGAAAAAAAGTGCATGGAGGGCTGTTTTCAGTTATGTTTTTCATTACAAGGGTCAAAGTAAACACAGACGGAGGAAAAAAAGAGACAAGCTTCAGACTAAATATACAACTGGCTGTCGCTCCAGCCATCACAGATGGAACAACCTGTTCTCGGAGGGACGTCTTGTTGTGCCCTTTCTTGAATCCCCTTCAGGAAATCTGAAGCCTGGATCCAGCCAGCTTTTCCTTGCTGCCTGGCCCAGAAATCAGTGTGCAAGAGTTCTTCCAAGAGAAAGAAGGGGAGGTAAATGAAGGGTCGGCACTGCCCTGAGAGGGCTCTGCATCCACCCGCAACGCAGGTCCTGGGCCCCAAGACTTGCCCTCCTGCCCCTGCAATGGCACTTTTGAGTCCTGCACAGAAAACCCCAGGCTGCAGCCATGCCCTGTGAGGTCCTGCCAGGGGCAGCAAACTAACAGGGACTGGACCAGCATCCCACCAGCACCCACTTCTTGATCCGACGCCAGGGAGAGGAGGACTCTGTCTTCTTCTAGAACTACCGAGGGGACCAGCAAGCAGTTAGGGGGAGAGCGGGGTTCCTCCCCCAGGGGCATGCACGCCGCAGCCGGCTCACAAAACCCCCAGTGACCCCGACAAGGCAGAGGTAAATCACTTCAACATGTCACGTACCTCATCGTCTGCTTCTCTCCCCCCAGAGTAAAAGGCAAAACAACAAAGTTCTATTGAGCTCCGTTCTGCAGAAGGAGGTCGGGCTGGGAGGAAAGGAAGGTGCTCCGTTCCAACTCCTGTCAAAAGAATAAACAGCTGTTTCAGGAAGAGGGGGGCAGACGGATCCCGCAGCAGCAGTCAGGGCTTTGTTCCTTGCTGGCCCTGGGAAGTGGGCCGTTTATCAGGCCTGTTGACTCAGAGCTGCATGCCAAGGCAGAGACGTTCCTCTCTGGGCCCGGGAACGGCCCGGCCTCCCTCACCAAGCAAAACTACAGGTCCAAACTAGGGCTGGTGTTGGAGGAGGGAAGGCCACCACCCTTGGGAGAGACGTACAGGCCACCTGCGTCACCCGCTCCTGGGCGAAAATGAGAACCGTTCTGAACCCAAACAACCCCAAGTGACAGCTACCAGGAACAGCTGACGGAGAGTTAAAAAGGAAGGGAAAAAAAATGGAGAGGGGTGCTTGAAGGAGAGAGTCCTCAAGACTCCTGTTGAACTGCCACCTAAACGTTCCTCCACATCGAGCCTCTCTTCCACATCCTTTAGGCTTCAGAAGTTGTTTTGTTGGAGCGCTATTTTTATAGAATGTTCTGAGATCGCCCGCATTGCAAGCCGAGCTATAAGAACTTTAAAAGGTCACTGAGGCCCAACCCTGCTCTTTGGCTGAATAATGCTTAACCCTTCCCACACCCACCTCCAGCTCCCAAAATAGAACTTCCCAGCTGGAAGGGACCTCACAGCGGTGGATTTTCAAATGTTGAAACAGCGAAAGCTTTAAAAAAAAAAAAGCACATGAAGTCATTCTCAGAACCCCTATGTGAAACAGAGGACACAGGGAGCTGTGGTTGATGCAGGGAAATGAAGCTTAAAGCCCCCCTACCCATCTCTCCCAAGTGGCCCTGGACACCTCCTTGGGAGTACAGACTGGAAACCCCAGACAGACCAAGGAGACGGGACCAAAACCAGATGGAAAGGGGCCAAGGACTGCCCCCCAGCCTCCAAGGGATGCCTAATCCAGCCTCTTCCTCTTGGTCTCCAGAGCTTTCACGGCCCCCTCCTCTGGGGGCATGAGCTCGTCGACCACAGTCTTCAGGGTCTGGAAGTACTGCTTAACTACTGACTTAAATCCTTCCTGCCGGCATCTACTACAGCTAACCCAGCCACACCTTACAATCCAGTTATTCCACCCAGGTCTATACCTCAAAGAAAGTACACATAAGCTCACCCAGAGACACGGACTGGAACATTCACAGTGCACCAAAAACTGGCAACGACCCCAAGGCGCACCGTCAGACAGATCGGGTGTGATCGAGCGTGGGAGTCCACGTACATCAGCGAGAAGTAACCAGCTACAGTCACTGACATCAGCAGGATGCATCTCACACACACTTCTTTCTCACTGAGCGAAAGAAGGCCTGGGTGACTCCATTCATTGAGCGTTCAGAAATAGGCAAAACCAACCTGTGGTGCTAGAAGTCAGAGAGGGGGGTGGTAGAGACTGGGAAGGGGCCCCGGGGAGTTCCATGTTGTTTCTTGAGCCAGGTAGTGGTTACACAGGTGTGTCTACTTTGTGAAAATTCATCACAAATGTCCCTTCTCTGTGTGTATGTTAAGAGCAAAAGTGAACAGAAACCCTCCTGCTGGAAACTGCATTCTCTGGGGCATTCTGTCTTTCCCTGACTCTGGTTCTCAGGACACAGGGTCACGGATAGACCTTGCTTTTTTCCTTCTCTTGGGGTGGACCTCCCAATACCGAGCACCATGGAGCACCTCACTATGGGCTCAGGGAAGATCTGTTGCATTAAATGATCCAGGCATCTGTACTGTGGTCAACAGGGAAGGGAAAGATGACAGCATTTGGAGGCTAAGGAGCTGCGCTAAGATAAACTGGTCCTTTCTACAAGCAAGCAGTGATCACAGGGGTCTTCCGTTTTATAGTTTACAAAGCAGCCTCTCGCCTTTATCTCAGTGAGTCCTCAGGCTCACCCACCCAGGGGTCAGGGAAGGGGGGGAGGCTCTGAGAACCTCTGCGACTTGCTCGAGGTCGCCAGCTGGTGGGTCTCATGCCGCCCTTCCTCCTGAGCTGCCCCCGGGGGACACTCTACAGGTTAGTGGAATCAGAAGCTCCGGGTTGGTTAACCACAGCTCGACAGAGCATGCAAACCTGGAAGGCAGAAAATTCAACTTCCAGAGGATCCAACATGAAATTCCTCCTTCCCTGAAGCAGACTCTCAAAACAAGGGAGCACATACTTGTGGTCGGTTTTTAATTGAGAGGCGGGAACTGGAGCAAGGGAGCCTCAGGCCATGTTGCTCTGCTGATCAAAGGAGGCCAGAGGCTGTCCAGGTTAAGAGCCTGGCATCCCGGCCAGGCTGACTAATCTCATCACTCAATGGTCACCAAGGTCCCTTCCAGCCCTAACAGTCCACGGGCCTGTCAGACGACAGCCAGCATTCAGGGCCTGTCTGTCTGCCACACGCCGACTTAGAGGATCACACAGCCTCAGAGCTGCAGCCAAGGGAGCTACAGCCCAGGTGTGGAGATGCCCTGGCTTCACATCCCAGACCCCTTCCGGCTGGGAATCACGAAGGATCAGACCCCCACCCTGCTTACCTCTGTGCAAGTGTGAGGATTAAGTGTTCTCGGCAAAGAATGCTACAGACACAGAAGCTTCAGGCTGTCACTGTTTGTTGAATCCTGAATGTGTTCAGGGCAGTTATAAAAGATATTCTTGTGTGTGTGTGTGTGTGTGTGTGTGTGTGTGGTACGCGGGCCTCTCCCTGTTGTGGCCTCTCCCGTTGCGGAGCACAGGCTCCGGACGCGCAGGCTCGGCGGCCATGGCTCACAGGCCCAGCCGCTCCGCGGCATGTGGGATCTTCCCGGACCGGGGCACGAACCCGTGTCCCCTGCATCGGCAGGCGGACTCTCAACCACTGCGCCACCTGGGAAGCCCTATAAAAGACATTCTTGCTGATGCTCGTGAGTGCTGGAGCAATTTGGTTGGTTTCCCCTTCTCTGTGTTGGGGATAATCATAATCCCCACCTCTCAGGGTAGGCCAGGAGCTTAGAGCATGGTGGTTCTGAATTTGGACTCTGGGCCCAGGCTGCCTGGATTTGAGTCCTGGCTCTGCCCCGTATGCTGTGCAATCCTGGGCAACTTACTTAACTTCTCTGTGTCTCTGTTTCTACAGCTGTAAAATGGGGATAATAGTACTTGTATGGTAGCTGGCACATGGTAAGGGTATAGAGATACATATTACCTGTTATTGCAAGAATTAAGGAGATACTCCTTGAAAAGTGCTTGAGGTTCTCAATCACTGATAGTCTCTAATGTTCAATTCATCCAAGGTTGCCGTTCCCTTGATTTTACATTGGTGTATGAAATAAAAATTTTGATCATGTTTTCCTCCAGGTTGGGGAAACGTGGGGAAGGAGAGGTTCCGGCCAATGTTTCCATTACCATTAAGTACTGCCACACACCTGTGAGCATCAGAGCCGAAATGATCTTGGTGAAAGCCCATGTAATAAATAACTGCACTCAGGAGAGTTTGCACCTCTAAGTCTATTTCCTTGAGAAGAGCTGGAAACACGAAATCATGATGACTCTTTCCAAGCAACACATAGCAAACCTTCTTGAGATGTGCCTCCATCCCACCTAACTCCAGGACAGACTCCACCAAAGCCATGCTGGAGCGCTCCCCCTGCTTCCATAAGCTTCCATCCTGAGCCTCAGCCACACCCCTTGTACCAGGAGGTCCCTCCCTGGGGCTAACCTTGGTTCTTCATGCTGTAGGTCAGACTCTTTCTAGAGAAGGAAGGAAGGAGAGAAGAAGGAAGATGCTGGCTTTGTTGACAGCTTGGAAGGTACGAGGAGCTCCCACCGAGGGGCAAGGACTGGGTTCTGAGGACAGCCTGGGCTTGAGCCCCCAATACAGGTGGCTGGATTTCCCCAACCGAGGAGTCTCCCCTCCCCCTCTACCCTCCCTTGGTTCCTCTCACCGCTTCCTCAGGCTGGTGGCCCCAGATGGAGGTGAAAAAGAGGCACCTGGTTGTTCTTATCACAATCGGGCTGTGGGTGCCAGGGGGTGTCCTCGACTCCCCTAGAAGTTCTCACCCTTCCTGAATGGAGAAAGGCTTGAAGCCAGTAGGCCAGTGCCCTGCCTCAGAGGAGAACTACTTCCTGAATAGGTGAGAAGCTCAGTGTCCCTCAAGGTCACAATCATGCCCTGTTTAGAGCCCACTGCTGTCTACAACGACCCATATACTTTTACACAACCCTAGGAGGGTAAGTAAGGTGAAGAGTACAGTCCCAAGTTATAAGGAAGGGAACTGAGGATAAAGTAAGAACCTTACAGAAGTGTATGGTCTGAGTCATTAACCCTGGAATGGAAGACAAGTTTAGGGTTTTTCCATGATTCTATCCCACCTTAACCTCTTATACCCCCGATGGTGGTGAAGCCAGACCAAACTGGGGATGCTAACGGATGCAGAAGAAGGCAGGGGCTGTGAACCAGATGCCACTGGAACCCAAGAGCTATTGGGGGGCGGGGGGTGCTTGTCTTCCGTCTTGGTCACTTCCGGGTTTTCCCAGTACCTGGAACAGTACCTGGCACCTGTTAGATGCTCAATAGATATATGTTGAATGAATGCTGAGTGAAAGCCAGGAGCCAGGTGGGCAGCAGAATTGTGTGAATTTGACCAGGTATAATGCAATAGGGAGTGATGGGGTCTGTGGTAAACTGGGGAACTTCTGCCCAAATCAGATCGAAATCAAAAGAGAGAAAAAAAAGTGGGAATTCCCGGTGGTCCAGTGGTTAGAACTCTGTGCTTCCACTACAGGGGGCCCATGTTCGATCCCTGGTCAGGGAACTAAGATCCCGCAAGCTGCCCAGTGCGGCCAAAAATAAAAAAATAATAATAATAAGAGAAAAATAACTGCACCTAAACAGCACTTCTCTGATTACGGAATGTGATATATTGGCCACAGGTGACTCCTTTTTTAAGGGAAATCATTTTGTACCAGAAACTAAAAGTACTATTTGAACCCCTGCTCCGTTATCACCAGCCTGTGTGATGCAGCCATGTCCAGTTTCCTTCTCTGTGCCTCTGTTTTCTCATCTGTGGAGTGGACGGTCCCTCCCAATTCCACTCTGCCCTGCCTGAGCCTGAATCTGGGGGTACAGCTGTGAATCGGGCTCTTATAGAAATCTGACCGGGGGAATCTCAGAAGCCTTCATGGAGGAGGTGATGTGACTGGACCTTTTCAGGTGGGCTTCTCCTGCCTCCCAGCGACCTGGCATGTCTGTCTGCACAGGCCTTCACCCCTCTCTTCCTTCTCACTAAAGACAGGCTGGCAGGCAGCCCCCCCCTTCAGGATTTGTAAATCCTCTTCTGCTCAGGCCTGGTCCCCCCAGGAGGTCCTGTGGGGTCATCTTATGAACGAACCAGCTTTGGCTTTTGGAGGCAGGGGCCAGGATGCCACAGAACCTCCAGGCCACTCAGGAGCCCTTCTGAACCCTCCCAAAGGAGGCCCCAAACACACCAGTGAAAGAAAAGAGGAAATGGGGCACAATTCTGGCCCCAAAACAGAGAAACTCAGCCAAGCAAAGAGAGGGGAAACCAGCTTTTTGAGAAAGGGGACTCCGAGTCTGGCAGAGCCACAGAGAACTTTCTCCCAACCTGGCTCACTGCAAGGCCGGGGTGAGGACTCACACAACCGTGAAGATAAGGATAGGCAGGCCTGCCCCACTCAGCCCAGCCCAGCCCAGCACAGGCCCAGAAGCATTTCTTTCCAAAGAGCCTGTGGAAGGGGATGGATTGCAGTGAAGAAAACGTTTTAAAAATTGAAGTCAAGACCAATAATACAACCAGATAAAAGAAAGCCCAAGAAAGTGCTTTCTAAATCCAATGACCTGCTTCCACAGGCCATGTGGCTCCAGGCACATCCTTTTCCCCATCTGGGCCTTACACCCCATGTGGGCGCTAACCAAAGCTGAAGCAGCACTTTCCCAGGATCCCTATGGCTCCTTGGAGGGGACCCACGTGGGCTCGGTGGCTGTGAAGAGCCTGTTCTCACTTGCTCTGCAAACCTGGCTGAATGTGCAGCCTTCAGAGCTCAACGTCACCTCCTCTGAGATCTGCTTCCCGGCTGGAGCTGATTCTCTCTCCCAAATTCCCACTGCCCTTGTGCAGCCTACTTGGAGCACAGGTTGCTGTGCAAGTGTCCATCTCGCCCTCCACGTGCAAGCTCTCAAGGGCAGCAGGGAGCTCTGCTTTAACTCAAGGTCCCTGGTGGTCCTCATACAGGGTCCAGTACAGAGGCGGTCCTGAGGATCGGTGGATGGACGGACAGATGGATGGTATATTGGCTTGCTAGGGCTTCCGTAAGAAAGTACCACAAACTGGGTGGCTTAACACAACAGAAGTTTATTCTCTCACAGTTCTGGAGGCCAGAAGTCCAAAGTCAAGGTGTTGGCAGAGCTGGTTCCCTCTGAAGGTCATGAGAGAGAACCCAACATGCCTCTCTCCTAAGCTTCTGGTGGTTGCCAGCAACCCTTGGCGTGTTCCTTGTGACAGCATAACCCAACGCTCTACAGCGCCACACAGTGTTCTCCGTGTGTGTGTCTGTGTCGAAGTTTCCCTCTTCTTATAAGGACACCAGTCATTGGATTGGAGCCCACCCAAATCCAGTGTGACCTCATCTTAGCTTGAGTCATCTGCAAAGAATCTATTTCCAAAAAAACTCATATTCATAGGCACTGGGAGTTAGGACTTGAACACATCTTTTTGGCAGACACAATTCTACCCACTAGAGACAGTTATCCAAATAGCTATTGGTTGGGAGCCTGTAAACACTCGCAGAACCACCTGCATACAATTACAGAGCTGAAAGCAAAAGGCTGGAGGCAGGTGGGGATGTGGAGGTGGTCTTGAGAGAGAGGAAAGTGGATGGAATCCTTAGAGCATCTCTGATCAGGATTATAGGAAGAAGAGAAATGCCTCCCTGAGACAGGCTGTGTGGGATGCCCAGTAGAGATGCTGCAGGTCAGCCAATATTCAGCTCTGGGCAACATAGAGATGTGAGTGGATAAGATCACCCTAGGAGGGGAAAGATGTGAAAGAAGAGGGGGCCCCCGGGGGCAGCTGGCATCAAAAACCCATGGAAGCTTGGAGCCGGGTACCAGATTGCAGTGTGTCGAGGAAAGAACCTCAGGCGAGGAAGTGACGTCAGTGAGTGCAAGGACCTCTTGCCAGCAACTTGCCTTGGGAAGGGTTGGAGAGAGGGTCCAGTTAGAGAAGCCATGGAGAAAAAGGGAAATACTCCTGAGTACACTGCTGACGATGGGAAACCCCTGATGAGACAGAGCCATGGAGAGGAGGGTCTGAAGGTTCAGAGGAGGGAAAGGACAGGTGCTGAAGAGCATCCCTTCAGGGAGGATGGAGGTGGGGATGCCACCAAGACAGGCAGAAGGTGCTTCCCCTTGTGCAAAAAGT
This sequence comes from Monodon monoceros, assembly GCF_005190385.1. Taxonomy (NCBI): domain Eukaryota; kingdom Metazoa; phylum Chordata; class Mammalia; order Artiodactyla; family Monodontidae; genus Monodon; species Monodon monoceros. The sequence continues at coordinate 100,259,974 of NW_021703782.1, forward strand.
GAGGAGACAGGGGACTTCCCTGGTGGCGCAGTGGTTGAGAGTCCGCCTGCCGATGCAGGGGACACGGGTTCGTGCCCCGGTCCGGGAAGATCCCACATGCCGCGGAGCGGCTGGGCCCGTGAGCCATGGCCGCTGAGCCTGCGCGTCCGGAGCCTGTGCTCCGCAACGGGGGAGGCCACAACAGCAAGAGGCCCACGTACCACAATAAAATATATATATATATACTGTGAAAATGACTATACTACTCAAAGCAATCTACAGATTTAACGCAATCCCTATCAAATTAGCAATGGCATGTTTTACAGAACTAGAACAAAAAATCTTAAAATTTGTACAGTGACACAATAGACCCTGAGTAGGCAAAGCAGTCTTGACGGGAAAAAACGGAGCTGGAGGAATCAGACTCGCTGACTTCAGACTAT